>NW_010973062.1:3608824-3662552 GCF_000737465.1 Haliaeetus leucocephalus | reverse complement strand
TTTTTTTTTTAAAAAAAAAAAAAAAAAAAAAAGAAGACGACAGTATCATCCTGCACCGCACGGAAGAATTGCTGATGAGCTGCTCTTAGATCATTAAGTGAAATATGCAGGAAGTGAGAGAAAGCTCCTCATTTCAATTAATGTTTCTGAGCAGGAGCCAAAATAGTTTAAATAAAAATAATAATGAGGAATGGAAAGTTGTCATAGAAGACTAGTATTCTGGAAGTCAGTTTATGGTAAATAAACATTTAAGGCTTCATTAATTATTTTTTTCATTCCCCATCAAGTCTCTTTAGTGATCTTAACATCAAATCCGATTTATGTAAGTTTTATAAAAAGGACAAAACAAAGTAAAAGCAGAATCTGACATAGCCATCTTCATGCCTATTCCTTCTTCTATTTATAAATTTTCTTTGTTAAAGTTGTTTCATGAGAACCTTTAAATTTGTAGTTGGGATAAGAGATCAGAACTGTTCAAAGAAGGTCATACTCCTTTTGGCCTGTTAATTCTTTTTTACTCATGTATGATATAACAAATTCAGAGAGTAACTGGTGGTTATCCAAGTAGAGAATTCAAGTTGTCCTAACACATGTGACAGAGAAGCTAGGGTAATGAAAGACGACCATGCGCATGAGTAGAACAACAAATCCCTGGCAGTATTAAATGTGACTCTGCATCTGAACTGCAGAAAGCCTGTGACTTACTTTCATCTAGAGGATAAACTAAATCCAAGTCTTGAAAGATGTTAGTCTTTGTCTTACCACTCACTTAAGGCAATAACTGTTCTTAATCACCAGAAAAAAACAAAGAGAACATCACATTAGTTTTCATTTTAGTCTTGTTTTCTCTTCACATTTTAGTCATCTTGCGTTTTTTTTCAGTGTCCTGTTTCAATTTTTAGTCATATGGAACAAAGAGGTAACAACAAAAAAATGTTGCCTCCGTTATTTACCACCATTATTTACCACCTGTCTTTGGGATCTGAACATACTTGTCTTCACCTGGATTGTCTGTATAAAGCTACAGGCTTCCTGACACCCTCGCACCCCCCAAACCTATCAAGCCTTTCCTTTATGAGTCCTAAAAATGACACAAAATATATAATGAATGGCAAATAAAGAGGGACTGGAACTCTGAGCCTTGTGCCTTCATGTCCTTCATATGTTCTTCAAGTTATTCTTGTTTCAGATAGCTATCCCATATCTGATTTATTTTTCCCTTGTTAGCAGGAGGAAAAACTTTTGTGATAAGCACTGATGCTTGGTTTCAGGTCCTCAAATATGGTATGTCTTAGTGGTCTAACAGCAACTGGATTTCTTGTATTAGTATTTTGCATTATTATTCTAGTTACTTGTTTTGGCACAAGCTGAAGTAAAAAAAAAAAAAAAGTAAAATCAAAAGAATAAAACATTATGGAAATAAATAACAGTGATGCACCGAATACACCCTGAAAACTTGTGAAGTTAAGCAGATAGAATTACTTGCATCCAAATTAATCCAATGATGTATTAGCTAGATTAACAGAACTTGTATGAATTAATCTGTATATAGACAGAAAACAGAAGATTATACAAAATAAATTCTATTTTGCCTTTGTATGTTCAAGATATGTCTGTTTTCTGATGTATTTTTAAAGGCCTTTGTTTTACATGGACTGTCTAGCCAATAGTTTGGTTTTATATTTCTAAATGATTCAGCAGTAAGTGTTATATATTACTTAATAACCTGAAGATAGCCGATCTTACAATTTACTGATTTTTATGAGTGTATGGTGGGGTCCTTGTTTTTATTTCCAAATTAAATTTCTTCAACTGTAAGTAAATAAAAAGGATTGCTGAAGAATTTTATTTCTTTTTTAACAGCCCTGGTATGTATTGATCAGGATTGTTTCAGCTTTATGGTACTATCAATAATATGTCTTGTGTTCCAGGTTATTGAATCTTTCTCAGAGCTGTCTTGTGTGTCATAACATTTTGTAAATGTAATTGGAAAGGTGCAACCATTCACTGCCTTAGGGTATTGTGGGGTTTTGTTATTCTACTAGAGCATTTAGAAAAAACAGAATAGCTTGTTGAGCAACTCCTTTAGTTTTATTTATGCTTTTTATTCAACATCATCTAGAAGAATTTCAGGGTTTGTTTTTAGTGATAAAACCATATATCACCGTTGGAGCAAATTCAGATGAGTGGGCCAAAGTATGGAAAATAACAAAAAGATGGTGAAGCAACATAGAGGAGGCAGAGTGTGGGTGCTTCGTTTCATTGCTTTGTTGGGTAGCTTCCACCGACACACAGCTCACCTGAATCATAGCGGTTGAGTGGAGATGATGCTTTGAAGAAAGCTGTAAGCGTGTTCAGTGGAATATGATCTTAATTTTATCACTCGTGTTATTTCAGGAATTCTTTATGGGAAAAAATGCTGAACCATCTGATATTGCGAATAGTTGTTCTTATGAGCCAACAGCTGATGAAAAAAATTTTCAATTTCCAAAGGTACATCCAGAAACTAGTTGAAAATGCATTTCTTTTTTGTTAAGTTTAACTTCTGAATGCTTCTGTATTGTGTAGATGCCATTTGGCAAGTAAAGATACAGGTTAGGATTACAAGTCTGCTGTGCTTTTGCTCTAACAGAGCATCTGAAAGTTGGTTGGTTCAACAGATAGTGTTCTTTGTTTTGTCCATTACATCTCAGAGGATTAAAAACAAAGTGTTTTTCCAGAAGTCTGATTATTGTATTGGTGCAAACATGTGGGTTCTCCTACATAAATTAAAAAAAAACAAAACACAAAACATTACAGTCTACCCTTCTCAAATGTTTTAAGTTTCAAATAATACTGCAGATAAATAATTACTGGTTTCTGAAGCAGCCAAGATGGGTTTTTTTCAGGGTCCACCCAGATGTTCTAGATACATTCTGCTAAACCTTGACAAGCCTCTGTCTGTTGAACTTGTCCAAAGACAAAGGATTTAACTACTCCTTCGTAGTACCTTTTCTTAGTAAGGCTGCCAATTGTGTGCTGGGTCCATCCAACCTTGTGAAAAGATTTTAGAGGTCTGAAACAAATTATAGATAAAAATAATTTTTATTTGTTGTGCATTTTCTTCTCACTTTGCCAAATAGCAGCTGGGGGACAATATAAGAAAAGTTAGGAGTTAGAGGCATTTTTGGTGCAAGTAGCCATATACACTGTCAAGAGGATGGGCATGAGTTTTTCAGCAGTAAAAAGGCCATTATACTTTACATGCCTTAAGTACATAAAGAACAGTGTGCTTTCCCTTACACTCAGACCAACCAGTAAAATACATTTTTTTTTAAATTGCAATATTCTCATTTGTAAGTATCACCTTGTTGTGGTTTAACCCCAGCCACCAACTAAGCACCAGGCAGCCGCTCACTCGCTCCTCCCCTCTCCCAGTGGGATGGAGGGGAGAATTGAAAAAAAGTAGTAAAAGTCATGGGTTGAGATAAGAACGGTTTAATAACTAAAGTAAAATAAAATATAATAATAAAAATAATAATAAAATATAATAACAACAACAATAATAAAAAACGGCAGTGAAAGGGAATATAACAAAAAAGAGAGAGGAACAAAACCCAAGAAAAGGCAAGTGATGCACAATGCAATTGCTCACCACCTGCTGACCGATGCTCGAGCAGCGATCCGCCCCTCCTGGCCAACTCCCCCGCGTTTCTATACTGAGCATGACGTTCCATGATATGGAATATCCCTTTGGCTGGTTCGGGTCAGCTGTCCTGGCCATGCTCCCTCCCAGCTTCTTGTGCACCTGGCAGAGCACGGGAAACTGAAAAATCCTTGACTTAGGATAAGCACTACTTAGCAACAACTGAAGCGTCAGTGTGTTACCAACGTTCTCCTCACACTAAATCCAGAACACAGCACTGTACCAGCTACTAGGAAGAAAATTAATTTTATCCCAGCTGAAACCAGGACACACCTATAAGGTTATTTTTGAAGAGACAAAAACCTATGAAACTTTTGAAAAGATAGGAACAACCTGGTTTTGAGGACTGATCCCATGATGGTATTTATAGATATTTATTTTTATAGAACATACAAAAATATTTATAGATACTTATAGAATATATAAAAATAATATGATTTTATCCCTAGTAAAAAAACCCAGACCTGTTTTTTCTTGTTAATTAGGTGATTTTCAGGGATTTTTGCCCTTCACCATGTTTAGCACCATTCTTTCCTACCATTTCATCCATTCCTTTTCTCTGTTTTCCTTACACCGAAAAAGATATTTTTTTCAGATAGAACTGCACAGGATTGTTTTATATTCAGCGCTGTATTTTCATGAAAGTAATCTGGCTTTATTCCATAGATTAATGGATAGAGTTCTTTCTGTGACTTCTCATAGTAGCTGCGTGACTGTATGACCTATAGGAGATTAGCCTCTCTGATTTTTCTCTTCTTTCTGCTTATTTCACTTATTATTGTACATAGATGAGTAAATGCAAGCTTGAATTACTGTAAGTTCTCTTCATTCAGCACTATATACATTTAAATGAACTGTTTAACTGTATAATACTTCAATTACATGAAAGAAAACAGGATCACATACATTTTTAACAAGCCTTTTATAGTTTTTCTAAAAATGCTCAATCATTTCTATTTAATAAATTGCTGTGAGGTTGTTCCAAAGTTTTATTAACTGAAATTAATCCTCTTAAATATGTAAAGCACCATCTCTCAATTTTTGCTCCAATGTTAAAGTATATGAATCAAAACTATCCTGTGTAATCTTGTACCGTATGTGCAGCAAGGCAAAAGTCTGAGGCGCTAAATTCCATAGATTAGTGGATAAAAAGGTATGTGTGTTTACATATATAAATTTGTCTTCTGTTTTTTCACCACTGTAATGTGCCAGTCGTCCGTTACTTGCGTGTGGTCTTTTTTCGCCTGTTTCCTGAGCAAAGACACGGGGCGAGGGGCCAGACGTGTGTCCCCAAAGGAGAGGCAGGGGAGCGCGCAGAGCGACCTCCGCGCTTGCGCAGCCCGTCAGCGTTTCTCTTCTCTTGAATTTAGCGTTGGCACTCCCCTGTCCAGATAAAGAGGGATTTATTCCAAACCGCGTTATCAACAGAGCTTTTATTTTGACGTTTCCAAGTTTATCTGATATCAGTAACTGTGTCTCTACTTCTCAGAGGTAAAAACATCACTTGATGTGAAAACATAAGCATCACGCTGGCAGTGCTGAAGTTATAATATTGCTTGTAGCGCTCTTCTGAATGCTATTACAAAACCTGGCATAAATGGCATATAAATGACGCGGTTACTGTGGAAGACAAACAGTGATTTACTGCCGCGTGCGATGGTGCTTCCACTCATTGTGGGAAGTAGCTGGGTGTCGTGGTGGTTTTCTGAAATGCTGTAATGCATTTGAAACGGTTCAGACTGTAACGCTAAGAGGAATAATAATATTGAGTCACAAAACTGAAGGTGGGGAAACTTAGAAATGTAGATAAAATTGCACATGGGAATTGCTGATATTATCTAGGAATTGAGACTTCTGTTTAAAATGTGGTATGTGTCACTTCCTCCATAGATCCTGCAGCTAATACGTATTTCTGGACAGGTGGTTGCAATAAATAAAGGTTGCAATTCCAGAGAACCTATTACACTTACCAAAGCTGTTCTCTTGAAAACATTATTTACAGAGTATAATTAACCTCCTGCCTTTTCATGTTCCTGCTGCATACAAGTAACTGGAACAACTAGCTCTGTTATAATTATCTTCCTGCGCTTTCTTCCCTCTCATTCGTCTTAAAAAATTTATCACAACATTGACTTTTTTATGTTTCCTATATTATTTGCAAAATTTTAATGTTATGTTGACTTTACCAGAGTCATGGAGAATCGTTTTGTTTGGACAAAGCTGTCACGAATTTGAGAATACAATGACAGAGGCACTTATGCAGTTTTACCCTCTTATTGCAGGAGCATAGCTATCCATTTTTTAAATTGTTCCATGTCAGAAACTGATATTTCTTCTTTTTCTCCACTACTCTTTTGAGTAAGATGTTCTACAATACCACTAGTCTGGTATTTGAAAGGTGTTGGGTTTTTTTTTCCCCACAATTCACTTTCTCCTCCATCATTTGCATTCATATTCTCTTTAGCCAATTCTGTTTTAATTTTATCCCGAAGGAAAGTTTAAAAGATCACATACTTTTGAAATATCAGATTTTTCACAAAATCAAATTCTTGTTTTCTGGAAGAGTAACTAAACTCTTTGTTGATATTCATTTAAAAACAAAGCCTCAAATTATTTTTTTAATTTTGCTTTTAATACAAGTGTTCAGGCTTCCCACCATTCGTTGCAGGGTACAATTCCTGGTGCAACACACAGTTACAGCCCAAAGCAAAGAGCATGTGTGCTGTCTCTGCAATGATACCTATCTTAAATACTTTGCTTGAACACAAATGTCCTCTGCAAAGTCTTTTTGTGGGGCAAAGGTGGCAATTTAGTGCCGCTATTTTGACTGAGATTGCTGGGCATCTTCAGCTTTGCCTTCCCAGCTCTGGTTTCTAGGAGAGATTTGGAGACTGAAAAACCCACATCTGTGGGAGGGGAGAAAGAGGAATAAGAAATAGGTTGTAGAGCTTAAAAAAGAAGTTGGAAAAGCTATAAAAGGATGGAATGAAGAAAGGCAAGGGGGTTATGCAGGCAGCAAAAAGGACAACAGTCATACCCTCTCCCCATCGCAAAAAATCCAGCGAAAACTGAGTGAAGAGCTTTAATATGTCATTTGTCTTGTACCGTTTGTTAGCAGTCAACAAATACTTGTTAAAAAAGATACTGTTCCTGCATCTGTGGTGACTCTTCATCCCTGTGGAGGGGGGGAAATCCTGACAGCGATGTGTGCGCCAGCTGTGGCCGGGTCCCCAGATGTGGGTGACACAGGTGGCTCTGACTCCTGCTCTCCTGGTGCCCCTGGCTGGTTCGTTGCCTGACCCTGAGCAGCATCAGGGCGAAGTACAGCGTGGGCTAAACCCTCTGATAACTGCTGGTCTGTAAGGAAAAGGGTGAAGGAGACGTATGGGCAAAGAACCATGGAAGCTCTGGAGGACGAGGAGCGCTCCGATGCTTTTTCCTATAAAGGTGGTTTCTAGACTGTGGTCTCCCCAGCTGCAAGGCAGCAGGTTCATACCAGGTTTTGGAGGCTTTTAAGGACTTTACAGGGATGCAAAATATACCCTGATTAACAGCGTTTAATCATTTGTATTCTGGAGGATGCTCAGGAGTGGCAGATTAAGTGGCTGCTGAGCAGAAATGCATCTGACCTGTTGAACCCCTTGGACTCCTACCTCCTCATAATGTCAGAGAGGATAACTGGAAACCAGTTCTTTTATGTCTTTTCCCTCAAATGACTTTGGATAGTGGACACTTGATATCTATTTTGGAATTTGATCAGTGGGAGGTCTTTATAGTATATAAAGTAAATGTTCTGATGAGAAGAAAGGTTTCAATTTCTTCTATTTTCTTCTGATTGCTATTTTTCATGTGAGTAGGGCTAGTGTAATTGTAGACATGTCTTGTTTGTATCACATGCTTTGACCAGAATGAATAACTAAATATTTTTGTTTTCCTTTATTATGAGAATAGTAAATTTTTATCACCAGGTAATTTTCACTCCGTAGTACATTGATTCACTCTATAGTAAAATTATGTATTTTTGAAGCTTCATTAAAGACCTTGTATTTTTGCTTTTCATAGTAATGAAGCAAGAAGTACTCTTTAAGCCTCAATCAACTGGAAGAATTTTACAGATAGTAAAGTAATCCACTCTTGGGTTTTGTTTAGTTGGGATTTTGGGCTTGAGAGGTGCTTTAAATGAAAATATAAGCAGGTATCACTTCCAGTCTTCATTTCAGTAGATTTTCTTAAAGAGAATATCTTGCTAAGATGAATTTAAGCCCAACAAGTGAGGGAGGGAGCAATTATGAAAGCTGAAGCTGTATGTACAGAAGAAAACATTTCGTGAATACTTCTTGGCATTGCTCTGTAAACCATGCTTAGCACAGTGAGAAACACGGCTAATACTCAAATTCTTCAAATACAGCAAATTCTCCTGGTTGCTATTAAAAAATAAATCATTATCTGACAAGCGGCTGAAGTCCTACTAGCTTCAGAAATCCCATATAAGAGGCTTTATAAGGCTGAAGAAGTTGTATTTCCATGCTTCAAGAGACTTAACATGTGGTGGTTTCACAGTGGGCTGAGTGAGTCCCATGTGGGGACACTGTGTCCAGAAAGTTTAGCGGTCTTGGACACACAGTCTCCTTGAAGTGTGGCAGCAGCATCCCTCTGTGTCAATAACAGCTGATGTCTTCTCGTCTCAATTCAGGAACAGCTGATTTGTCATTCTTCCTGCTGCCAGGGACATTTTCTCTGGGAAGACGAAGATCTTATAGCTTTTTTCTTTTTTTTCTTTTCCTTTTTTTTTTTTAAGTGAGCCCCTTTATCCTTAATAGTTATCAAAGAATTTCCTAACAGTATGAGAAAGTGTCAATAAAATTTGCAAACCTTGATTTCATATAGAACTTAGTGAAAAATTACTAACTGGATAGGATTTGGAAGCTTTCTGTTTTCCAGAGCCAAAGATAGTAGTTTACAACAGAATAATTTAACTATATTTTACACTGCATTATTAAAAGTGCTTAAATCAAGAGAATGTGCTGAAGCTGTGGCCTGTTGTGCAAGCTATTGATTAAGCTGAAATACTGGTTGGAAAAAAACTTAGTTAATTTATCATCTTAAATTTGCAGTTGAATACAATAATTAAATACCTAAAATCTGGATACAATCTTTTTGAATAACTGTGTGGTGTGCTGCCTTTTGATTTTCTTAATAATTACGTGTTAACCGTGATGATACATGCTGAATATGCATCCATGTGATGATTTGTTATGTGAATCTACAGCAACCTATATCCTGGTATAACTCCTTGCATATGTGTAAGCACAGTAGAGGTTCTTTTGAATCAGCAGGGGGGGTGGTGATGAGATTTAGCGTGTAAGATGCTAGCTAAAATTCTCAGCTGTTCTGCAGTGATGATATTACTCTTCTACACTGAAGTGTTGAATGTGGTGTGTCTTCATATTACAAAAATAAGTTCCTGGTTCCTATGGATTTGTATGTAATTGGTTGACTACAATCAGATCACTCAAAGAAGAAAAGTGTTCATTTGTCTTTATTTGCACAATATTTAGCTTTTGTGGTTTTAATCACCTATAAACTGGAAGACATTTGACTTCTGATTTTTTAGGTAAAATATTCCAGCTCATGTGACTGAGATGTCGATGTTATTAAATTAGGCATTTTCCTTTTTGGGCGGTATAATTTTTTTTCCAGGTTACTTACATCTTTTGAGATGCAAATGGTAAAACAGAACAAGTGATCTTAATTTCCAAACCAGCTAAGACTCTCAGAGGTTTCTTTAAATTGAACTCCAACAACTCATGTTTATCTTGGGAAGTGCTGAGAGTCCTTCAGACTTTGCAGGGAGCTCTTCAGTTTGCCCAGCCTGGCTCCTTGAGCTAAGAAATTCGTATCCTCTTCCAGGCAGCGCCCAGTGCTGCTTCCCTTGACCTGCGTGGCAGTGTCTTTGTTCAGGGATTAATTTTCTTCTCTGGCGATTGCATAACGCTGCATTAAATCTGACTTCCAGTCCTTGCTGTGGTCAGAATATTCCAGAATGTTCTTGGGATGATGTCAGAAACCTCAATATTTGAGCAGAGTAATGGAATTTTCCCTGGCTGATTATCAGTCACATGCAGAACTTGGAAGGAGGTTGTCGATGGTGTGGCCCGGGACGTCCCTGGCTGACAGCTATTAGAGAGGTCAGGAAGGGAGATGACTGTCATCCTTAAAAAGTGTCTGTTCTCCGAGGAAACTCCACAAAGAGAATAGGAGGAGATGCCGTTGGCTTCAGAAACTCATGGCAAGTAGTGACAGGTCCCATTCCCTGTACCACTACGCATCCTCCGGCGGGCTGTTAGCGTTCCCTGGTATCGAAACCGTGGTCCTACGTGGGATGTAAGAGAGAAAGTACGCACATGGGTGTGCTGGACTCCGCCATTCCCAGGGCTTTACAGATGTTGTCCGTTGCCTAACGATGGGGGCAGGTTTTGGGGGAGCAGCGTTACAGGGCAGGGAGGATCACGTGCATCTTGGGGTTCATTTGCGGGCGTACGGGTAGCCTGCCGTTGGGCAGCTTTGCTGCGGCAGGTTGATCGTGTGTACGATTACTATGTTGACTGATATGAAATTGAATTTTGTGGCGTTTCCCCTACTTGTCAAGAAATTTTGAGGCTCTTTGGGGTGGAAATCCATTCAAATTTTTTTTCTTTGAAAAAATTTGGTAGCGGGATGTGAAGCCAGATTAAATTATACTGTTTTGAAGGACAGCTGGTTAGGAAATTAAAATCTTCAGTCAGTCTAGGGTAATAAAGTATTTAACCCACATGAGTCTTTTGTAGTACATATTAGGAACTATCATGTTTTATTCACTTGGTAAATATACTTTCTTTTTTAGTAGTTCTCAGTACATTTAAGTGAGCAGATTCTTGCCTCGTATCTTAATTTGATTACGTCTTATGCTGTCCTTCCTTATTATTTCACAAAAGTTAAGAGGGTGTGTAGCAGGCTGGATCTTTTTTCTACTTAATATGTTTGCAGAGCTGGACATAGTGCTGGAAAATATATTTAAGGTCCAAATTAACTCCAGTACTATTAAGGCATTTTTTCACTTGGTATCAGTGGAAAAAGATTGGGCTTCCTAAACTAGATTTTTCTTTTTCTAAACCACCAGCAAGATACTCCAATCTTATCTAGCTATCAAAATAAGACATCAGCTTTTTTGAAGATGCTAAGTATGTCAGTTGCTAAACATTTTGGAAAATCTTTTTTAAGTACCTGAGTGGAAGCTGGGCAATTAGAAAAATCATCTACAAAGCATTTCTTAATGGCTCTTTCTGAGGCTAGCATGTAGAGGAGATAGCTCAGTATTCATTTATTCACTCATTGGAGAGATATAGCAGGACCAAGCGAATGTGCGCAAATCTAATCTGTAATCACTAGTCTTATGTGGCAAGTTACAACAACTGACAAAGTGTGAGTCATCCTTACCATAAAAAGAAAGGGCTTTAAAAGGTACAGGAGACAGGTAGGTACTTCATTTTCCATGGAGCGTGCCATTTACTTTTCTTTCCTTTTGAGCCCATTCTTGAGATTTTTCGGCAGAAGAACCAAGACGTTTAAAAAAATAAGTAGATTAGGAAATAAACGTTTGTGATGCTGTACAATGTGCTGGACCCATAATAATTGCTGATGCAAGTTAGGTACCACTCAACAGCTGTCTGATATGCAGGCTGGACAAAACACCAGCCCTGCATTCAAGCTGTTACAGCCCAGAATAATGTGTTCTTATTGCTTTAGCACATAATATTCTTTAAAGAAAAAGTTAATAAGCAATGCACTGAGGGAGTATAATCAACACTTCTACAACTGCTGTTAGTCAGCTTAGCTCCTCTTCTAATGCTTGAGGGGGTACAAGTTTTAAAAACAGCCCAGTTGTTACATGTTAGAGTGAATTATCGTAGCATACAAAAAGACCTCAGTGTTCCAATGCAGTTCTACAACCGTAGGCATTTAAATGCTGTGTCTAAACACATAGATGTATTGTATAATTTTTATGGGTTCTAAAAACTATTTTAGGTTGTCAGAATGGTGTGCTGTTGAGACCTACAGAAACAGTGAGATTTCTAGAAAGATGTTGAAGTGTTATTTACTTACCTGCACTCTACTTACTGTGTGGATGTTTCTTTCATGTATTTCTTCTTTTTAAGGCTAATTATACTCTCTAAAAATCTATTTTCAGCTTCCTTTTGCTGTCAGTCTCCCCCTGACACACACACTCTATCTCTCTCTTATTCTGTTGTCTCCAATTCTTTTCCATCTCTTCATAATGTTCTCTTTCTCTCCTCCAAGAGTGCTCTGTTCACATGGGGGTTCAGCTTGTGTAGTTGGGAATCATACTTTCTCCTCCAGGTTAGGTATACTGTCATCACCCCTCTTGACTTTCATATAAAACCTACATGTAGCACTTTATCTTTTCATCACATATTCCTGCTCTTCTCTTTTATAAAAGCCTTTGCATCTGTTTTCTAGAGGATTTTCTCTTTTGTGATGGCCATTGTATGCTATTCACTGAAGTTTGGGGGGTTTTTAGTATTATTGTATCAGATTCACACTTAGATTGCTGCTTTACATTAGAAAGTGTATCATTCATTGTGTATTCTCAAACAAAAAAAGTATCTTTATATGGCCACAAACTTGAAACTCTACAAATAAGTGTCTTTATCTTGAGGCAGAATTAAAGCAGCAAGTAGTCTTTCCAAAGAAACAGTGGACAAACAGCCACCACTGAATAGCTTTGCACAGAGATTGTATAGTTAGACCTGTTCCTTATACTGCAGTAGTACCACAGAGGCCCAGTTATAGTCCAGAAACCCGCTGTGTGCTGTCAAAACTGAGAGCAAAGTTGATTTACGTGCTCTAACTTTCAGACAACTGAGGAATGACATCCTTCCTTGAGGAAGCACCTCTCTTAAATTTGCCAGTGCAGCAACTATAGCAGAGGTCAGTTGTAATATGATGTTATTCTAGTATTTCTTGGATAAGCTTGGTAGAGTAATATAAATAACTTTTTTCCCCTGAGTGTCTAGTGTTCCTTGCAGTCCCCGTAATCATATCACATCAGACCTGCACTTAACTACGGTGTTTATATCCTAGGGAATTCATGCTGTCTTCTTCTCCTCCCCAAGGCACCTTGAACATAATTCTCTTCATGTGCAAATGGCTTAAAATAATAAACATGGTACTGTCAAACTGTAATTGTTTATGAAGGAAACTTGGGATAGCAAAAGGTGCCAATTTATAAATAAAATAAACTCATTTAATTAAGTGACTGCATTTTTACAGCTGGTATTTGCTTGATGCATTGCCTGTCTACAGTACAGTGAGTGATTAACTGTTGTGACTAGAGAATAATTATTAATTATATTGCAATTTGTGAGCTGTTATGTGCATATCTAATAACTTTGGTTGTGCTATGAAGGCTGTTGGGCCAGAGGAGGTTAGTTACCTTTCTAAACAATTATGAAATGTCTACGGTGCACTGTATACTCCAGTATGTGCATTTATAGTGAGCTATCTAGTACATAAACCTAATTGACCCAGACAATAAATCCCTGGTCTAGAATCCTTTCACCATTATTTTCACTATGACGATAACAGCTAAAAATAAAAAGACTCTAGAGAAACAAAATTGTGTGGTCTCATGAAGGTTGTTTGCACACCCCTCTGAAATGTGTGAAAAATCTCCAGTCTCCCTCATTTAATAAATGTTACCATTCTTGTAGATTTGTACTTTTTCACTTTTCTGAGCAGTATCAGTATAGGAGTAAAAGCCTGAAAACTGAACACCATACTCTCATCGAGTAGGTAGTTTATTCCTTTCTTCTGTCTTTGCTTTCTTCCACCTCCAGCATCTAGAACGCTGTGGTTGTGTGGCGATTGCAATACTGCTCTCTATGTTCATCCTTCAGAGATAGCTGAGCCTCCCCCAAAGAAATGTTCTGTCCTCTTTTTCAGATTTCATCTTAATTTTATTTTCTTATGTCTCTTCTTCTCTTAGTCCACAAAATAACTTTCCATACAACAAGCAATATAGCTCCACCAACTTGAAAGGAGGAAACAGAAAGAAAATTTAATACTGGAAGGTGTAAACAATCCAGTTGCATGCTCCCTTAGTTCACTGGCTCTATTAACACTTGTGCTTCTGCCCCCAAGGCTTTTGCTTCCAAAGGACAATGGGGTCTTCAGGCATGAAGTATATCTCTTTCTGTACATGCCTTAAAGATAGCTGAGGGAAAAAAAAAAATCATATTCAAACTTTTATCAATGTTATTGGCCCATGTGTCACAGGTTGCCTCTGTCTCTTGGAGAACTGGGAAAATTACATCGTACTAGCTCTAAGCACTGCACGTTGTCATAGAAATATCCAATATCACTGACATCCTGGCAGAGCACAGTCGGTTACTTGTAGCTGTCTCATTTCCTCAGTCTACTTCTCAGTGCCCCAGGGTTCATCGGTTGTGTGTTTTTTAATGTTATTTTTTTCTCTCTCTCTTTTTTTTTTAAAAAAAATCTTTTCCCCTCCTTTGCCAGCAGACTTTCAAGGAAACCAGGAGTTCCAGTATTTGAATGTTTTTTTTCAGGTGTGTGTCTTCTGCTTGAGCTCATGCTAAAATGCAGGCTGCAGATACAGCTGGGCATGGTCTCTTTTTCGAATTTTGGGAGAAATTTCCATTTCTGCTTTTTTCTTGTTAAATCATTAAATGATCCCCCAGTAGCCTTTTTTAAAGTTCTTGTATGTTCCTTGGCTTTATTTCATTTATTCCCCCCCCCCCAAGTATTCCTGCAGCTGATGTGTTCTTTACAATAACTCAAGCTGTCCTTCACCTCCACAGCCCAATGGGTGGTCTTTTTGTAACTGTTCTTACTATTTAGTCGTTCTCTTTTTTAATAGTCATTCACTCCGTACTCTTTATTCTGTGTACATTCACCACTTGCTAAACAGAGCGTGTCCCAGCTAGAAAAGACCGTCCCTTTAGCAGAAATAGCTTATTTTCTTTTTGTTTCTGCACTGCCTGCTTCTGATCCAGCATTATGGCTGTCTTCTACTCAGACCAGTGGTACCTGTTGCTCAAATAATGACATTTATATGGATACAAAACTTTACCAAAAAAAATTGTTTTGCAGATCAGTAGGAGAACTCCCACATGGGATAGCTTTATTCTGAGGAAAAAGAGAGAAAAAAAATATTTCTAGCAATTTTGAGACGAATTTCCAAGAACCTGTAGGATATAATATTTACCACCAAAAAAATGGCCAATTCAGTTTTTGATTGAGTACGGAGTTTCAACAGGTATTTCCAACATTATATCTTTTGTATAAGGAAACCACCACTCCCCATAAAGCTTCTGCAACTTCAGTAGAGCTGGTTGGGATCAAACATTTTTTTCTGTAGGAGAAAGAATGATAAAAATATCTGTATTTCATTTCAGTAAAAGTATGTTTAACTAAAATCAGCACTTTGGTGATTTTGCCAAAGAACAAATTTTGCACTGTAGGAATTGCTTATATAATTTTTTGGCAAACTTTTCATTCTAAAGGATCTTCCAGGCACCAGAAGTGAACGACATCTCTCACTGTGCTCTCTGTGGGTTTCATGGCCATTAACGTGTTTTTGGCAAGAAAATCATACGTATTATTTGGAACGAAGATGACTGAGTGCAGAGTTTATGGGCCTAAGAGCATTACGCTTGTGTTAACCAGCACTGTGCAGTGAGATTTGGGCCTCCTTCGGTATTTTGTACTATGTACGCTGTGCAGGCTTTACTCCAATGAATCCGGGCAGGCACCGTGCATCTGACAGCAAACCGCATTTAACGATGATGTAATCCGGCTGCTAGGGCTATTAGGATAGTCCAGCTGAATAAAAAGTGTATGAAGGAAGGGAGTTTGAACTTGTACGGGAAATCCAAGCCTGCTATCCTCTGTCTTCGGTGGCTGATGTGCGTAAGCAAGACTTGACTGGAGCTCAAGGTGGTTGTAGGGTCAAAACAGTCTGCACAGCCAAAAAGCCAGAAATGCAGCCCCGTGCTGCAGATGCTGGTTATGCTCCATGTTGGAATTTCTACGTGAGATCCTTTCTCCTCTGGAAAACATTTCTGCAGGTGCAACAGCAGACCTGTTATGTCCTCTGGATGCTGACTTTGAGCCTGCTTGAAGGCTCTTGTTCCGGTAACCCAGCCATGAATGGCGTATTTGGGAAGCCAGAGGTTACTGGGCGTCGTGGTAGCTGTACCACTTGCCTGTGTGCAGGAGCTACGGGATCCAGTTTGCCCTGTCCTACCTAACCCAGTGGGTCATCTGGCGGTGCTGCGTTCTCCTGTTCTCTTGTGACCTGTGGCTTTTCAGTTTTCTTGGCTGTCATCAGCAAATATCTTCTCTTTGCTACCTGAAAACAGAAGTTTATAGAGTATTTTGTAGCTACCACAAGGCAAATAGGTAATTTATTTTGCTTTCCATCTATTTTAATTGCTCTGTTCCCTGGGACTGACAGAACATTTCTATTTTCTCCCAGTTTCTCTGACTCTAATTTTTTTAGATATTGGGTTATTTGATATTCAACCAACGTCAAAGTTTACTTCTGTTGGGTTTACTCTTGGGAAAAAAATAGCCTATAGAAGATGAATATTTATTTTAATTCTTTTCTTGGATTTTGCTTCTTCCATCGTACTGCTGTTCCCTCTTGCTCCTGTGACTCAATTATATTGTTCTAAAGGAGAGTTGAAAAGGAGTTGAAGAATTTTAACCTTCATATGTTCAAACCTTTGCATCTGGTGTAGATAAAATTTTTATAAAGATCTTTTTTATATTAAAAAAAAAAATCACTCTCTAAAGGTTGCAAGCTTCCCAAGACTGTAATAATTATTCCAAAATGTACAGCTTAATGGCGTTCCAATTCCTATAGCTTAGTGAATGAACTGTAGCTCCTGTGTGAATTGATATAGAGGAGTGATTTATGTTTTTCTCAAGACCAGCTCTTTTATAATCCAGAACTAACAGTTACAAGAAACATGTGTTTAAGGTGTCAGGAAACTGCATTTCTAAAGCTTGTCCTGTTGTAACATTTGACCAGATAATGCATGAGTATCTAACTCCCTCTCTCCTCCCCTTTTGGCTTAGTTGCCTACTTATACTTCGAGATTTAAATGTGTGTAGAAACAGTGACATAACCTCCTGCAGCAAGGTATGTATTTCAACGGATACTCTTTCAATCTTCTTGAACTTACCTACAACCAGCTTTGACCCACCTACCTCGCTCTGTTTAGTAGTAATTCCATCATATTTGTCTTATAACTATAACATCAGTTTCTCTTTATATTTTTAAGCATTGAAGCTGGTTTACGTCTGTTGAGCTCTCTTATTTTAGGATATTGTTAGGATATTTAGGATATTTGTTATCAAGTGATCTCTGAAGTTATTGTTTGTTAATTCCCCTTTCCAGTAAAATCATCAAAAACCACTTCTTAGTGCTCAAGAAGTTTCTGTAGCTGGTGCATCCAAGATACAAGTTGCCAGACAATACGGAAAAGGTAGTCTGTATTTCAAAATATGGAAATTCCAAAATTCTCAGTGTGAGTCTCTTTGAGCCCTCTCATTTGCTTCTACACAAACACCTGTTGGAGTCAGACTTCATTATTTTTCTGAACCAACTACTTCCAGATGAATTTGTTTGTGTAGTGTGTGGTTTTTTTCCTTCAGTTTTCAGCATTATATATGAATTGCTATACTTCTTGGTTTTCTTAAGAGCCATCAGATGTACTTGCATCTTCCCTGACCTAGACCACACTCACAAGAAGAAGAGATCTGTTTTGTTCTATGAGAAAGGAAGGGTTTAGTAATACTTGAAATAAGCATTTCTTAGTGCTGTGAAGATACTCCACTGGGTACAAAAAAACCTTAGATGTCTCCTGCTCATGAGGAGTGTATTGAAAACATTTTAATCTTCTAGACCAAAGGACTGAGGCAGCAACATCTGCTACATACAAAGCTGAGATTTGATCCTTGATACAGTTCTTGCCACTATTGTTATCAACGAGACTTATTGCTTAATCTGGATGATTTTGATTGAAGAGTTCCTCAGGCTGGCAATTAAGAGGAGCCTGTCTCCCGATTTCATTTCTTGCCACTTCTGCTTGTTGTATGGAATCTTGTTTCGTAGGATGGGAGGAGACAGGACATACAAAAATGTAAAATTACATACTAGTAATTGTGTTTGTCATAGTCTTGTTTTCTCCCATCCTACCTTCCTCTCTCTTTCCCCTTTTTCCATTATACTGACTTTCTCCATCATAGTATATTTCCTAATTCCTCAAAATTTATTCCTATTTTTTTAATGACTACAAGGGGGAGAAAGGGTGGAAGTTTACTGTATGTAATACCCCTGTGATTGACAGTCTTTTTGCCTCCTGCTTCCTAGTAGGTAGATAACGCTTGCTGTATGGGATCTTGTTTTGTAGGGTGGAAGAAGAGGGAGGACTACAACAAACTCAAATAGTGGTATGTAATTTTCCCTTTCTCCTTTGTCTCTCCCTACTTACCAGTCTTAACACAGAATGTGCTCATTCATATGATGATGCCTTGTACTGCTATTTGCTGCTTTTTGTAAAAACACACCTTCCAAATTTTTGTTAGTTAATTGCCTGAGGCATTTCAAGAAAAAATACAAATTAAATACTATGTATGACACATAGGTAGTGGTCGGATTGTGCTCGCTCTTGGACACAATGTGACTGAACTTAAACTGAGCAGGTTGCGACATCTAAAGTCCTCTAGTCGTCCAGTATCTTTTAAAATATTTAACAGGCTACTGTATGTGGGATTTTGGAGAAAGCAGCTGTGATGGGGAAAGGGTAATCATCCTTCTATTTAAAATAAAATTGACTACATGCATAGAGTGTGCTATCTTTTTGAAAAGCTAATACTGTAGAGCTGATAGAGAACAGCCTGATTTTCTGGGTCAAGTTTCATCAAAATATTGTAAACTTAAATTCTAGTTGCAGAATCTTAATTAGTTTGAATGGCACAGCGAAATGGTACCCAGCTGTGCGTAACACAGATTGTCGGGAGGTTAGAGGGATTTTTCTCATAAAATGGAGGGAAAGATTGCTGTTAGACAGAGAAGTTGTATTATTGCTAAAGGTAGGACAGCACTTTAAAAAGTACTGTGTTGTGTAGTGTTTGAACATTTCACTTAAAAGCACAGAAGTTACTCAAAAAATGTTGTCATTTTGTTTGGGGTTTGGTTCTTTTTTTCTGTCATAAGGCTCACACTTCTGCCCACTTGTTAAAATGGTACAAATTGGCAGTGTTTATCAGGCATATATATCACATCTGATCATACCAGATCATTATAGCTGCAGCAGAAAGATTATGGAAAAAAAGATTTATTGAATTCAGTTATCAAGAGGAATAGAGAAAAGCAAATGATGTGTCAAAAACTTGTTTCAAGAAAGGTGCTATCTTCATTAGACCAATTTTTCTTAGTGTTGTTCTGGGTTGTTGGTTCACTATTGACTGAGAAGGAACATGTCTGCCCAGTGAATCATTCCTAGTTTCTATGACACCCCTAAGATCTGCATAGTACAGCTACAGCAAAAAACGAGTCATATTTTCAAGTTCTGAATAGCTGTGATAATTATGAAACAAAAGCTGCATTTGTATTTGCCATGATGAACAGAAAGCTTTTCCATTTCAGTTGAAAACAGGAACAAAATCCAGTAAATCCTCAACAGAGTAGTGAATCTGCACTCCTCTTGGTAGGAACATGTTAGGGATCAGATCCTGTACATTAGCTGATCTGCACAGATTGTGTGTCAAGAAAGTAAATGGAAAAGGTAGAATAAACTTTTATCTGTTTGATACTCAATAAAATAGAATCTCTCTCTTTTTTTTTTTTTTTCCCCTGTTATAATGGATTACTTTAATCCTCAGCATGCTGTTGTGTGTCGACTGACACGATGCCTATGGTCAGGATAATTCTTTTCTTTCTACTGTGAAACTAGAAACAAAGGCATTTTGGATGATCTGTCTGTGCTTGGTCCATTTAAAAGGAAGTTCAGCCTTTTGGTGGAGAAATTCTTCCTAGACTAGGGTAAAACCTAAATTCACATTGTCAACATGGAGCAAAACTACTCCATCTTGCTGGAAAATGAATCCCCAAAGCATATTTTATTTAAATAATAACTGCATGTTGTGGAAAAGTATGAAGTAAGATGATAGAGAACTAATTAAGATGTAGAGGTTTTGTACTGTTGGCATTTGGGAAAAAAGTTAATTGCTTTTATTCTGAGGTTCATAACATTACCATTAATTTTCATGATAACTTTATTGCATAGACATGACACATTGAATAGAGCTGTCTGTTTGACAGAAAGTGCACGGGCTACTAAGATATCAAGAAAAATGGCACTTTAAAAGTTTCAAAAGGATGTATAATTACTGTGGATTAAGTTTTACTTGAACTGGGTGTGGAGGAGGTTGCTTTTCTTTTTTTCTTTTTTTTTTTAACGGGATCGTGATTCGTCTGCATAACCATCACAAAACCTGTGGATATGATAGCTGCCTTCTCCCCATGCACCATGTTGTCCACTTTAATTTCAAGAGTTGTTCTTGGCCCGTAGTGGAGTGGCCACTACCTCCGGATTATACTGGTACATATTATCTTTATCTCAGTACTGTCGATGAAATTTGAATGGGAATGGGTGTGGAATAGTGACTCTTAGCAGTCGGAGTGGAGACGTAACAGTGGAACCTGGGGACTCCTGAAGAGTCCTAGATATCTCTGCAGCACCTAGAAATCCTGCTTAGCAGCAAAGATCCCAGTATCTCTTTTGGCTGAATTGTGAATGTAAAATCTATGTTGCAGCATGTCAGTCTTGTATTTGCTGTGTTCCCTGCAAACAAAGTTTGCAACAACCCTCCTAATGTGATGAAGTAGATACGGCAATTTGCTAAGAATACAGCAAACCTTTGTAATCAAAGCTTTCCTATGGACATAAGTAGATGCTTTGTAGCAGGTGTGTGGGCGTATTTTCTGCCATTTGCTAGATTTTTGTAATTTTTCTGTTATAAATAATGAAAAGCGACACTTAAGAATACTGAAGGGTAGATTTTGAGAATGTATACTTAGAGAATGAAGTTTCATGTATTTTACAAAATAACATTCTGGTTCTTCAGTCATACTGAATTTTTACAGTCTAAATTAGAAAGATGGCATGGCTTGAATTGCTTCAGTACCTGAAAACTGCTGTTCAGGTGTAACAAATCAGATTAATAGTAGTTCTGTGTTCATGCCTGTTTATTTTGCAGCTGGGCTATACTTTTGGCTCGCTTTTCTTTGACCCATAGCTTACAATTTTCTTGTTTTATGCTAAAGACGTTAAGTTTATTTTACCATGAATAGAATGATTGTTGCCTTTAACATAATTTCTGGTGTCCTCTGGTTTTGATCTTTTAGGCTGTAATTATTATAACAAGTTTATAAATATGCTCATCCATTCTTTCTGCCTGTTTTGAGCTATTTCTAATTCTCATTAGCACTAGTAAGAGAGGAGATTTCTCTTGTTAAACACTGAGATGGGATTCTGGAGGTACTGTGAAGAGAAAATCGTTAGTCATGGACTTGATGTCCAAACAAAATAGACGTCAGCCAAAGAGAAACAGCAACCTTCTTATGCATCTGCGTCCCAGGGAAGGAGAATTACCAAACTGTTACCTTTCTTGAGGCTGAGGTGAGGCAAACCTGCAGTGCATAAGCAATGAAACTCAAATCATTCTATGATTCTTTCAATCTATTAAATGAATTCCAGTCTAATGCTGCTCAAAAAAACCAAATTCGTAGCTCTGAGAGTTCTGCTCGTTTTGTTCATGTAGCTTTTTGATAATTTCTTCTGCATTGTAAATATGTGTATTAAATTTTCTCTGTAAAGGAGACATTTAGAGAAGCAACACTTCTCTTTTCAACAGATGACCTGTTTCCAAGTGAAAAGAACTATGTGCTTTCTAACAGTTTATAACACAAAAAGGCATTAATGATCTCAACAGAAGTTTGATTTCTTTACCTTATAAAGAAGAAAACAGAAACATTGGGCTTTATCCTCTTGCTTAAGGAACTCCATGCTATCATTGTATTTTCTGGTCAGGAAATTGGTAAAGGTCTTCCTCAGAGACTATCTAACCTTTCCAAAGTTGTCTTATACATACTAACCTCCTTTAAAAAAAATAAAACTAGACATTTAATAGAGAATTTTCTCCTCAGTCCTTTCATAAAGGAATTTATCTCATATTTAATACATTTGTAGCATATTTCTTCAATAAGCATAAAAAAAAAAAGAATAGTCCATTGTGAAGCTTGCACTAATATTAAAAAAAAAACCCAGATTTTGTAAAATTGCTGTTCGGGAGGCGTATTGAGACCCCAAGCTCGAGAGGTGTTGACGTGTAGTCATTTCTCTAAGGTAACCTAAGGAGTTCTCACTGAGAAATAAGACATATTTCATATTGTGCAGAATAGGACTCCTTATTTTTGGTGTTTTTTTTCAGATTCTTTCTCAAATGTTCATGTTAAATATGCTGTTTAAAACATATCTGTTCTACAAAACATTCAAACCCTGCAGAATCATCCTAGAAAATGAAAGTCATTGCAGTCTCTCAACTCTTCCATTGTGACCATCAATGCATTTCTTCCATCAACACGTTTCTTGTCAAGAATGATGCTCTCTCCGTTGTTTCCAAATGCCAGCCTGAGCTGCTACTGTCAATTCCTTTTCTTTCTGAAAACATTTACTTTCAGGGAAGGAAAAAAAAAAAAAAATCACTCTGAGGTGGAGATTTGTCTGTATATGAACACACGTAGAAAGCAAATTTTTGCATGTAAAGGAGCCTATCTTATATGTTCACTGCACAGAGCAGAACAACACTCTCTGGTCTTATGCTCTGGGCCCACGAAAGGAGAAATCAGCAGCAGCATGTCCTTGCATAAGTGATCTGGAAAAAAGTGGTCCCGTGTTTATGTCTGGACTATACTCTTCATGTACACCAAAGACATAAATAAATATGTATCAAATGTATCCTAAGCTCTACCATCAGTTTGGTGGTTATCTGTATTCCCTCCAAAACCAGCAGGATTATTTGGCTGGTTTTATGCAGTTTTGAAGAAAATGTCTAATACATAAATAATTTATCAATCAACTGACTTTTAATAAGCAGATAAGCAAAATAGAGCCATGGCCAGAGGAATTTAATGTAATTAAATGTTCAATAGCACTTATATTATTTCTAACTGAAAAATAATGCTTATTTTATACTTGTGATGCATTTATACTGTTTTCTGCTTTAGAGCAGAATTCCAAAGAGTTACTGAAATGTCAAAATGTAGACAGGAGGGAGGCCCATGATCGTAAGGACTCTTGCTTCTATGTCTGTCCAACCTGGCTCATTATCAGTACATACTTGCTGTTTTGCTGTTCTTCTGAGTTCTTGCCTTATTTATTTGACCTAATAACTGTGATTACATTATTTTCATTTGACCCACTGAGTATGGAATGTTAAACATGTTGATTAAGTGCATTAGAGTCAAATGATTTACCATGGAAACCAAAGGTTTCCCAGTCTTCATGCGATATTCTTGGAACTTGTCTTATTAATAATGGAGTTCGTTTTGCCATCTGCTTAATACCACTGATTTTCTGTGAAGCAAAGGAGGTGAGATGGAGTCTGTGGTTTTGAAAACATCACTCCTTGAAAAAGTTTGAAAAATAAACCTTCCCCATCAAAGGCAAGAGGGCAACTGATTAGCTTTGTAACTCAATCATTTTTTACACTGCTGCTTATCCCCTTCATTAAGATACCAAAATCACGTAACTGAACTTACAGAGGTTCTGACTGGGACTCTGCAAGTCAATAGGAGCTGCGGCAGTCAGCCCTCTAAAAATAAATGGCCTGATTTTTATACTTTGGAGGAATTTTCACTCAAGCAAGAAAATTGTCACTGCCAGATGGTGATGGAAGCATTACTACAGCAAGGGGACGTTAACAAAGATGCACTCAGCAAGGCAAATTGTTACCATAGTTACAAGATGCTAAGCATTTTCGAATAAATAAACAAACAAATAAAATTAGACTGTATTATTTGGATAGCTCAATGGCAAAAAAAAATTTTGGATGATTTTTCCGTTTTGAAATGGATTTTTTGTCTGCATTCTGCTTAAAACTTTGTTACAACACTCTCTTGCTGACTAGGTGCATTTCTTTCTACCTAAATACCCTTACCAGCTGTATTTATTTTTATTCTAGAACAAATCCTGGTACTTAGTCCCTTTCCTTTCTCCACTCTTCCAGCATATCCGCACAACTGAACAGAGCATAACGGTCCATAGGATTTGTAAACACCTTTTAGGTTTTGATAGCAGAATATGACAAACAGCAAAATTAATGTTGGTGGTGTTACGGCTCCTGAGCGTCCTTAGCCAGTGACTGACCTCCCGCTGTGTTAGTTACCACACAGAGGGAATTTTGTGGGAATGTGGCTACATGAAAGGGTCGCAAATTTGGTATAAGTCACCATAAAGTGGTCCAAATGAAGCCTTAGAGGAGGGAAGAGTTTGTGGTACATAGGAATGTTAAAGCAAGCGTCCTTTAGTAAAGGCAGCGGTAGTAATGTGTTTGTTAGCCATATGGCCAAAGATGACACCTTTACTGGCGGAGGGGTGTTCTGTGGAGGTTGGGTTTTTTCTTAACGTCTTGTAAAAGTTGTTTGAGCCGGACTGAAATTTGCAGAACATTTACAAAGCAATGTATTTACATGGAGCAGGGAAAGGGAGGGAGAAGAGGAGCCAGGGGAGAATGCTTCTCTCCTTTTGCTAGAAGTAATCATCAGATACCACTTATTTAAACAAAAATCACCACCTACTAAATCAACACAGAAAAGGTTAAGGCCAGTCTGGCAGGAGTTTAAAGGTGAGAAATTTCGTGGTTTTACAAATGAGAGAAAGTGGAGCTTCTCTTGGCTCAGCGGAGCCATTTTTCTGTGTATTTCAACACGTAGTGGCTTGACAAAGGCCTGAAAATGTAGAGATTTGGCACGGGGTGATTCTTGAACTAGTTTGATAATTTGTTGGTTTATGTAGGAACTGTGGCAGTTCTGTTGCTGTTGGGACCAAATCATTTTCTCTTTAAAGTGTTCGCCACCAACCTGAACATATGGAATATTGGTGTTGCTCCCATGGCTGGGCTCTCCTTCCTGCAGCATCACACTGTGTGTTGTATTGGCACCATCTGTCACTATTTTAAATATTTAGATTAATGGTCTAACACTAATCCAATGTCTCAAACTATTACATCTGTAGAAAGGGAGACAAAGAAACTGATTTCCTCCAGGAAAAGTTGCTCTAATTTGATTTTTCACTTAAAATATTTGGTAGATCAGGACCAAATACACTAATGCAGTTCAAGCAAGAAGAGTATTCAGATGTGAATAATCCATGAATATACATAACAAATCATACTTAATTACATTTTGATGTCTGGATAGAAGCCAGTAAGTTTTGTCAAGTCTCATAGGGACACTGCACAGGCTATTTATGCATCATTTCATAAATTGTTTTACCACCATGCTTCATTCTGTTCTTCAGGCATATTTTAAAGCTGACATCACTTGTTAAGACCAGCATCATATTAAAGAGGAAACAAAAATTTCAGTATAAAAGCATCAAAGAATATTCCAGTGGAACTTTTTCACTCAGTCCATCTGAAAATTCTTCACATCTTCTTAGATGTATCTTTTCCTTTTTCTTTCACTGTAATAAATTTCATCCATTAAGAGCCTGTCCATATTTAATTTAATTTAATTTGTTATATTAGGTAGTCTTAGAAGCAACCTCTAGCCTTCTTTATAGGATTGTATGCATTAAGTTTACTAATAATTTTGCATCTGTGGAATATCAGCATTGTACCTCGAGAGAATGTGGTATCTGACTGTTATAATTGTATTAGCATTTAATAATCCTAACACGTAGTTGTCCTGAAGGAATGATATGTCGTCTGTCTGCAGTGTGTACCCACATACACACCTTTTAAAATGTGTAATAGAGTTGCTTAATGATAAACAGACCTATTCTAGCTTTTTTTACTTACTCCTCTCACTATTTGGGATGCAGCCTTCAAAAATTTGACATTTAATTGCTTTGTTACTTAACTCTTCTATTTGTCTTCTTTACAATAGCAGGTACCTCATTTTCTGTGGTTCCATAAATAGACAAAATTAAAGATTTCAATTACATTTCCAGCTAGGGTAAGAGCAAAATCCAGCGCAACCAAGGAGAATAAACTATTTTAAATCCATAAAAATTATGATAGGTAAGCTGCATTGTTACTTTAGCCATTTACTAAATGCATTTATGTGATGTAGAAATGTGTGAGCGTACATTTGTTGTAGCCTAAAAATCAGACATTTTTTCCAGACATTAATTTGCATGAATACTTGGTTTATTATGATATGCATACTTAGTCTTGCTAAGATAATGCTTTGGTTTATTAAAAAAGCTATTCTTTCCTTACACATGTGTAGCTTATTTCAGTGCAAGAGACAACAAATTAATTCCGCTTTATTCATCATGCAGACCTGCAAACCTAAACAAATTAAATAAAGTAAATCTGGCTGAACCAAACAAAATATCAGGAGGGATTTGGAAATGGGTGCTAGAACATGACAATGGTATTTTTCTTTTTGATTAATGGTAGTGAATCTGTGCTAGTGTTAGATAAATATTGCTGCTGACTCAAACCTGCATAAAGCCTTGAAGTAAAGGAGATGTCTCCCCTGGAGCATTTAGGCATCCATGTCATAAGCAGTGCCATCTCTTAGGCCAATTACTTCCTTCTGCGTGCTTATAATCTCCAAAAATGTATGGTTTCTTGGCTGAGGCAGAGTCATCCTTCTGCCTTGAGGTTCTCCTCCTGTTGCAGTTGACGTGGGCAGAGCGTTGCTGGCAAGCCTCCACTCTTTATGCCTCTTCCCCACTGTCAGTTGTCTTGTATCCTTCAGAAAATAAATTACTTGTCACAGAGCTTGATGTCAAATATCTGGGACTTCTTATTTGTGAATCTACTGGGAGGGAGTTTCTTTAGTTCTGCTCTGATAGAAACTGACCTTCTGTTTGGTGTTATACGCATGATTTGAGTGACCTTCTTTTTGGCATTATATAGACGATTAAAATAGTTTGCAATGAAAATAAAGTTTCATCCATCTCATATTGCCACAGTTGAATTGAGTTGTCTAAAATTATTACTTAAAAATCCCACTTTCACCACTTTGGAATAAAGAAAATTTGAAACTGGAAGATGGATGATCAGTAATATATGGATATATTTGAGGGCCCTAGAAATTATATGATCTGCAGGACACTTGCATCAATATTAATTTTGAGGTCCTTACCTCCTTTGGTGGCAGCAAGGGGGATGGTGGAGGAAGAGGGAAGGTGGAAAAGTAGGCCTATATATCTTTTTTTTTTTTTCTGGGAACTTAGGCTCTTAAATAATACCAGTAGGTTCCACCAAAACAATTTTATAGATATTTTTAGTTTAGGCAATAGGTTTTAATTGGTGTTTTACCAGACAGTGTTCTCATCATTTGTTTGATAAATACCAACTGTTTAATCTTCATTTGCAAGGAAGAGTCAGTGAAATTCACTTGTTTGTATAAAAAACCCCTACTTTTGTGGAAAGAATATAGATCAGATAAATGTCTACATTCATATTGAGCTGTTTCTATTGCAAAACAAGTATGACAGAAAATACATTTTTGTTAAATGTTGAAATGTATGTGACAACTTGTGGGGTTTTTTTATCCCCTACTTTTTTGTTATTGCAAAAACAAGGCATTGCTTTGGTTTTTTTGTAGTTCTGCTGTAACTGTAGCTGTTCAAACCTTCCACTTAACATCATCAAAATCTTGCGAAGTGTTAGAGGTTTAACCTAAGATATTTGTGTAGGAAAGTAGGGCTCGCTTGCTCTCAAAACACGAAATGTGGGGTGATAGCCTGGCTGCACTGATTTGAAAGAAAACTTGCGTTTGCCTCGCTGTGACATTGTTTTCTATTTTTTGTGTCATCGAGCACATTATATGTACTTATGCTTTAAAAATGTTAGAGAAGTGCATTCTCATTCACTGAGGAGCAATGCATAGAGAGAAGTACGTCATTAGGAATAACACCTCCTTGGAAACCGGGTCCAAATTGTAGTCCAAAGAAGCTCTTCCCAGCTTCCACCCAACGTTGAGGGGACTTAAATTCTATACGGGCACTTTTCTTACCCCAAATACCTCAAATTTTGTTTCGGCGCATATCAGGAAGCACATTCTTGTCAACAGGTTGAGGCAACCTGGTAGCGAGCTCGTGGCTAAGGGCGGGTGGGACGTGGGACAGCAGCTCCTCCTGCACCAGAGCCTCCGTGTATAGGACTCACGCAGGAAGAGCTTCTGCCCAAAACGCACCTAAGGCTTTCTCTTGAAAGGAAGGAGGACAAGAACCGGACTGAGCTCTGTCAACTGCGTAACAGAGTTTAAACCATTTTAATTCACCTGGGCAGACCTGAGTCCCAAATCTACTGGGGGTGATTCTGAGGCATCGTACTTGCTGTAGTGTAGGGTTGTGGGACTCCAAAGGTGAATTACCTCTGACAGTGAAAACAGGGTAGTCTAGAATAGTTAAATAAAAAAGGACCATCATCTTTCTCAAAGATGTGCAAGCTGTCTGCTTTTAGGAGAGAGGAGTAGGCTTTGGACATTCGAGGAGATGTTTGGTAATCATCAGATTCCCTAAAGAGAAGTGTCTTCTTGCAGTGTTCTGGGGGTACGCAACTCCATCATCATCATGCTCCTGGTTCCTCACCCTCACGATGTGTTTTACAGACAACCGTGCTCCCTGTCTTGGGATCCTGGGGGCCGTCCTGGGTTTAGACAGGTCTCCCAGTGTTGCTGTCAATAAAAAAGGCATTGAGCAAAACACTTAGGTACCCAGTGTATTGTTTTGGCCCTACTAGTAGATGACTTTGACCTACTAGATTTTGAGTTTACTAGCCTTTGTGTTTAGGCTGCGTAAAGATCTATGGGAAAATCAGCCTGATGTCCCAGGTTTCAGAAGTGAGTCCCACTGTGGATCACTCTGTTTGCCAAATGGACTTTGTTCACGTTTGTATCCGATGGGTTTAAATGTCAGGCAAAATCCAAACCTTTAGGCATTTTATAGCCCAGTGTCACAGAGCCTGCAGACATTGGATGAGTTGAAAATTTTAATAGCTTAGGTTTTGGACCTAATGTCTAGTGCTTCAGTAAGGATGACAGACTTCTGGTAACTGAGTCAAGTATTTCCATTTGTCTTCTCTGCATGAAGTTCTTCAGTACAGCAGTTTTCCACTTGCACAGTTTCGTTCAAGTCAATGTAGTAGCTTAGTGTAATGCATTAATAGCTCAAGGTTGCAAACTCTTGGAAGTCTCATGAGTTTTAAAATCCCAGAGTCTGTTTTTTTTTCTTTTTCTTTCCTTCATATTCTTGGAAGGGTTTTTTCTTTGTTTCTTTTTAAGAATTTTACTCAGAGGAAGCCAAATATAAGATTGCACTCTTGTGCATGCACCATGCCATCCTCTTCAGTTGTCTCATACCAGTTTTCAGACAATACAGTCTGCATTTTTTTCCTACCAGTCATTCCAGAAAAAATGCATTAGATTTCAGTTACTCCATACCTTAGACTGTAAAAAATTATTATGAAGGCTCCAAACTCTGTTGAAAACTTGTAAATAAAAGCCTTTTTCATTTCTTGCTGGAATTTTGGATTATGTGCTGAGGCAACTAAATAGAAAAAGTGCTTCCCTAACTATCAGAGAAGCAGTTTGGTGCTGAGTGTTCTTTAAAATCATGTCATTTACATCAGTGACTGAAAATGGCCTTTTTTCCTGCTCAATTCAATTAAGTATTTTGAGCTGAAATGATATATCTTATGGAAAAATCAAGGTAGCTGTCTTTTGAAATACCTTTCAAACTAGTAAAATAAAACTAAGAAAAAAAATACTAATTTCTAATTTTTAAGCAACATTTAACAATTTAGAAAAGAAAAAACTACAATTTAAACTTCAAATAATTGTGTGTAAAGTACTTTACTGTATCAGAAACATATATGAAAACAAGTACAGAAATGTTCTGCAGTTGCATTTACTTAGAAAAAATGGAGCTACCTTAGAATATCAGGTCTCCTGCAGTGTTATCAAGTGAGATTTGATAAACATAGAGGAAAAATTCTAAGCTCGTATTTTCATTCCTCTTCCTGTACAGTTATTTCTCAGACTGTTCCCTGATTCAAGTGCACTGGGCAGCAGATTTAACTTTTCATCTGTAATTCTATTTGATTATATGATTTTTTTTTTATTTTTAGGCAATTTTCTTCAAATGTCTATATGCATTTTCTAGGGAAAAGTTTCAATTAGTCTCTAAGTAATAGTATTTCTATACTAAATTTAAAATGCTTTTCAGCTTGGGAGTTACTGTTCCATGATTTGAAATGTCAGTGAGCATGTTTTTGTTGTGCCTTTTAAAGATATTTCACTTTAAACATATCTGCATTTAGCCTGTCCTAAGGTTTTATTTTTGCTTAGAGTGCCCTCACCTGTAACTTAGGGCCAATTGCAGAACTTTAGCAGTAAAAATGGCAATTTTGTCTTTGATTCTTAGCCGGAGAAATACCTCTCTAAATGTCTTGTTTTGACAGCCAGAAACAGCTAACGTGTTCCAGCTGACTTGTATTAGTTTGCAAGATTATACTCGAAACATTACTGTGGTTTTTAGTGTACCCTAAACACAGTTTACTTTTATGTCAAACCTCAGTTGTGTGCTTTTCCTCTATAATGGAGCCTGCAAATGCTAATGAAGCAATTCATTCACACTTCAATTTCAAGTACTGTCTTTAATTTAACCATTTATCAAGTTGTGGGACACAACGGATCAAAATAGAGAACAACTGGGGTGGGACAAACAAAAATCAGTGCAGCTGCTTTTTTGGTGTTTCTTTATTTCTCCTTTTGTCCCTTCTGTCATCTGCCGGGGTAAAATCTCTCTCCGAAGTTCACAAGGATGATAAACACACCTTTCAGTAACAGACTTCATTTAGCAAACTTTTCAGAACCAAAGAAGAAAACTGGGAAGGATTATTTTTTAAGATCACTCAGAAAAATTCTCCAAATCGTCATCATTTATATCTGAACACAAACTAAGCGGATAGGCCTGTAGGATGTAAAACGGCTACGGTTTTCTCATTCTCAGGTCATCCTGATTGGGTATGCAGACAAATACAGTACAGGCTACTTTAGTTTACACTGTGACTCCCAGTTTAGTACAGAGATACGAGGTGACAGCCGGCAGAGTACAGATATTTTTCTAATGCTGGAGCAGGCAGATGGAGTGCAGTAGCTTCTCTTTGACAGGGGAATTTGAATCTGGCAGGATCTCACAGTACTGGCTTTCTGGGATTCCCTTTCTTTGGGAACTCTTCTCTCTACAGTGGTCTTCCAGGCTATGGATCTTCAGCGCCCATGTTGCCAATCACGCTACAGAAGCAACTGGGGACACAGTTGTAGAAAGTCAGATGAAAATAGAAAAAGCTTGCTTTATTCTTTTTAAGTGGAAAGTTCATCACATAAAAATTCCAGATGTTGGTCCAATGAGAAATGGTGCAAGGTGGGAAGAGGTGTAATGAGGACAGTGCCCCCAGTCATCACTGGGACTCAAAAAGTTCAGATTGCTGCACAATTTGCAGGCAGCTTTCCTTGGGTATGTTTTCCTGCCAGGAGCTGATTGTAATTTAGGAGTGCTCTTGACTAACTCTTCCTATGAAGCTGACTCCTATATCCTGTAAATCAAGGCTTGCTCCCTTGAACACCTGTGTGTTCTCTTTCCCTCCCCCCCTTCACTACAAACACGCGCTTCCATTCATTTCATTCATACTAACCATAATATTTCTCTTAAAAAATCTCTGCCCCGTTAACAGTGGGTATTACAAGCTTCGCTTGTGCCTGTGGGGTTAGACACTAGCAGGTTGTGTTTAAGGACAAGTATCTGATCTTCGTGCAGATACATTTCAGGGAGGTAAATGAGGGATAGGGGAGAATGGATATGTGGAATTTTGTATGAAATATTGCATTGCTTCCTGTTTGCTTTATATATATGTGTGAATATTTACGCGTGGTTACTCTTCTCCTCTAATACCTCAGTGTCTTGGGCCAGGACCCCACTGTGCTGAGGCTGTTCCAAACAGCCTTTCTGGGTTTGAAAGCCAAAATTAATGGGATGTATGGGATCACAGCCAATCTAAATTTAGTTTTCACCATATGTATTCCACTGTCAGAAAAATAATTTAATTTTTTGCTTTTTTTTTTTTTTGGCTTCTGTTTTTAGTTTTGTTCACTTCCCAGTTCCCAAGAATTAGCATTATGGTACAATAGCTGGACAATGAAGAGTGAGGAGATATTTCTTTAAAGACAGCTGTTTTCAATAAACATTTATTTCATGATATTTTAACTGAGATTAGGTTTTTCAAAAGGTATCTTTCTGTCTTCTTTTTGAGCCAATTTACACAGGCAACTGTTCCTTTCAATATCATGTATTATGGCTATCTTCTTCAAAACTTGTTCCAATATACATGTTTTACCATTCTTTTTTTTCTTTTCAAAACATGAGGTTATTTTAGAAATTATGTATAAGCTGCTGACTACTAATATATGTCTGTTTTATTGTAACAAGCACTAGTATAACAGATGGAAAAGGGCTCAGTGATTTTTGCTGTCTTGTAACGTGCCTGACATTATAACCTTGGGCAAGGATTTGGGTTTGGCCTTGCAAAAATGAAGATCACCAGCCTTTGCAAGTGTTTGAGGCGGGTAGGTCGGAATCCCAAAAGCATTGCCTCCGGAGTTAAGAGCCTGCCTTTGAGAGCCTTGGCCTAGGTTGAGAGACTGGAAGTTGGGGTGATAAATACATGAGCATTTGCTAGCAAAGGGAGCTTCTAGTTGATGTGATTGGGGAGTGGAAGGGTTTCTTTGGAAATTTCCTTTAGAAACTATTGACCAGAGCAAGCTGCATATGATTTCTGTCCAACAGACTGTTTTTAAAAGGAAATTGAATGGCAAGCATCCAGTTTAAGAACAAGACGTTCTTATAGCTGAACAGGAAAAAAAATAATCCTATTCCTTTGGACTTAAATGTAAAATAACAGTGCTTTTTGTGTGCTCGTGTGTGTTTGCCATTGTAGCTACAGCTTCTATGATACGCCAGCGACGGGAGCTGCCAGTTCTGATGGTATTTGAGCTGCAGCAGCATTTCGTTTCTTCTGTTAATGAGCATTGTTACAATTAGCCTAATGATAACTTCCTGTAGAATATTCCTTCAAGGGCATGACTCCTCCTGTGATGAGTCTCAAACAATAATAACTTTATTTTAAAAGTGTCAAAAAAAGTGTGAAATCTGATCCTGGAAACATGATAGAAATGTCTATTTTTTCTTTTTTTTTGGACGCTTCTCCCCCCACTGCCCCAACAGACAAACATTTTTAAATCCATTTGAAATAAATTCGGAGTACTGTAATTGGCAGCTATTTGGGGTCTGATCTATCAAAATCATTGACATTTTGCCATTGATTTCCATGAGAAGTCACTTCATCAGTGCCATCACTGTAATAAAAATAAGTTCTTGTTATGAAGTGGGCTGGCGTGAAAGAAGTTTTCAACATCATAACGAATATAAATATGCAGTTTCTATGTTGCCTCACACAACCTAATCATTGAATCTGTATGCTTGACATAACGGGCAAAACAGGTCAGTGAACAACTCAAAACAATGTTCATGTGCAAGCATTCCTTCTAGCTTATAACCAAGGTTTTCTTCCATAGGTTGCTTAGATGGATTCAGTGAATCCATCATTCGTACTTACTTGTCCAATAACATCATCTTTGAAGAAAGACTGGAAGGATAATTTGATCTGATTATTGCTTCTGTTTCCAAGACCAATTAGCTCTCAAGTACATCGTGGCTTCTTCTACATATTGCTTTTATTTGATGATGGGAGAGGACTTAAATGCTAATCAGAACTAGAGGTCACTGGCCCCTGTAGTTCTTCGTGGCTTTAATTCACTGCTGACAGTCTTTTTCCCTTTCTGGGACTGGGATAGGTCTTCACAGGTGCCTGCTGCTAGCTGGCATAAAATAAGTGGAAAAGAAGCACTATAGAGGAAACTATACATGGTCTGAATGCATTACTAGCTTACTAAAGTCAGTCAGCTGCTACACAGGACTGCCAAGATAGGACCACAGCACCACGGATCTTCACAGGACTTGTCCCATGGAATGATGATAGTTCTTGTGCCAAGTATCAATGAACTCCAGAGCAGACGTCATACCATTACAAGCCTTGTACTTCAGAAGTCATAACTGAGACTTGAGTCAGGTTAGTCTTTATCTTCTCAGAAAGGTAAGAGCACGTACTAGGCAAATCAAGATCATTTGCTTTAATTTTTATTTTTCAGCTTTGCTTTCTGAAGGGAACATAGTAGCTGATCTAGAAATGCACACAATTTTGAACAACAGAAGAATATTTGTGAACATATTACAATAGTCTGAAAATTCCTTGAGTCCATAGCATCTTCTTTCTCTCAATACAAGAATCTTTAAATTATCCTAGGTCCATGGCATTGCCTTTGAAATGGCATCATTATTTGCATGTGATACTATCTCTTTACAAAGAGTCTCTGGAACATTCATTAAAGTGGGTTTCCATTGATTTAAAAAATGTACTTAATTCTTTAAAGTATTTATGAAGTCCTTGTGATAGAATATTACAGTCACAGACCTCCAGTAGCAATAACACCTTCTGTGCTAACAGTTCCCAGACTAACAGGCAAACTTCAGAAGTTCAAGTATGTAAGGCAACCATCTCTTAGAGACCACTAGATATTTTAATAAAATATACTGAGCTTTTATAAAGCCATTCATCTGGGAAGGCTTGTGTTCTTTGTGGCCTCACATTCCTCTTCTCTGCCTTCCATCACTGTGGCTACAGGGCAAGCAGGATCAGCACCATGATCCGGCAGATTACTCTGCTAAAACTAACGTGATTTTTTCTATCGGATCAGTGAGTTGATCTGACTCCCCCTATAGCTGCTGGTCATTGGAAGACCAGTGCTCAACTGAGGCAGCTGGACACTAGTGGTTAGATCAGCGTAAAATGAAACTGCTTCTCGGTCAGGCCCTGAATATCTGTCTAAACAGACACAGAGCAAATACAAATAGAAATGTGCTCTTGGCTAAGACCTTTCGTCTCTACAGAAAGTGGAGATGTCTTCTGTGACCAGCAAATTGCATTGCTATACCTCTAATGACTTTCAAAACAAGAGATGGATCCCTATTCCTGGCTCTTCATTACTGGGCCACACTTAACTGCCCCTTCCAGGCTGTCAAAGTTGAGGAAAAGGTGCGCAAAAGCGGAGAAGCTGTCTGCACATATTGAATGTCTTGGTGGGAGCATTCATTGACTAATCATTGACATTTCTTTTGTGCATCGTACTGACATCGACATGGCAATTCATTTTGCTTCTACTGCACCATTATATATAAGAAGTGGGGAATGGCTAGACATTTCCAAATTGCTTGTCAACCTTTTAATTTGTAGCTGTTGGGTTTGTTAATGGCTAAGCGACCTGCTGTGAACTGTTCTCATTAAAGTGGCTTGTAACACAGACAGCTGACAGTATTACTTGAATTTACACCTTTCATTTCAAGGCTATGTCAGAAAAAAAAAATTGCTTGTTTTCTGCTAAATAGAATACTAGCCTTTTGTATGCTAATGTATTAAACTGCATTCAGATGAAATTTTATCTGAAGCTAAGAAACACCATCTTTCAGCAACAACAGGAGAATAATGCTGAAAGTCAGTTTCTTCTCTGGCCCAAAATCTTGTTGATAGTTACTTTATGATATGCAGAATAATGGCTGGAATTGCTAACTTTTTACAGGCAACATGGAGAGTTGAGCTTTTCAGACATGACCGGCAAATGTGATGCCTTGATTTTTGTATTACTTTAAAATGAGTTTTAAAGCAGTGTTGACTCCACCTCGAATGTTCCAATGTTACCAGCCGTGAACATTAGTTCAAGTATTTTTTCTCTTAACATTTGTTTGTTTGTTCACTAGAAGGAAAATACTCATGTTTTTCACATGTGACTTCTAAAAGTGAAGATTTACTGTTATTAGACTGCAAAGGCAGTTTCCTTGTCAAGCGCAATCATTCATTTTGTGAATAAAATTTGTTTCATCTGTAGTTCCTTGTCCTTACTAACAAAAAGGAATCTTAGTTCTTTTCTGCAGTTGTGCTACAAGCTACTCTGGAATGGTTTGTATTTGTCCACCTGGTATTTACAGCCAAAGCCCTCTCCTGAGGTTGGGCCCAGAACCCTCTTTGTTATTTTAAATATTAGAGCTCAGTTAATTTCTCCTGCCATAATGCACAGCTGGCACAGAATAAAATGATGCTCATTTTTTAATACAGCCTCTGCAGTTATGCACTTACTTGCTTGGGACTGTAGATATAATGAGAGCTCTTAGCTACCCATCCTTTGCAGACAGGAGGGGTTTGGGAATCGCAGTTTACAGCCCAGGCAATGAGAAGGGACGCTCTGTTCCTTCTGTTCCCACTGTAGGACTGTGCAAAACACTGAGAGAGGGGAGTAGCGGGCATGTTGGTAGCCTTGTAACAAAAATTTCCCTATGAAAGAGAGGTTTCCTAGCTTTCAGTTCCTATCACTAAGGCAGTTCTTTATCCAGCCAGTGACTATTTAGCATAAAATCTCTTAGAGGATAAGTGAATAATTTACAAGATTTGGAACGTTGAAGGGAAAGGCAAGGATTGTGGGTAAGAGAGAGCAAAAAGTTGGAGGCAGAAGGTAGTGAGATAGAAAGTATATGAGATAATTTCTGCCACCATTAATTACAGGAAGCGTGTCTGATGGCATGTGATTCACAAAGATTAATAACTCAGGAGATTAATAAAGTATTACCTAATCAAACAAGTGCATAATAATCCTCAAAGGTTGTGTATCATTCTTACTGCTCAGGATAGCAAAAAAAAACCCCCAAACCAACATTGGTATTGTCCCTTAATCCCCAAGATCTTCTTATAATGAATCTAGCATCTCTAGATGTTCTACTGAAAGTGACTCTGGCAAGATTTGAATGTATTTGTTTCCATGAGGAATTATTGAGCTAAAATAGATGTTGGTAATGAATTTTAATTGCTCTCTTCACTTTTCATTTGAATAACTTTCTAACGTATCTACGGAAAGTTATGACATGTATGACCATTTAAACATAAAGACAAGTTGACTGTGTTAAACAAATCAATGTTCCCTCTCCTGTTCCATCCCAACACAAAACCAGCACCGTGCCCACTGCAGTTTGGCACGTGGTGGGCGCTCGGGGGCAAAGCTTCTGCGGTAGCTCACTTGCAGCTGGAGGGAGAGAGACAAAGATCCAGAAAAGAAGAGAAGGAATAATTAGCAAAACATGGGATAGAAAGAAGGAAGGTAACCTATCTGCGGGTTGTACAAAATGAGCTTGTAAAACCTTGACCTGGATAATGAAGAAGACACAGCTATTGAACCTCAACTGGACAGGTGGAGGAGAACTCCACATATGTAACTGGGTGCAAAAAGTTTCTGTTGTACCAGAGCTATTGAATGCTTTCCTCATGTCTCACTTAATTCTTAGGAGCATGGATTTCTTTATGATCAGTAGAGGCTGGTGAGCATTTTCTAAAGGCTGGGTGGGTGTTTGTCTTCTTTGGACAGGATGGTCCACAACACAGGGAGCCAAAATTCCAAACTCCTAGTGATGAAATTTAGGTGAGCTTAATCTAGTTCTTTGCATCTTTTGTCTTTATAAATCCTTATCAAGAGCGAATCTGAGTCTTTAAAGAGCTCTTATTGCTTGTGTATATTATATATACATTCCTGCAAAATCTCCCACTCCATACTCACACAGTGTTTCGTTAGTAATGTTTTCCTGATTACCTGAAGATTTCTTAAGGGGCTATAATAAACATTGGGGTTTTTTCCAAAATTTGAGTAATATTAACATGGTTTAGACCTTGAGTTGAAACGGTGGTACACAGAGCATAAAGGAATTATGTTTGATCCTGTTGTGAGGAAAGTGTAGTACATAATAATATGTTTTGGGTGAGTTTAAGCATCGTGGTTGCTCTTTGTGCCACCGGATGATTAGTGGGTATGGAGGGGGGAAGAGGGTAACATTTCACACACCCTAATGTTCCACTTCTGAGTGAGATTGTATTACCTCAGCTTTTGTTTTTAATGTTTGTCATAAAATAGCAACTAGTTTTGATTGGAAAGTAATCAGTTAGGGCAGCATTACAAGTGAATTAGGCTGTTCTGAGTCTCTGTGATCTTGGCTTTTAAAGAATACATCCTGATTTCTTTTTTATACTCAAAAATTTTAATTTTTTTAACGTCTGTTTTAAGGTTTTTGTTCTTTTATTTGGCATACAGTGAGGGGAGAGGGTAAGCAAGGAAATTACCTATAATTGACAATAATAAGGAGTGTGTCAGAGAGAAAACTGTACTTAGTCTCTTAAAATCAACCTACTGTTCTTCAGATGTCTCTTCCTTTCCTGTGTCAGGATTCATAATTACCAATATACTAAAAGAGCACACTAAAAGACACCAGGGAGAATATGGCCCTTCTTATGCTAAAGTTAGCTAGTCTATACAGTCTAATTTATATTAAAGGAAGCACAGCTTTGTGCTATACATCGGAACTTTCCAAATGCTCTGATGCTGACAACAGCATCAATTTCCTCCTGCTGTTTTGTATTATGGGAAGAAGCCATTACTGGGATGGATAGGTGACAAAATCAGAAATGTTTAACATGTGGGGATCACCAGAGGGCTGGAGACTTTGTCTTAGTGTAGCTGTCACAGAGGTTCAGTCCTTGCCCCAGATACCAGACGTACGGAGAAGTGCGAGACCCTCCTCCAAAGAGCTCAGTTGATTGATAGCCATCGGATTATAACACTGGGGTGGGACTTCAGTGGTATATAAAGGAAAGCCCCACCACAAAACAGAACATAGGATTTGATTATAATGGATCCAAACCAGATTAATTAATAAGTAAAAAATAACGCAGACTAGATCTTGACAATGTGCAAGAATTGTTTTTTTGGTAGCACGGCAAAGTTAATGAAGCCAAGGGATGGAGCACAGTAACAGGGGGATTAATGGTGCTGTCCACCAAATACAGAAAAGCGACACAGAAAATATGTTTTAGGAAAAAGCCAGTTTGTTGTCATTAATATCCATTTGAAAGCTGAGTATCCACAAGGAGATCTTGGAAGAATAGAAGGGATTTTTTGCTTGCACTCCTGTGTTCATCTGGAGCAGCGCAACCCAGAGCAAGGCAGTAGCCTTAGCTTGCATTTAAATACAAATGAGACTGAAATTCAGTTTCCCAAGGAAATATCAAAATGTGCTGTTGGTTAGAAGGAATGAACTTGTGTCTTCTGTCTCAACAAAACAAGGTATAATATTTAATTTTACAACAGAACTGCATCAGTAGGTCTTTTTGATTAATAGTTGACTTAGTTCAATGAACAAAGCTAGCATTAAGCACATATAAAAGATCAACGAACTATATAGTATTTTATTGCAAATATTTACCTCAACTAGGAAATAGGTTTAAAAATGGAAATATTATTTTAGATTCAGACTATGTGAAGGGGACTGATGTTTTTCTTCCTTCTCAGAAAATGTCTTGCAATCTAGGAGTGCTTTACAACAAAAAGCACCTCAGATTTTCATCTAATGCTCTCACTCCCCTTCTCCCCTCCCACTCAAAACCGTGTCCCATTAACACAGTATCTTGCCACTTAACTGTAGAGAAATAGTGGAAGAGATAGCCAGCTCTTAACATAAGGAGAATAGATGCCAACACTACTATGAATTTCTGTTAGCTAGATAATAAAACTCTTATTTTTTCATTTCAAGGATGAGGACACAATGGGAGCCTTTGTATGTAACAAAGTACATGCAGAGGAGTTTTTGGTGATATGTCAGAATATTGATTGAGTCTAGTGAGACGAAAGAGGAAATCTGTCCTGAGATGTGTTCAGGCATAACTGAATAACCCGGAAAAATGATCAGAGCTACAATACAAAATTATTAAAGTTTCAGCAGATACAACTGAATGTGTAAAAGGCAGTAATCCTTGATAACTTATGTTTCAATGCCTCACACTAAAACCCTTTTGCATAATCTTTTAATTAGCACCCTTGTTGACTTTTGTGAGAAAATTTAAGTGGCCTAAAGATTTCTGATGAGCGTGAGCATTATAAACATGAAAAAAAGAAAATCCAGGATATTTCAGCTGATGCTGCCATACAGAAAGCCTAGTTCGCACAATGATTTTTTAACTACTGAAAATTAATAACTTTTAAAAATACTTTTGAAAGTTTCCTTTTGAAAAAGCTTATCTCACACTTTTTTTGTTGGAATAAAGCCCTGTAGGAACTTAAATACTTTAGACTGTTTTAAGCATTAGAGGCGCATTTCAGAAAAGCAGAATGAGGCTTCTGAATCTAAACCTAAAGGCAACATTTAGAGTCAGTGGAAGAAAAGTGGGGTCTTGCATGCAGTAACTCAGCATACCTGTTGGCCAAATGCCTCCACGTTCAGGGTGTTGAATACCACTGTGAAGGTCCCTGTTAACTCAAACTCTGTCATAATTCATGTCAAGATGACTTTGTCATTAATGGGATTTGCCCATCAAGTCCACTGATCTTTCCTAGTTTTTATTTGAAAACAGAAGGTTCCAGTTTTTGTTTGGAGCAGATCAAAAAGAGGCACAGAGTAAGGCTTCTCCTTAAACAATCTCCATATCTTTCACTAGAAATGATACCATTCCTTCTGTTGTAGTCTTAAAGTTGTTAGTGATAACTGAAATTACAAAAATATTTGCTCTAACTCTGCTATATATGATATATTATGATATAGATTTCTATTTCAGTAAGATCAGATTTGCTGGTTGGTAGCAGTATGAATCCCTTCCCTAGAAAATACTTTTCCTTCTAAAAATAAATAAATATGATTTTGCTGGCATTTTCCTCCATATACTTTTATTTCTGTAGACAAAAAAGGCCAGTTTATTTTTCAGTCTGCAAAAGAGATTTGCTTTTCCAGTTCAAAGAGGGTTTTTTTATAGCCTCATTGTTTTCCTGAATACTTGAAGAAAGCAAAGCTCCTTCAGTATTGACTAGATTGGAAATTTGCTTGGATTGCTACATTGGTCACTGGTTTCTTTGAAGAATACCATCAGTTATGTTACTGTCCAGTCTCTCTAATGTTTGTGTTTTCAGTTTGAGTATACATATAACATACTTGTAATTTCTTTATCCTTGTAGTAAAAAAATTCTGCAGACTTTTAAAGATACATTTTTATCTTACGCCCATCCATCTTGTAGTTATCTTTCCCTTTCTATCCACTCCTGACAGGCTGTGAAGTTTAGTTTTCTAGAGTCCAGTTTTGCATTTAATTTTTAGCAGTGGAAAAATTGTATGTAGCTATGTGTTGCATGTATAAATCTATGCCTTTTAAAAGCATAATTATTAAAGAAATCTTTTTAAGTAAAAGTGCAAGAAATTATGTCCCATAATAATCTTTGAAGAAGTCGCTTAAGCTTTCTCAGGTAACCATTGATATTCATATTTAAACCTATGTAGACCATCAATAGATTCATTTCATATAGAGTAAAAGTTTGAATTTCGTGTTTCATAAATCAAGGCCATCAGAAAATAATTTTTTGAAAGTCTGCTGGAAGTTGTAAAGATTGTCTGTGCTTCAGAAAATCCCACGTCATGTGAAGCATACAAGGGACAATCAAGATTTAAACTGCCAACAGCTCCACATGTTTAAATGTGCTGTCAACTAATCATAAATAATTTCAGAAATAAATCGTGCTCTGAGAGCTTATAAAATAAAATATTTTTAATCTTTTTTGCATACTTTTTCAATTAAAGATCCTGTTGTAAAATAGAAGTGTTCTTCTGTCTTGGGAAACAAAAATGTCAGATTTAGAAATATCTGTATGTTGTTTAGATCCAGGTCTGCATGCACAGATTTTTGATTTACAAAATCTTTTCCAAAGGAACTTCCAGAGGTCCCTTTCAACCTAAACTATTCTACAGTAAACAAAGGCCAGGTTTCACTAAATTTATTGGTCATTTACATGATTTTAATTAAGAAAATTCATATTTTTAATAAATACAAGTTTCATCACTTGACACTTCTGAGCTTATATTTTTTATATGTTTGCAAAACCATGCATAAAACTGTAAAGTCATTTGCAGATGATGCTAACAGATAATGGATATCACAAAACATCATTATTTCAGATCTTTGTGCTCTTTGTATTCCTTGAGCCTTCAGCAATGTTAAGCAGGCAAATTTCTCTAGGTATGAGCCAAATCTTGAAATAATGAGGAAGCTGGTCTGCAAGGTGCTGATATTTTTCAAAGGAAATGATATGCAAGATTGATCATACTTGCATAACATACTGAGGGACAGCTGTTTGCTTGGTTGGTTGGTTTTTTAAATTGGGAGATTTAAAATAATAAAAACTGATTTCTGTGGGAAGTTGCCCTACCTGTATCCAAGGTTTTCGCAGTCAGTTTAAAAAATGTGAGTGGCATCAAAGCTCTATTATTTTGTGTAACACAATTGTAAAGAAAATCATTAAAAACTTATTTATATGAGTGATACTTAGAGCATGGTATAGTACTGTATTCCACATGTGTAAAACTGCAATGGTAAGCAAATGTTGTTGTGGGTTGGTTTTTTTTCCCTCAATAAATGATGGTGTGTATAGATTGTTTATATTTGAGTCTTTAAGGCCCAGAAAGGTTTGCTTTGTCTCTGGAGAGAGAATATAAGTCAAGGAGCTATGGTTCACAGCAATTTGGCTGCCAGTATGTTCCATTTCTAATGACTTCTGTTCTTCCTCATCAGTCTAGCATAGCCAGAACCGCTCACTTATTATTTACAGAGCACAGTTTGGATTGCATCAAAGAGAGCTTCCACTCATCAAGCTGTTTCCTGGTATTAATTTAGCTCTTCCTCCCTACATCTGTAGCTGAAGCAAGTTTCCATAGTGCTTAAAGTAAGGCTGGAAATAAGTCAAAAAGCTTTGAGACTTGGTGAGAAATTTTTGGGTTATTTTTTTAAACACAAGGCTTATCTGAGCACTGAAGGGCAATGCAAGGGATATTTGGAGACTTCTGGTAACCAATGAGTCCCCAAGGCTTAAGTCTGATGAGCAACCTTGCACACCAGTACCAAGTTCAGTTCCAAGGTGGATGGATTGGGCAAAGTGGGCTTTGGGGAGGGACAGTGTTCTGCCTACCCGTGTTCAAGGCCGAGCAAGTTTAAGAGCTGACGTGACTGGAGGGCAGTTTCAGCAACTGCTCGGTCCAGTCCAACTGTTCTGGTTGGATTCATGCACTGACTGATGGCTTCTAAGCCACTTTTATCTAGATAATAAGAGGCTGTGAGCAAAGAGTCACTGACCCGGTGGATGCTCAAGGTTCTCAAATGTTGAAATACAGCCAGCTAGAAGCTAGACCTCCCACCAACCTTTCTGAACTTCCCAGCTTTCTGGGAGGCAATTTCACGGCAGTCTTAGGCTGATCTGAGGCTATCCCACCACTGATAAAGGCAGCCCCCTCTCCATGCTTCATGTGTAACTTCGCCAGCTCTGCATGGCCAGACTACATGGTAAGTCAAACCAATTTACTCATCGAGGTGAACAGTAAAAAGAAAAAAAAAATAGGCTGGATCTGCAACTGACCTTTCATGTGACAAAAAGCATAGTTCTTGTAGACTTTCTGGGTGTCCGGTGTACACGTACTGCTGAAGGACTATTAGGCACTATTTGTAAATTTTCAACTGCGTTAGCCAGACAATGAGCATTATGCTGTTAAGATACTACCCATTCTTACATGCAAAATGCATTTATATAACAGCGTTAGACTGATGGGAATTTTAGGGGAAGCTTAATGAGACATTTTAATATTGAGATAAGAAGGTGATTGCTGGAACTCTTGTAACTGTGTCTGAGAAGTTAATATTTATTACCTGTGATTAAACCTGTGCATTGCTTTTCTTAAATGCATAGATTTTCTTTCTGTCTCTAAGACAAATGGAAACTGTCTTCCAACTAGCTAGGCTGATTCCTATCTAACCTTCTGCAACTCTCCGTGTTGGTCTTATAGCTATCTATTTTTTCTTAGCCAAAAATCTACACTTTGGCTTAACTTTGAAGTGCCTGTAGAGGTATCAGTGGGTAAAACATGTCCTTTGCAGATTTTGAACAGTTATAGTATTCAACAAATGGTACAGGCTACTGAAGTAAATATACTGTTCAGAATTTTTTAGCTTCCTGATTTCCTTACTTGTAACGATTTTATAGAAGCAATGCAAAAGATGTATAGTTTCATTGTCTTAACCGTCATTCTGTGAAAAAGAGGAATGAAGAAATTTTCATTTTTTGTATCAGAATATATTCTATGACTTGAAGCGATTATGATTAAAAAAAGCAATCCCACGTGAATAAGTCGGTGTTTGTTTTTCTTATAGTTACTTTGAAATAACAGGTTTTTAAAGAAAGGGACAGTCTATCTGCTATCACGCAGATGCGGAAAGATATTCCTACAATACAATTTTTGCTCAGCTTTTGTCTGGTACAAATAACTCCAAGTTCTTACAGCAGTGCAAGTAATAAAAGAAAAATTTACCAGTGTGTGTTGCAAGTTATTCCCCAGTCAATATATCTGTGGATAACTAGAGTAACAGTGTCCACTGCTGGCAAATCAGATAATTGCACTGCGCATTAGAGTGATATGCTGTTGAAAGGCTTCGATGAGTTAAATTCTGACTGTGAGATATTTCGTAATTTAGGTTTGTAGGACTGTGTTGTAAAATCAGGTCACTATGTTAAGAGTATTCATGCTATTGCTGCTAATAATAAATGCTATGGTATTTAAACTAATAGCCAGGAATATCAGCAAGGTGTAATATGAGGAGGTATTGCAGTATTTTTTTTTTCAGGACTTAAAAATAATTGTAGTATTGATTATATTCTAGCTGTCACGTCCTCAGCATAAAGAAAAAGACAGTAAAAGTCTACGAACTTTGTCTTGATGTTATAATTTATGTAAGTAACAACACAGGCAAACAGTTGTTCTTAAATTCCTTTTTTTTTTAATGTAAAAGCACTTATTGCTGGTTTTGCTAGATTTTTTTTTAAACATATAAATGAAGTATAGAAGAAATTAATGTTTCTGTTTGGGAAGAAGTAAAATGGAAGTGTGCAGCTTGATATAGCAATTACCACTGGTACTGATGAAAACTAGAGCTGAAGTAGACTGATTATGAAACAGAGCAGGAGAAAAGGCAGGTGTCTAAAAAGTCTTTTTAATCAATATTCTCCTGGTGGTTTTTTTTGTAGTAGATAATATTTGTTTGCCTCTGATGATTAACAATAGTATGATAATGCAAAGAAAATCTTTCAGTCAAAATAATACAGAGTGAAAGAGACATTACGGAGAAAAAAGCAAAAGTCGCCTCCTATGCTAAACAAACCTCCATTATCATGCCTGATACTTCTGAATATCTAGGTTAACTAAAATGAAGCTAATGCATACTTGTTTTCAGAGATTTATATCTGTCATTAATTTACTACATTCAATAGAAACAGTAGACAATGCACTGAATTTTCTTTGTTTGGAAAGAGGGAAACACAGCATGTGGCTTTTTTCAGAGAACTTTAGTTGTGTCCGAACCCCAAAGGAAAGGACGTTCCTGTATGAAAAGATCTCAAAGGAGATCAAGGCTTACCCTATGGACGAATGCCGCATTAGCCAGCATTGTTCTATATCTACTTTTTCTCTCTTCAGAGACTTACCTTCTCCTGGTTAGCAGTACCCAGAGAAACACCGTATTACCTTCTTTGTAGAACAAGAAAAGAACAGGATTTTAGGTTTCAGGGCTTTTTCTTCCTTGCAAAGAAATAGTAGAACTGTCAAGAAAGACAGATGAGTATTAAAAAGTTCCTTTGCCAAACTAATTACCCTGCCTATTTTAGGTTAGATAGCAGAAACGAAGACACTTTTTTTCTAAATTATTTGCCAGGGAGTGTCCTTCATGCTTTCTTCCACCACAAAGCAGTACTCTGTGTGTGTGTATCCATGCAAGCGCGCAGGCAGCCATGTTCCAGTCCTTCCTGTCACTGGTGAAAATCACTTTCTATACTTACAGGATTATTGGATGTATTTTGAGGGGAATCATCCTTCTGTTTCTCAAGCTAGTGATTTATGTATGTCTCTGCTCATCCTGTCTTTTCTGTTCAGCATTTTATTGTAATGGATATAATGTGCTTTTTCTCCTGGGTGTCTGTGAGATGACCAAAATCCAACACCTTCCTTGTTCTTAAAGTCCAGAAATATAACACGTTTTTTTCTCACATTGTCATATGTTTTCATATCTGTTCTGAGGAAAGCAAGAAACCCTTATGTAAAGATTTAAAATTAATATTTTGGAGGACTTCAGAAAAAAACGTTGTCAGTAGGCTTGGGCTATAAAGTTTTATTTATATATTTATTGCTCGGATGGCATTTTGGGTTTCCTAATAATTTAAGACAGAAGATATAGGTTCTGTTGGTCAGAAGATATAGGTCTAAGTTGGGATTTACATGTCATATCGTGTGCAGACAAGTTATTCACTTTTAAATGGTATTCAGACAAAGCATCTGAATCAAAAGATCTCCTTACCAATCACCCCAAGTTCTCATAAATACAAAAATGCTCTTGTGTGCATATGTGTAAACATTTTTTGTAAAATTTTACATATTCATGCATTTTATGCTTGTATATGTTGTGTGTTTTGTGTATGCACTGATATTATCTATTTCATTAACAAAAAGGCTAAAGGAGTTGATTCCTCTATGAAGATATCAGTTGGAAAGTGAACATCTAATGAAGCACTAAATATTGTGATGTAATGTCAAAGTCTATGAAAGGAACAATCCCCTATGAGTAGGCTGGTAAACATTCCCAAAATCACTGTTATCCACAGAGCTGATTTGGTTTTTTTCCTTACAGTTAGAAATTTTCATATTGATGGCTACATCTCTACAGGCCATGTTTTTTTCTAGAACTTGTACAGCAAAATCAATGTGTGTTTAGGATAATATTTCTGATGATTCCAGATGCTGCGACTAAGTTCATTGCAATCTCCTTAACTTTTTTTCTGTTCTGGGAGTAGGAAACCCTCACAGGGGAGTATTGTCAGGCAGGTGTAACAGCTTACATACTGTCATGCTCTGCCAGCTGTACTGACTCCAGAGGAAATTCACTGTAGAGACCAAATTTCTCAGGAATGGTGTTCCTTTTGTTTCTGTAAAACAAAAGCAGACTCATGATAGAGGGACTTTCAGTTACTTGGGCGAATAATAGCAAAGTCTGTTGCATGTTTCAGAAGTTGGGCAAAACAGGAAAGTCCTGCTGTGGCTAGATAAGCAAATGCAACAGATGTTGTTTTAAGCTGTGCATATGAAAAATTAATGAAGAAGCTCTCCACGCTGTTTTTAGGTCTCTAAACCTTAAACTGCTCTGTGCATCTGTGTGGATTAGAGATGGGGGGGTGGGGTGGGTGGGTTTGTTTTTCTTTAATGAAAGTCATTCTGGCTTGTGCCACCAGAGCCTTGTCTGAAGCACTCGGATGGCAGATCTGCTGTTAGCTGCAGTGGGAGCAAAATAAATGGCAATGTGTTTCTGTTGTTAGTAATTAAGAGTCTCTCTTTAAGGGTACTATTTAATTTTTAAACTTAAAATCATATATATGTCGCTGCAGAAACCACAATGCATTTTGTTTTTAATTACTTGTATGGATTTGTCCCTGAAAGTGATCTTGATTCTTTCGTTGTCGTTGTTAACTGTTGTTTAAAAGAGACTTGTTGGAGTTGAGTTTTGGGCCCGGGTGAGCTATCCCAGAGAGCCTCATATGATCTGTGTGCTGTTCAGATTCTCCTGTCAGTCCAGCTGATTTCTTTCGTTCATCTGGTCTCAAAAGAAGTGATATCAGAAGTAGAGGACAGACAGAGTGGAAACTAGGAAGAGTCATGAAAGATGTCACAGGAGGCGTGCTAAAAGTTAGGAGCTGTAATCATGCATCTTATCGATTGTTAAAAATAGCATAAGAATCTCCATTCACTTTTCTTTTCCCTGTAGAAGAATGAAGAGTTAGCCAATGGAATAGAGAATGAAACTCTAATTAAAGCAGGTATTTTGCTTGACACAGCACTATTCATGAGACTCATTACTGCAGTATAATCAACGCAATTTAGTATTGGGAAGGGAAGGAAGGAGGAAAGCAAAGTCAAAGAAGCAAAAGCAAACCCAAGCAATTTCAGAAGTACGTAATTTCTAAATAAGCCAATATGTATTCAGTGCTGTCCTATTGGTCATCTACAAGACAATTTTATTCAGTTCCCTAAATGAACTTGAAGCCTTACTAGCGCAGAGGTACTCAGTCCTTTGAGTTGCAGACATATCCCAGGCAATGTGTGAAAGAAACATCACCGTCGATGCAGAACAAATACTGCACTAGCTAAGCCGTTGGCTCTGAGCTGGTATAGGCATTAGATGTTATGTATATTAATGGCAACATTTTGATAGTTCTCTGCATAATGTAGGACTTCCTCGCATGGTGGATTAATGTATTCTTGCATATGCACTAATTATGTTTTAACGGTTCTTCTTATGACTTGGATACATAAAGTTGAGTAAGACCAAAGCCTGTGAAGAAGCTGGCTAAAATATGTGCAGTCCTTTAAACAACATACTGGGGGCTTACTTTTGTCTTATTTAAAGGGATTCCCTTTAAATTGACCTATTTAAACAATTGACTACATAGAACGTCCTATGTATTCAGTAAATTTTAATAGGTATGACTTTGGCTCCTTGAGTGCATGTTGAGACTGAAAGCTGAGTGCTTTTGATATAGACCAGTGTAAAAGCATAGATATCCAAATTCAGTGAAGTGTATTAGCATGTTTAATAAACTTTGTTCTTAATGCTCTTCAAAGTCTAATCAACCAGCATTGAGTGTTCGGGGTGTTAAAGATTTTAAATTGCAGTGCTTCACAGTGCATTGTCTTCTGAGAAGTTGACAATAACTTATAAAGAGAATTATATCCAGATTAATATACAAGGACATGTAAAACTGACCTGTTTAAAAAACTGAGCAGTTTAAAGCTCATTGTACAACCATACTAGTCTTATAAGCATGGAATGCACATAAACTATCTGAAAAGGGATTTCTTATCTGTGATTTAATATGTTCATACTGGTATGGTCATGACAAATATGAACTTTTATGTTCACAAATGTTTTTCTAGCTTGTTAATTTTTTAGAAATTAAATGCTTACCAACCTACAGAGTAAGCCGTAGATCATATTTCTTTCATCTTGTTTAAGTCATTAAGGTATATCTCTTGCTCTAGCTTTTTTCCCCCAAGAAAATTAAATCGAGCATTGGAAGTTACTATTGCTTACCAATGTCGTCGTGTCGTCCATCCCCCCCTTATGTACACACTGTGTGCCTTGGGCAGATATGAGTTTGTAGTTATATGAATAATCCTACTTGTAGAACTGTATCACATTCTCATTTTGTGGGACTGGCGGGGTCTTAGTACGTAAATTGAATTTAGACACTTGAATTACAGTCCGCCAAAACTACCAGCAACTTTCAGTAAATTTTTGATCAGTACCAACAAATGTTTAGGATCACAACTTTAGCTGGAAACAGCACTCTGGTAACCAGTTTGCTGCCTTATGAAAAGTACCAGAATGTTGATTAAATTTATCCATCAGAATTTAGAAACAATTATTTTTTCACTGCTGAGAAGTGTCTTCTTGGAATGACATTAAATTTTCCCAATGGCCCAGATGTACTCTTATGCATACTTTGCAATTGTTATGCCTAAATTGGGACTTCTACCCCTGGACTAGCCTTTCCAGTTTGAATGGAAGTTTAAGGAGTAAGGTATTAATCTTGTTTGCTAAACTATAGCACACACCATCTTCAAAAAAAAAAAAAAAGAAAAAAGCCTTTTCAGGGACACAAAATGATCTTCAACTCTTTAGAGTCTGGAAGAACATCTAGATTCACAATACTTTACTAATGATTTCTAGAATTTGAGATAGGTTAACTTTACAGCATCATATTCTAAACTATTTAGCTGGACAAGCAAGCTGTGTGTGCCTACTGTTGGCAAGCAAGTGCAATAAAAGCTTTACTTGACTTCATGAAACTGAAATGTGTTTAGTAGCAATGTAATAATCTGGCGTTTTACACTTCTAAAAAATATGTGCTTTGGACTTTGGTGGTATTTTCTTTAGGGTTTCATTTGGTTTGTTTTGGTTTTGATATGAAGAATGGTTTCAGGATATCTGGGAGGAGAATATGTGTATGTGGGAACATACCTGTAGAAAGACATTTTTGTTTATATTGAAATGGTTTATGGAAGGAAGAACTCTGTAGAGTTTTCATGTCTGCGTTGACCAAAAATGACTCGGTAGCTTGTAGCTCTATCCAACCTAATGCAAAACACACAAGTGAAAAAAAACAAAGAACAACAACAACACAAGAACACAGCCCTTACACTGTACAGATGACATTTTTGATTCTGTAAATTTTGTAGCCTATGTATCTGTCCTGGTTTCAGCTGGGATAGAGTTAACTGTCTTCCTAGTAGCTGGTACAGTGCTGTGTTTTGAGTTCAGTATGTGAAGAATGTTGATAACACTGATGTTTTCAGTTGTTGCTCAGTAGTGTTTAGACTAGAGTCAAGGATTTTTCAGCTTCTCATGCCCAGCCAGGGCACCTGACCCAAACTGGCCAACAGTGTATTCCATACCATGGGACATCCCATCCAGTATAGGAACTGGGAAGTGGGGGGGCAGGGATTCGCCGCTCGGGGACTGGCTGGGTGTCGGTCGGTGGGTGGTGAGCAATTGCCCTGCGCATCATTTGTACATTCCAATCCTTTTATTACTACTGTTGTCGTTTTATTAGTGTTATCATTATTACTTTCTTCTTTTCTGTTCTATTAAACCGTTCTTATCTCAACCCAGGAGTTTTACTTCTTTTCCCGATTTTCTCCCCCATCCCACTGGATGCGGGGGGAGTGAGTGAGCGGCTGCGTGGTGCTTAGTTGCTGGCTGGGGTTAAACCACGACAGTATCTATGTTAGGATAAAATATAGAGCATAGAATGTCATTTTTGCTAATGGAAGCCCTTATAAAAGCATTTTAGTGTATATTTTAATATTGAGCTTTGATGCCTGAAAATAACACATTGTAATTTACACTTTAAATTAGGTGAAATGGCATATGGTTTGTCCCTAGTAATAGAGAAAAAAAATAAATTTAAGGAGTAATAATGTTTCATACTGTATTATATAAAAAAGGAAGTATTTTATGCACACTGTTGAATATTTTCCTCTAAAATTCATTCAAACAAGTAATTTTAAAGATTCTAAAATGTCTTTGTTTTAGAAAACTCCTGAAACCCATGATAAATTAGCAGTTAGAAATGAACAGATGGGAAAATAGAAAGTATTGAAAATCCCTTCTCCCCCTCTTTTGCTTTTAATCGTTTGTTTTCATAGCCAGAGTTTTGTTAACCAGAAATAAAATCCTAATTTAATGTAGAAAATGTTATAACTACGATATTTCCATTTGTTGTAAGTGCATAATGTTATGCACTTACTAGTCTTTAAGGTAGCCGATATGTTCATACTTCTACAATCCATCTGTTAGCAGAACCTTCACTTTGACTAGGATTGCACACATTTTATCACAGGTTAAGACAGCAGATGGCTCTCTTGAGTTTTCTTTGCGAAACCTCAAGCTGTAAACAACTGCTCTGCATTTCTGAGATGCAAGTAGAAAGCTATTGGTTTTGATCTCTGGAGTAAGAAACACATTTCGTCTGGTCTATAGGCATACTGCCCATTTTCACCTTCATTCTTACCTTTCTTTGCCATCACCCCAAGCATCATATTGTTGAGAAATGTCAGTGTGTTTTGGCAAAGGCCCTGTATTTGAAGGAAACTACGGAAAAGGAACAGTAGTAGTAGATAGTATAGAGCGAATAGCATCATTGGGTAATATGAAAAGGTCCTTCTGGCAAAAGGAAACGTGGAACCCGCATCTTTCTGGAGAGTTTCTTACGCAAAAGTTGGGGCTGGATGCAAGCCACTCCTAAATTCCTGGGAAAAAATCAAGACCGTGGAGAGTTGCCCTTTATTTCACTCTACTCCCTCTCGTTCCCTCCTTTGTGTGGAGCCAGGTCGAGCAGGAGACTTTGGGCTGTGTCCTGTCACCTCCTCCGCCGCTGGCGGGGGATGATGTCCCAAGGGCCGCCGGCCGCCGGGCTCCCCGCGGCTGTCCATGGTGCTGAAGGCAGGCACCCACCGGCACCGGGGACCGGGACCGGGGACCGGGACCGGGACCCGGGACCCGGGACCCGGGGCCACTCGGGCAGCGTTTGGAGGAGCGCTTCTGTCTTGAGGAGACTTAAGGAAGGCAACACCGTGTCTTGGCCACTGCTGGCAAGTAAGGAAAAGGGAAGCAGTATGCAAAACTACTACAGTCACGTTTAAATTAAAAAAAAAACCCAAACAAACCACAAACCCCGAACCCTCTCTGTCTAATTGCATTAGTTAAGGTGATTGTAACCGTTGTAAGGAAATTGCTGCTCTGTAAAAATTGCCAGATAGAAAATCCAGTGCGTTTTAGCAGAATCTCTTTAGAGGCACTTTTAAATAGAATTAAAATGTATTATCCAGATCCGATTGTGCGTGTTCTGCTCCTAGTTGGTCTAGTATTAATACAAAATCCCTCTATAAGGGAGTTCCCACCATACGCTTTGGCCCTCTGTGTAAAAATAGCCCCTTGTAGATTAAAATATTTAGGGAAATAATGGTCAATATCGGAGATGCTGAAGCCTCTGCGGAAACAAGAACCTACTCTTACCTACGAGGTTCTGTATTGCAAAGCAGTGAATTACTCTGGATGGATATTTACACTTCAAAGCCTGTTTTTTTAAAGAACCATCTAATAAGAAATTAGAGCATTCTGAAAACAGTATAGAAATTAGGTATTTATTACATGGTATTTCTCTGAGAGAGAGCATCTGCCCTTCCTTGTAGGATAACTGCATTTTTTTTCTGTGTTGCTACTCGCTACTGTGTAGCTACTTTCTACTTTCCTCTGGTTAGTTACAACTTCAGGAAGTTTAACCATTAGGCTGGCAGAAGGTAAATCCAAAAAAACATTGAGCCCTTATCTGAAAAGGGAGGAGATCCAGCAGGAAAAGATGAAAGGAAAGAAATGAGATGTCGTATTTTACATGGTGTTTATTATCTGCAGTGTATTGTGAACTCTTCGGGGCAGAGACTCTTTAGGCATTCTGTGTCTAGCGAGCTTGGCCGGTGCTTGCTCAAGTGCTCCGAGACACAGACCACAAAAGAAGTTCAGAAATGATTTTACGCGGCGCTGGTGATCAGTAAATCTACCCGCTGCGGCTCTTTGTGGGTGCCCTACGGCATTCCCTCGGTATTTCCGAAACCTCACAAATCCGTTCTTGTCCCGACTCAGAAGTCCGCTGGCGCTGTAACCTTTTCTCCCGAAGAGCGCCCGTCGGTTTGGGTGGAACGGTCCCCTCAGCCTCGCCGGTGCGGTTCTTCCTCACGGCTCCAAAACCTTCGCATGCAGCAGAAACCCCTCTCCCGTCGGACGAGACCCCCACACACACCCCCTCAGCCGCCTCCCTCTGCCCCC
>NW_010973062.1:3608317-3608814 GCF_000737465.1 Haliaeetus leucocephalus | reverse complement strand
GGGGGGGCAGGGGCAGCTGGCGCGGATCCGCCCGGGAACCCGCTGGGTCGTCCGTGCCCCCCCCACCTTCACCTCGCAGAAAACCGCATCAGCAACACCCCTTCCCTCCGCCCCTCGCCCCCTTTGCTTTCTTCTCTCGCCTTTCCCCCGTCCCTCCTCCAGCCCCCTCCCTGCGCCCTCACCGCCCCTCGCCTTGGGGAGGACAAAAAAGAAAAAAAAAAAAAAAGCTCCAGCGGGGCGTGCCTCTGTGTGTGCGTGTGTGTGTAGGGGAGGCTGGAGCGGGGTGGGACCGAAGAGCCGTGATTACAGCTCTCCCCGGAGAAGAAGATCGCTCTCTCCAGATGCTGATTTCTGAAGCACTTGGCAATCATCAGGCGGGAGCCTGGAAGACTCGGCGGTAGCCGCCCCGGCCCCGGCGATGGCAGCGGCGGGCGAGCGGGCGGCGGTGAGGGGCTGAGGGGCAACCCCGGGAGGCCACGCTGTGCCGACCGGACCCG
>NW_010973062.1:3456015-3608185 GCF_000737465.1 Haliaeetus leucocephalus | reverse complement strand
TCGCTGAGGCGCCGGCCGCCGCCCGCGCTCCCCTCAGAGGGCTCGGGGGTGGGCGCCGTGGCGGGAAGCCCCTCAGGTGTGAGGCGGCCCGGCGTGGCACGCCGCGAGGCCTGTCCGTCGCCACGCGTGTCCCCGTCTCGCCCCGTCTTTTTCGTAAAAGTCGAAGAGAACGCCGCACGGAAAGCTTTTGAAGCGTCCGGCGGCTGGCCAGTCCCTTCCTTGAGCCGCCCCGCTTGGCTTTGCCGGCCGCAGCCCAAGGGTCCCGCTCCCCGCCGCCCGGCCGCTTCCCAGTCGCCAGAGCGAGAGATAACGGCACAGCCGGCGGCTGTGGGAGAGCTGCCCCGCAGCCCCGTGGGTGTCCTGGTGCGGGTCTGCCTGCCCGCTGCCCGTCCTGGGTCAGGGCCTCTTCGTATAGACCGACAAGTTGTTCTTCTTCGGGGTAGGTGGCCAGCAGTCAACCGAGATGACTAAAACGAGTACCGTGGTGACTGCGTTTTATCCGGTACTTTGTATTAGAACCCTAGAAATAAAAGGAGTTAAATGATACTGCAGTGACTTCTCTGTTTTTTTTAGTTTTGTGGTATTCAACTCGATACTCAACAGCATTCAGAAATGGTGATGGCTTGTTTTGTGCCCGTCCTCAGGAAACAAGTAGTTTTAGAACAAAAGGATTGGATCGTGAAGAGCGAAAATGTTAAGTGTCGCTCGAAACGTGGCTAATACCTACCAGTCAATGGTAAAGTACCAGCCACCCTCTGTTACCTTAGAGAATGCCACCATGTGTTGTAGTTTGGTATGTATACTATAGCTCCTCTTTAGGTTGGGTCGGAAGACAGTTTTAAGAAGCATAATCAGTGATCTGTCCTGACCCATCCTTCCTGCTTTTTTGCCATGCTTCGTACTTGAAATAGCACAAATTGACAAAATCCGTACAATTTTATTTCTACGTGGGTCTATTACTATAAGGATTGTTTCTTGTCACTCCTAATGCAAGCTAAATCTTGCCATTTTTAGATAGTACAGTGATATAGGGAAGAGGAGCGAGAACGTGTCAGTGGCAAAATCTATGGTGGCTTATTCTTAGGCAGTCTGCGTGTGTGCTTAAAAAGAAGACTAGAGTACTCGGTTTATGATGGTGGATTTATATATATGTGACACTTGTTCATGAAAACAAGTTTAGGGGGGTTTGCTAACTGAGCAATTGTTCTCGACCACCTGTGCAGTCTTATTTGGGGGAAAATTCTGTATTTGACTATATTATGGTTTGAGGAGGAGCTGACTGTCTCACGGCACCGAGATGCCAACCATTTTCTTAGGTAGGAAGGGGCTTTAGACTCATGAACTCATCCTTTTTCATTCATTCATTTTTCATAAGGCACTTCGTGACATTCTTGAATAAGAGAACTGGATTAGAATATAACTCAGCTGTTAACCCATACCACTGGAACAGACGATTTCAGTAAGAATAATCAGAACAAGGGCTATTCACTAGTGAAGTCTGCAGCAGCAGACCCCCGACTTAATTTTCTGTAAGAATCCTTCAAATGGAGACGTGGCAATATTTGTCCATTGGTTTACGTTAAAGTCTTAGAATTACTGCTCATCCGTAAGAATTCCTGCTGAAAAAAATACCACCGTACTTTTTACTGTGTATGTTCATGATGCGTAAAGTGACAATGGAGTACCTGTGGATTCGAAGTTGCATGCTATTTAGGAAGGAAACTGAAAAAACAATCAAGCAGAAGTCATTGCTTAAACACCTTATGCAGAATAATTTAGAATGAATAATCATTTGGGAAAAACACATTTTATAAGGCTGCTTCTTTTAGAGGTACCTTATATGAGTTACAAAATGAACATTTATGAGAGTCTCTTTTTAGTTTTCCTAAACTGAGTTAAATGACCACTGAATTTTTCACTGAAATCATACTGTCAAACCCATTAAAATAAGTCTTTGCCAAGCAAAATAGGATGCATTTCAAAACATCTGTTGTCAGAAAGGTGCTGTGAGATTTTTGACAAATAAACCCTGTGTAAATGATATACAGAGTGTCATGAGAGCATTGTGAAAAATGAGCTAATTGACATGTGACAAAGCATCCATAGCATTGTCATACAATTCAATAGAAGAGTAGAAGTATATGGAAAATATTTGTTATGTAGAGCAGTAAAAGCTAGACTGTACTTCTCATGGAATAAAAAAGGGGTTTGCTTTTTAGTTACATAAAAAATAGATACAAAAATACAGAAAAATAAGTGTCTTCCCATCTTTGAAACAGTCAGGCAGCAAAAACTAGTGATGCTGCTTTTTAAATTAAAAATACACATTTACTCTTGTACATACATGGGTATGTGAATTAGATAAATACACACAACGTATGCACACTTACCAACGTGTTAGCAAACTTTTGAAAATCTTCTTTATTTTTAAACACTTCTTAAAAAGTGCCTGCTAGTACTGTTCTTGTTCAGTGGGCTTTATCTGTGAACAAATGAAGTTGTTATGAATACATAACATGCTAAAATCACATGGATCCCCAGCTGAATATAAAATTTTTCTGTCATTGTCGACTAATTTTCTGTTCATGGTCTTTCCTTTAGGGGTGTACTAAAATATCAACAGAAGAGTGTTTTGGGAGACTAACATTTAGGAAGGTTCACATTAAAGATACACCCAGGAGCTCAATCAGGGTAAAGGGTAATATTTGTATTTGCTTATGTGTTGGCTCTAACGATAGACACAATGGTAGTTTTAAACAGCTTTTCTAAAACTTAGATTAATGAATTAAACTAGCTGAGTGATTTCTGTGTGAGACTTGTCTGATAATCTACTGAGTGGATGAAACCATTTTCATTGACCGGACAGCTTTGATTCATGTTGTTTAGTATTATGATATTTGGAATTTATTTCATCTTGATTTTATCCTACCTGTCATCTGATGAAGAAATCACTGTCATTAATTTCTGGGCAGCCATGAAGCCAAGATCTTGCCTGGTGCCAGACATCAATCAATTATGAATCATCCTGCCCTGGATGAGAGGTTGTTCAGTTATAATGGTTTAATTTATGTTAATATAATCACAAATGGGAGAGCCGACGGACAAGATTTTGAGTCTTCATGTGAAATAACCTTATATAACCTGAGGCTACCCAATAAAATGAGGAAAATAAATGTCAGTTCTTCACCTCCTGCAACTACAGTGCGCAGAGGTTGTCACTGGTGCAAATTCGAACTTCTTAGCCTGTATTTTCATCTACATATCGAGCTTCTTTGCTAATCTGAAAAATCGTCATTCGGTTAATTAGGTCCCTTGAGAGTATTCTACTGAAAAATACTCAACGTTTAAATGTATTAAAAACCAAGTGTGATGTTTACTGTTTCTGTGTGCTAGTACCACGTTAAAACTTCTAAATTTATACATCGAATGTATGAATTTTGGAATGACTTGGCCTCTGATTTTGTACATTAATATTTATGAGAAAGAGAGACCTAGGGAACATGTTCAGAAAACGCACTGATGAGATTTTATTGCATCCACAAAGGTAATTTAATTCTCCAAAGAAAGCATTTTTTGAAAATTCCTCAGTATATCAGCTAATGTTTTGCAGCAGACGTGGGAGTGGCCCATAATCTCAGATGTAAGATAATTCCCTGTATACATAGTGCCTTAAGTAGTTCTTAGTTCTCCTACTTGTGGAATGATGTAAGTGGAACTGAAATGGAGATCTGTGCACGCAGGCGTACGTGCCTCGTTTCTCGAAGCTTAAGAAACCGCATCAACTCCCAGTCAGTTAGCTCCAGTGTCGGATGATCTGGCTTGCTCCAGGTTTCAGTGGACCAAAAGCTGTAGCTGCACTTTCCTGTGTGACTGTCCTCAGAATTAATTATTCTTGGCAGTTCACCAAAGCCCACTGCTACTGCATTGTCTAGGTGCAAGACCGCGTAGTTTTCTGGGTATCGAACTGATGTTGCTTGTTCTTCGCTACTTTTCTTCAAATGAAATTGAGTAACCCACAACCCTTCTGGAACTATAAGCTCAGTCTTAACAGTATATATAAGAAATTTTTAATTTTTCGAAATTTTTCCTTCATTGCTGCCAATCTGTTCAAACGGCTGCATGGTCATCACAAACTGAAAAGTGTAAATACTCTCTATCTCATGTAAAATATTCTAAGCATACTTCAAAATTATTTTTGAACATGTGGTTTGCTAGACTCAGTCTCAAGTTTTCTTTCCCATGCATTCAGTATTTCACATAGACCCTGTGCTTTGAAAAGAAATGTAGTAATGGCTGGAATGTACTTCTCTTATTCTGAACTGGTCTTGGTGGCTCTAAAAGTGATGAATGAGAAGTTTTTGAGAGGAAGTGGGGAAAAACAACTTTAAAATGGTAACATAATTTTAGGGACTATTGATCTTTAGAAATATCTCCAACATGGGTGATAGAATAGTGGGCCTTTAACGTACATGTAGTGCTGTACCAATGTTTTTTCAGAATATCTCCTATGTTAATGTAAAGCAAGTAGAAAAACTTAACTACACCCATTGTATATCTTAAAATATTGTGCTAAAAGTAGAGAACTTCAGAGAGTAGTATGTGTTTTAACTTATGTTTTCTAAATATGCTAAGGTTGGTACTAGTTGCGAGTTAAGATTTCTTTGAAATTTCTCAAACGCTTCACAGCTGTTTTGGCTTGAATTCCTTGCTTGCTTTGTCTATATAGTATTGTGTTGTTTGGGTTTTTTTGGTCAATTCTTCCTGATAAGCATTGATTTACGTATTTTTACCTCAGGAAGCTTGCACATCTGGAGGATACGTGAAATTGGAGGAACCCAAATTTCACTTTTCCTGTATACACACACGGCTTTTCACTATCTTCACTTGGTAACTGGTGATTTAACTCTTCATTAGCAAATGAACGCTTCAATCATGAGTGATCTTGCAGAATCTCCAAAGTTCAGGCAGTTTCCGTCCACATGTAGTGGTCTTTTTTGTAAGGTGTATCAGTTATTGTATCTATTAAAGGTATTGTAGAACTAAATTACCTGGTTAATAGAGATGTTAAGGGAGATTAGAGTTTAGGTGATTTCTGATTCATAGTGATGTAGCAATAAAAAAGTTATAGGCAAAGTCAGGTTTCTATACCGTATTTAAAGACAGAATTCTGACTTTTAACAATATATAATGTATTAGTGGATGTCATTTTTTCAGGGTATTTCAGTCTGTTAATTTGAATCAAACTAAAATGAGTGCTTAAAACTCGTTTTGAGTAATGAATTTTCAAGTCAATAGCTTCTAAACAGTAGTAATTAATTTTAATATAGAGCTAACACTCAAAAAGTTTATTACAGAAAACTTTGCTGTTAAAGTCTTTTGATGGAGACTCTAAGCCTGATTTAGAAATGTGAAGAAACACAACTGTGGATACCCATTTTTCATAATGAGTAAACAGAAGCCTATCTTTCTTGGTCATATGTAAGCTCCTTTCTACCTTGGGCAAGTATTAGAGTTAGTGTTAAGACAGGAACATATACCCCAATGGCATGGGCTCTTCTGAAACCCTTTGAAACCGGTCCTTTTTTGTTCTCAAGAATTATTAGTGCTAATTCAGATCTTATGCTCTGCCATACACTGAGTGGTGTGAAAAAAGACAGAATATATGATACTACATTCCATGGTAGAAAAGGATGAGAAAATTAGTAAAGCTCTGCATTTCTTTATTATGATCTAAAATCAGCAACCTGCTTTCATTGCATTGTAGACAATAACATTTCTCTATGTTAGGGGTTTAGTGTTTCATTTCAATTATATAAATCAGATAACTTGATGAGATCAAGTTTAGATCTTCCAATATATTTTCCTATGGGACTGAAATTGGGAACATACGCTTTCCTGGTGCCAAGAAAGAAACTAGCTGCTTTTGGTGCCAGGATTTAGGAATATGTAATTGGATCTAGTTAGAGACAGGCAGGACTCGAGTCCAAGACTCTCAAGCTCTGATTCCATGTTACAAACTATAGATTATTTCAGCACATCCTGAAATAGGTGACATATTACTTAAATTTACATTTCTGTAAATAAATAAATATATAACCAAAGAAGATGGAGAATTTTGGTATTTCAGAGGAAAGCTAATATAACACTGAGAGAAGTAAATAGTAAAAGGCTCATATAAAATTTAAATAGATGGACTATGTTGAAAAAAAACGCAGAAACTTTGTTCCCTCGAGGTTTTCAGGATCCCAGGTTCTTTTGCTTGCCATTTCATAAAATGGGGAGTACAACCTAATAAACAGGATACTGGTTGTTCAGTAAGATTTTCATAAATGAAGCTAGAGAAAGTTGACTGAAATAGGAATGTGAAGTATATCCTTTCTCTAGGATAAAGTATAATCTCTAGGATGTAACTAAATTAAATGATTTAATTAAATCTTTGCTCTTGATTCTAATCCCTTGCCCAGGTGTAGAACTTTTGAAAGGCATCGGAGTTACTATGCTATAAAACTGCTGTAAATTGAGCCAAGATTGGACTGCTGATTGGCAGTAATCAGCATAAATAAACGATGGAACTCAGCATTTGTTTAAAATATTAAATCAAGCATTTTATTTCATCTAAGAATAATTCACTATTATGAAACGCAAGCACACAGTCTTTTTTTCTCTGTAGAAGTTAATTTTTAAAAAAAAGATAAAAAGAAATAGTCCTTCTTAATTAACTATCATTTCCATAGCAAAGTCTTCCCTTTCTGCTTTATTTTGCAAACTCCAAGATGTATCCAATACACTAAGTGTAGCTGCTGCTGCTCCTGCTTTGGTACGGTGAAGCGTGGCTCCAGAAAGCATCTAGTTTTGGTTGCTAGACTATTATTTCCAGTGTTTTTTTGAAAAAAAACGCAAATGAGAGAAAGGACGTAATGATTTTTTAAATTAGTCTCCATTTTTTAATGGTTCATTGTACAGCTAAACCTGGGTGGAATTTCATGTCCTAATGAAAAGGGACTTTTCAAGCCTCAAGGCATTTTTGTTACTGAATTTCAAAGTCACTCAGCAAACAACAGATATGTCAGGCTTAAGAAAATGTCAGCAGGTTTCTTTACAGTGGAGATTCTTGTGGAACTATGAGCCTAGAGGTGGGAGCTGGTACCCGTGTCTCCCTTAAAGCAGGAATGCATTATAGGTGTTTCTAGTTTGGTTTTGATGAGAATTTGCACTGCCTGAGTGTTATAGAGAGACTCACTTCCTTACTTACCGTATAAAACTAGAGCAATGGGGTTTTTTTACTGAAATTACTATGCTTTGATTGTAGTATTTTCTGTAGCGTGAAAGAAGGATGTCTTTGAAAGGCAACTATTTACTTCAGACTTCTGTGATCAGAAGTACTAAATTTATGGTTTATATATACCTACTTATATGAAAATATTGCATATCTCTAATGCCTAGATTATGTTACTGCTCTTCTTTAAGAAGTATATTTTATAATGAAACAGTGAGTACTTCACCAATAAGACGTCTATTTCAGCAATAAGAAGTCTGTTTCAGTATGATATTACATTTTCTTTCCAGATCTGTAACAGAGTTTTTCATATAATAGCAGACTTAATTTTTGTGATTAGAACAACATGTGTGAAGTTTATTGGCAATTCATAAAGAACAGTCTGTTTGCTAGGGTATAAATAAAATAGGTATTTATGGTTTTTTTAATTTCAATTTTAATCCATGATATAATCTCTTCTTCGTTTTGTTTTTAAGAACAGTCTTATAACAATTGGTATGTTCATAAATGTGGTGAAGTAAAGTTTTTCTTCAATCACTCCCTTGTAACCTAAACTTTGTAGTTCATGGATTATAGTTCATAACTGTTCCAAAATCTTGCAACATTTACTGAGCGTTGAGTTGTTCACACACTTACTGCTTTGTGCATTGTGAATATTCCAGCTTAAACAGATGCTCCTCTCATTTTCATCTCTGTAGTTTATGTATAACTGAGACTTGAATTCCTCTATCTTAATTAATGGTTTGTATCTCTTCATATGAAATTCTGATGAGTTGAAAAATTTGCCACTGTATTCTATATACCAGTGACTATGAAATAAATGAACTCTTAAACTTCATTGCTCGATTTTCTTCTTTCACTTTTCTTGCTATGTAATCAGAGCAGGTCCTTCTTTGTAATCAGAAAAAATACACATGAAACGTGTAGTGCTTTGTTCCCAACAGCTTTTAAACTGTGTTGTCTAAGCCATCAAAAATAAGACTCCAGCAACTATGGAATCTCTTCCTACGACACTAGAAAGAGACTTGCATGGCAGGATGGCTTTGCTACAGCCTTTTGGATTTTAGCAAGGCTCCCCTTGTGTCTACTGCAAGTCTTGTCTTACCAGAGCTGTGGTCAGGCTTGTACCTGGAGGTATACTTATGGCATCAGTCCTGAAGATTACCCATGCTTGCCCTCAAGCAAGTGGAGGTGTGATTACAGGATGAAGACCTAAGTATGGTTGCCTATCCCTTTTCTTGTGCAGGGACACACAAAAAATTAATAATGGATTCCTCCTGCTATTAGTTCCTTTTCATTATCAGTTATCTTCTATCATGACTGTGCCAAGAAGTAGGATTAATTATAAAATAGCACAGGATACTTTAGAATTTTTTAATAGAAAACTATTCCTGGGGTTGAAAAGTTGAGAGAGATTGATCCCTGCTGATGCAGGTAGTCTGAAGAAGTGCAAACCTTTGTTGTTTCTAGCAAATATTATTGAACTTAGCTTGTGTGTGTTTTAAGGATTTGAAAATATATATGTTCCTCCTAGGGAACTCATTAGAAAATTATTAATAGTGAATGATAGTGAACATAATCATCAGTTCTCACTACCAAGCAAGTTGTTTTTTCATCTCAATAGCTTTATTTGGGTAGTCAAGTTTTGTGTTTATCACAAACTCCAAACAGAGTCTGGTGCACAGATTATTCATACCTTTTTTTATAAATATTAAAAAAATGAAGACTCTAGTCAACTTCCTTTACTAGCATAGTTTTGGCTTGCTTAAAATAACAGTCTGGATTCTGAGAACCCTTTTTTTACTTATCTATTTTTTTCCCTCTGAAGATGGCTTTGTGCAGAGATTAGTTTATGGCTGAACTCTTCCAGGCATTAGATTGGTAAATCCCATTTCATTATTGCTTCCAATTATATTTTAGTTTTCTGACAAAGTAGAAATACTAGTTCCTGTGTCCATAGACTTTTGCTGAAGCAAATGAGAGACCTGCTTACACAGAGCCTCAGTAATGATTTTTTTTGTGGCAATGTTTAAGGAAAAAAGAGATAAAATTTTTGAATTCCAGCTCTAAAGGTCAGATGTCCCCCAATTTGCAATTTGTGTATAAGTAAGAAATTTAGTGGTTTAGCCCTTTTGTAGATGTAAATTTATTCATTAAATTCTGTTGTCTAAATAGCTTATATGTGCTAAGCAACTGCAAGGTTGTGATGTTACTACCCTAAAAACAGATCTTTTGATGTAATAGGCATGATTCTGGAAATCTTTGTAAAATTGATATGTAATGCTCTGTATAAAAAGTATTCTGTTGTAAGTTTTATGTAAAATGAGCAAAAAGTAAACGTAAATAAATCAAAATGAATGGATGGCTCAGATTTATATAAACTGTGGCATCTAGAAAACCCTGAACGTTACTAGCAAGTAGCCATCTTTCTTTGGAAACAGTGAATGTCACTGTAGAGATAAGATAATTGACTCCAAACCATAGAAAGAAAGAAAAACTAAGCCATTCCCATTAGCCATACTCTCTAGTTCTCTACTTACAGGTAGGTATATCAGCACTCAGGCATTTTTTGTCTGAAAAGCATGTCTTTGTTAACAACAGAGAAACGAAGACTCATCAGGTTTTCCATACAGTTAAAAGCTACTAACTTCAGCATAGGTTAAGCGTCAATAATCTGGTTGTAGTTAAACTAAGGTATGAATAGTCATTTGTATCTTATTGTTGCAATGGCAAAGTGGTTGGATCAAGCCAATAGCCATCTCAGGGCCACTTACCATATTCAGTTCAATTCAATCAGTCAGTCATCATCCTGTTTACCAGAGTTTTATGTTGCAAGCATAGTGGTTGAAATGCATCGGTGGCATAAACAAACATTTCTGTTGAATTACTGGGGCAGCTTTCTAGGTCATTGGATGTCAGTGGGCAGGTCCTATTCAAAGTTTGTCATGGATAACAGTCAAAAATTCAGGATCTGACTTACTAAAACTCTCCACTTGCAGAGCTCCAGTAATAGTAGCTAAAAATCCATGGCTTAAGCAGCCCGAGTGGCACAAGTATGAGGAACATAGTGAATCTTGTCTTAAAAAAAAATGTTTAATGTTTAGAGGTTCTTAACTGTAATTTTGTCAGCTTGTTACCAACTTCACACAGTATTGGTATTTTGGTTTTCACAGTTGGCACTTGTTTTAAATATAGGGAGGAATATAAGGAAGATAACCTGTTTTCTACTCTTTGCTAACAAGTGTTTAGGTATAAGTAGTGTAAGGGTGGAGTAGAAGTAGTTAATTAGGGAATGCATTGCTGGTAAGTTGCTGATGCTGTTATTCCAAAAGCATTCACTGCAAATTTTGGCTAAACTTTAAGAAGATTCAATCATGTTAAGGTGTGGAAGGGGTAAGTTGAATGCACCTGAGCAACCTGACTACATATGTAAGTAATTCTAGATTAAACAGACTTGTAAAGACAATGTAGTTTTCAATTTTTTAATTATTTCTGTCCTGACGCTAGTATCCATTGAGGACATAATTGGGGTTATTTGGAGCAGTAGCTTTGAATTTAGGATTCTTACTTGTATAAGTAGTGTGATTAAGTTCAGTTCCTAATTGCAGTAGGGAAACCTGCTACATTTGGAGCCTAAAGCAGCAAAAAGTTTTTGCTTCTTTTTAGGTATTTTTGTTGCTGTTGATTGTATCAAGGATGACACAGACTACTACAAACAAGACCTGACATAGAAACAGTCTCTTAACTCTTTGCTATTTATTTTTATTCTATTTACACTATTTCTATGAGATACAGCTAGCTTTTGATTGTGTAATAGTTTATATGTGTAAGGGTGTTCGTTCCAGTTGATTTCCAGATAGGTGTGTCCTATTACATGGGAACAATTGGGTGTGTGCTCTTTATTTTCCAGAGCAGCTCAGATGTGACACCAGAGGACTAATGGCGCAACTCCCATCCTGAGTCCAATAGATTGTGGCATACCGAGTTCTTTTTTAGGGATGTGTCATAGCTGTGTAGGAGGTGAAAAAATGTTTCTTCACTTCTGCCATAGTATCAGCAATGTCTCGCGCAGTGGCTCTAATATGTTGACAGCTCGGTGAGTCCTGAATGCTTCCATTTGGTTATCGGGTTGAATTTTATCCCTGTAAAGGCTTGTTGTTTTTGTTGTTTGTTTTTTTTTTTAATAAGTAACATGAAAATGACACAGTTTTGTACTCTACTGTCTACTGCCTACTGCAATGGAAACAGAAAAGTGTCTTTAGGGGACAACTATTGAAAAAAGAGTATTATTTTTTTTGGTCTTGTATCCCTTGTGGAGCTTTGATAGAACATTTTCATGATGAATTGGACCTTGGTCTTTCTGCATATGAGATGCAATTCGGCTTTCTGCATTTTGAGTGTGTGGCTAGTTATGTTTTTTCTTCTCTCTTTGTAGGGAGGCACTGGATCAGTGTTTTTAAACAATTGTGAGGCAGTTGATCAGTTAGCTAATTCTGAATATTGTTAGTTTGTCTATTTATTTACTGGTATCTAAGCTCCTACTTCAGGGGAAGATGAGAAGATTGAATAGATTTTCTTTATTAGGGTCATTCAGACTGTATATTTGGAGCAAGACAGAAATTTTCCTATTTGTATTCCCACAGGGGAAGAAGAAATATGAATTTCTATAGCTCTGAAAGCCCATTGCCACCACTTTTGCCTTTAAACTTCAGCAGAGATGCTTTTGAAAGGAAACAGGATTGTGTTCCAACCATCCCAACATGCAGTTAGTGCTGCCATTCGGAGTCACAGGGATTTATCCTGCCATCCTTCTGCATGGCAAATGTAAGGCTGAAGGAAGGCAAGCCATGAGGCTGTTGCTCAGTAATCATAGAATGGTTTGGGTTGGAAGGGACCTTAAAGATCATCTAGTTCCAACCACCCTGACATGGGCAGGGACACCTTCCACTAGACCAGGTTGCTCAAAGCCCCATCCAGCCTGGCCTTGGACACTGCCAGGGATGGGGCAGCCACAACTTCACTGGGCAACCTGTTCCAGTGCCTCACCACCCTCACAGTGAAGAACTTCTTCCTTACAGCTAATCTAAATCTGCCCTCTTTCAGGTTAAAGCCATTACCCCTTCTCCTCTCACTCCATGCCCTTGTAAAAAGTCCCTCTCCAGCTTTCTTAAAAGCCCCTTTTAGTACTGGAAGGCTGCTATAAGGTCTCCCCAGAGCCTTCTCCAGGCTGAACAACCTCAATATTCTCAGCCTGTCTTCATAGGAGAGGTGCTCCAGCCCTCTGAACATTTTTGTGGCCTTCCTCTGAACTCGCTCCAACAAGTCCATGTCCTTACCTTGGGGGCCCCAGAGCTGGATGCAGTATTCCAGATGGGGTCTCACAAGAGCAGAGTAGATCCCTTGACCTGCTGACCACGCTTCTTTTGATGCAGCCCAGGATACCGTTGGCTTTCTGGGATACAGATATATGTTGCTGGGTCATGTTGAGCTTCTCATCAACCAACACCCCCAAGTCCTTCTCCTCAGGGCTGCTCTCAGTCATGACAGTAAGATCAACCAGCACTGGATCTCGCCTCTTGCTCCAGTGGGAGCAGTGAAACAGATACCATAGTGCTTATATGCTGCTCGAGGAGCTATGTGTCTGCAAAATAAATTAGGAAAAACAGTAGAAGGGAGGGAAGAAGTTGTTTTGACTGTCCTAGGAGCCGGATACAGCTATAGATATATAACACATGTGTATCAGTTATGATCTTAGATGTTAAGGTTGCTCCGGATATTTATGTGATTGCAGTGGCAAGTATGTACGGTGGTGACGTTGCTTCCACGAGTACCTGGACTCTTGAGGAGAAGGATATGACTCTCTGCTGTAGGCAAGGCTACAGTTGTCTTTGGCTGTGCTGTGACAACGCTTAGACTGCTGGAGGGCATGTTGCCTTAGGCTCACACCTTGAGACTGCTCAAAACCCAAAAATAGAGCAGAAGTGGTCTGTGGTCTGTTTCATAAGCAGCTCCAAACAGAAGGACGTAGCAGTGCATTGGGAACTGCTCTAGCTGCTTAAAAGCTTTGGCTTGGAAATCAGAGTAGTAGTAATACCAACAATTTATTAAACAAAGCTGTTCAGAAAATGACTGTGCTGTCATCTGGCAAAAACCCCCGACATTTAGGTTTGTGGAGTTTTTCACTGCAAAGCATGCTTTATTTTCTGTTTTGTGAGAACAGCATTTCCAGTCAAAGCCTATTTTGACAGACACATCCTGACTGGGCAGTACTGTATAGCCATATTGGTAAGACACCTGGTTACGCGAAGGAGAAAAGAAACCCCAGACAAATGAGCTATACATATTTTGTTCCATCTAAAAAACTATGGTAGCTATACAAGACTTACTCAGAAAGTACTGTAACGTGAATTATTCAGGCTTTAACTTTTAATTTATTAGTTCTGTAATGCCTCTTATCTGCCATGATCCTGCAGTTTCATGTATTAAAACACAACCAAGGGGAATAACTGTTGGTTTGTGACAACCAACTACCTGACAGCAATTATGCAATTTCAGTCAGTGGAGTGGAGCTGGCAGCAGAGTCAGGCTTTGCTGTGAGTGGAGAGACATTTAAAGATGAGCAATATAGAAGTGCAGCAAACCAGCTTTGAACTTCAAGTCTATCCCTGTATCCCCAGTGTATTTCACTGAGTTTATATATCTTACAGCTTTCTGCTACTAAAACAGACAGATAGTTGGAATTAGTTTCAGTTCTGTAAAGGGAAAATAAAATACAGCCAGTTGGTTCTGGGACTCCAAGTTTGGAACCTGCTGATGACCATAACCAACTTTTGTACTTGTTTTGGTAAACAAAATCAGAGACTTTGATTCCATTTCACTAATTTCGGTGTGTACAGAAGTTACATGTGTCTTTCAGGACTGAGATTTTAGTTTTATCACATGAAGTTGCAGAACTTGTTCCTCATTCTGAGTTAACCACTGGAACTAGCAAGCAAGGCTGCAAGAACAGCCATTACAGCACATTAGAAGTAGCCCTGGCAGTAGTAGATACATGAACAGACTTTTGATAAGGAAAAAGTGCATTTAGCGCTGTGCAAAAGCACATTTCTCTGCATTAACCATTGATGATTCTGATGTCCCTCTGGCCTTGTTTACATTTGTAGGTTTTAATGGTATAGCTTTAATTGCGGAAACTTCAGAGCTGTTAACACTTGGGACTTTTATGACCCTGTCCTTTATACCTGCACCTGACCCCTTTCTACACTACTGCTGAAATGGACTGGTGAGGAATGAACTGGTAGCAATTGCAGCATTGTCCATGCTGTTAATTTTTGTTTAGTGTGTCTAAGCCATATAAAGTGAGCTTAGTGGAATCTTAGATGAGGTAACGTATATGTCACTGCCTAAAATCCCGTCATCACCTGTAATAAGTTGCCTTTGTTTTTTCATCGCACCTTTCTATTTCCAGACATTTTTCATCCTTGATTTCTTCTTTCCAAACACACCTGACTGATAATGAAAGAATACTGCATTTCGTTCCTGATGGTCCTTAGTAGATGCCTGAAGATCAGATATTGCAAGGGAGGAGAGGCTAAGCGAGGATGGACAGAGCCACGCAAGCTATGTGAGATGTAGCAAGGGACAGTGAAACCTGTATGCTGCATTATGTATTTCCTGTAATTCATATATTTTAACGGGAAGGTTATGTTCTTTGTACTGAGGGGATTTGAAGGGGAAAAAATAATATTCATGGGAATGTTTGTATTCTTCTATTTGAGAAACCAGGATGACCTCAGTACTAATTTTATGAACTTTTACAGGAAAAAAAGGTTATAACAAATGTATCTTTCCAAGTAATCTTGCAGATAAAAGGTTAGTTCACATTTTTGAAAGAAGATAAATATTTTCTGCTGCAATTAAAGACAGAGGTAATTTTGTCTTTCCAAAGGATAAAACCATCTCTGTAAATAGTTGTCTTTCTGTATGTTAAAGTTGAATCAAAAATACCTCTGCCTTTATCTTCACGTTCACTTTGAATATAAGGAAAGATACCTATGGTTTCATTAAACTGCTATGGCCTTTTAAAAATAAATGCTGGAAGGAAGCTTTTGTAAAAAAAACCCCACAAATAAACACGACAGTGATCAAGCTATTATTTGTCTCCTAAAGAATCAGACTTGATTTAAAATATTACTAAAATCGTTCTGTTGGTGGAAGTTTTACTGAATGCTTACTAAAATGAGTCATGTTTGGCATCCAGACAGATTTCAGTATACTGTATTGGTCTTCTAGCTTACATTCTTATAGGAGTTGCACTATCAAATATAAGCAAACATGCCAAACTTCAGATATGGAGGCACAGCAATGTATTAGGTTTAACATCAAGAGCTATGTAGGTTAGAAAGTTCCAGTCATCATTACAAGGAAGCAGAGATAAGTATGGTACGTGGTTTAGCAAAATGAGTTAAGAGTCTGTTTTAACAAATTAAATAGCTTCATTCATCTAGGATTTATTTTTAGTAGCTCTGATGAACATAATTTTTGTAAGTGTTTGTGCTGCTTTGTGTTTTCACATGATGACAAAGGAGTGATCACAGCAGTAAGTAGGCTTCACCCCTGCTGGAGAGGATGGAATGGTGCACACGTGTGTGTGCGTGCGCTAAATTTGAGGTTGTCTGTTGCTGTTGTAGCAGTAGTGAAACTCTGCCCTAATGAAAAAGAAATTCATTAGAAGATCTGGGTAATTTGTTTTGTGACTTGTTCAAATGACCTTCTGTTGTGCCATGTTCAGTTAAATTTTGCTTTGTTGTTTATGCGTGTAACTATAATTGCTTTTTTTAAAAAAAAGTGAAGCAGTTCTTTAGGACTGTATATAATCATCAGGGGAAGGAGAAAAGAATTAACCAAATATTTTGTGGTGAGCAAGTAAAGTGAAATTGTCACGTGGCTCCAGTAATCCTTCTTCCTAGGCAGATGAGCTACATTTTTTTCTGACCTTCTGGTAGAGGTTGTTGGACTGATACTTTGATTTTACCTGCAACAGTTTTACTGTTCTGTCAGGTTTGGCCAAATGCCAAGCTTCCATCAGAACAGGATAGTTTTGTTAAAATTTCCGCTGGAAAAGCATCTTGAGAATTTTTTTTGTTAAACCTCAGGGTGTAAGAAGCAGCTCTGTGGCTCGAGCACTTTCCGACCACGTGGACATTTCAAGTCTGAGTTCCTGCTTGCTTCGGTTCAGGCAAAAAGCCTTTAGCCTGAATCTCCAGTGGGTGCTGATTGCCAGGCTGCTAGTTATTCCTGTGTGAGTAACTCTGGTATTGTTTTTCCCTTTTTAATTTTTCTTGAAGAAAGCTTTGTTCTGGGCTTTATCCTGAAAAGTATTTCACAACGGGAACATTATTTTCTGCTTAATTCTAGCTGGAAAGCTTTTTCAAAATACATTGCCATAGTCAGATAAGGGGTGTCTGATGTTTGTGACCAATGCCAGGACATTATCACAGAGTGTTTGGTGGTGTAGAGTGATGGTAGTTGTAGGGCAGTTGCAGAGCTGGAAGCTCATTCTTGGTTGATGGGATGAAAAGAGGATTACTGCAGAGTACAGGAGAATCTGTTATTTCATCAGCTGTTTTTGAATATTTGCTAGGCAGATAATCAAAACAAAAAGGATCACTTCAGTGTCTTAGAAGCATTTTCTGCTAAACAAAGGCATAAACTTAATCCCATTGACGCTTACTTTATGCATTTTCCCATGTCCACATGCTGATTTTGGACATCCATTGGACTAGCTGAATACCCGTGACACCTGTGCACTGATATTACCTGCACACTATGATAGGGAGCTGGATCTTTTTGCAATCTGCTTGTTGCTGTTGAAGGATCTCATAAACCTGCTTATTCAAGGGACTGCATAAGTCAGATACCAAGTAGGACAAGGAAGTAATTTCTCTTGTGACACTCACCTGCAGCATTCCAGAAAAGCAGAGGGTCTGTTCCCCTTCAGGTGTGTCTTTCAGGGAAGGTTTAGCTATAACCATGTGTTTCCTTAGACTTCTGACTTTAAGGTAGTCATCTTAAGTTCTCTGGAGAGAAACAGAGTTACTGAGCACATTTTCCTGTCCTCCCTAGTAGGGAATAATTTTCTATTAAGGCCAGCTTTGAAAAATTTCTGCCCTCAGGATGGCATTTCAAAGGGTTCTGATATTGTCTGGATTCAGATGACTGGCAACATTTCTCAGAGAAGTTTCATTGCAATCATCTGTTACATCATTGATTATTTATTGTGGTCATTTACCATTGAATCAGAATATTTTTCTGGGATATTTTGATTCCCCTGAAGTTCCAGGAAAAACAGAGTATGTTTTCCAACCAATGAATTGGTGGCCATGGAGCATCTCTGGATTCTTGGGATGAGATTCACCTGACTGAATGCAAAAATCTTGCTACGTAGACACCATAGCTTGAGCAACTTACAGGTTCATATTTTGTCTGTCATGCAGTTAATGATAAATATTTATTTCTAGGGTGTAAGTCATGGCATCCTGAAATAGATGGCTCCACTAGCTGTGAAGGGAGCCTAGGAGGACTACATCGGATATATGCTCTAGAGGTCTTGATGACTCTAGTCATAGAGTCTGCTCCAGAAGTAGGTTGCTTCTGGTTCCTGAGATGCTGCATGGCAGGCCTGAGGAGAGCCAAGACCCACAATAGTACCGTGGGTCCCAAAACCGAGCTCTCTGCCTCTTGAAAGCCTCCCAGTCTCCAGTGCCTGGACAGGCAGCAGGCTGCCTGGCGAAGCTGTGAGCCTGAAACTTTGGGAGCCTTCCCTTGCACTGTGTGGCTCAGCATCCCAGAGCTCTCAGCAGAGTTGAGGAGAAAACCAGATTATTCTCTCACAGAGAAGCTGGATTTCTAAAGGAGGAGTGGTTTATGGTGAAATAAGCAGATTCTGAAGTCTAAAATTCCTCCACGTTTACCTGTGGTTATCTCCCTTCCACTTGTATTGATCAAAAAAATTCCAATTATCTTAATTTTAGCTCTCATCACTAACATTTATCTTCTTTTAACATGACTGGAGTATAGACGTTTCTGTGGAAGAAACCTGAAGCATTTACTAATGTTTAGTTATTTAGGAGATTTCGAGAACTTAAACATTGTAGATTTTTGCTGGTGTCCCAACACTATGTGAGGTAATCATCATACTAATTTCCAGTTTACTCAGCTTTAAATGTCTCGGGAGTTTAAAAAAAAATTCTTAGAGCTATTTACAGTGTACAAACACTGCCTTTAATATGCTTTGTGACTTTTCAAAGGAGGTAATTCCACTGAGAAATTATTTATTCTGAACAACACATATCCAGTAGTTAGCATGAATTGTCCAAAATATAAAGCAGATTATTTTATCTGGAATTGTTCGGAAACTTTTGACAAGGGTTTTTTTTGTTTTTTTCCTCCTTTTTTTCCCCTTCCAGTTGCATTCATCACTAGATATTAAAAGCTCTGGGGAAAGATTTTATAAGCCGTCATTCTGCTACAAGGATAGAAGGCTTCTAATAAGTGATGTCTATTTGTGGTGACATCTATTTATTTTATTAACAGTGGCAAGCCTTTTTCCCTTGCCTTCACTTCCCCCACTTTAAATTCCTCTATTAAAATCCTTCCATTTGCCTCAGAAGTGGGATTAATGCTGTCTTACACGAATGAACACACTCAATTTAATTTAAAACTCCGGGTAGTAATTGGCCTCTCACATGCTTGTAAATAACAGTTTCTGCCTATCCAGTTGTTAATTGGGTCTTTTCCAGTCATATTAAGTCCTTTTGTGTAGCCTGGTAGGGGCATCTGCATCCTGGACTAGGATGCAGAAAACCTCATTTTTATTGCCACTTTGGACAAACCATCCATCCTCTTTGTGCTTCAGTTTTGCTGTCTGTAAAGCGAGGGTGATGCTCATCTCCTGTGTTTAGGCTCTGCCTGGAGATCTGGTGGTCTAAGCAAAGTCTTTTTATTGTGACTTTGCAATATGAGGCCAGGGCTTATCCTCCTCCAGGAACATGCCCCAGTGTTCTGGATCAGCCCAGTCCCCTCCAAAGTGGAGCCTGACCCACACTGCTCTCCCAACTGAGACCTCTGGGCTTTGCCCCTGGGGCCATCCTCACCTTCTACATGCCGTTAAAGAGTCCTGGCATAATATATTCATTACAAGTATGCGGAATGTTGTAATCAACAGGACACATACAAAACCTTGTAGATACCACAGTGTTTTTTTTAACCTAGATATAATGGAAGCAGCCTGTCTTTACTTGGAACTTGAATAATAATTTCAATGAATAACTATATGGCCTTTAAAATATTTACATCAAAATATTCAAAACTAACCATGTTCTAAAAATAAAAAAATGCAAACTAGAAATTGTCCTGGTTTCAGCTGGAATAGAGTTAATTTTCTTTGTAGTAGCTGGTATAGTGCTGTGTTCTGGGTTCGGTATGAGAAGAATGTTGATAACACACTGATGTTTTCGGTTGTTGCTAAGTGGTGTTTAGACTAAGTCAAGAATTATTCATCTTCTGATGCCCAGCCAGCGAGAAGGCTGGAGGGGCACAAGAAGTTGGGAGGGGACACAGCCAGGGCAGCTGACCCAAACTGGCCAAAGGGGTATTCCATACCATGTGATGTCATGCCCAGTATATAAACTGGGGGAGTTGGCTGGGCAGGGATTGCTGCTCGGGAGCTAGCTGGGCCTTGGTCGGTGAGTGGTGAGCAATTGCCCTGTGCATCACTTTTGTATATTCCAATCCTATCGTTATTACTGTCATTTTATTATTGTTATCATTATTAGTTTCTTCCTTTCTGTTCTATTAAACTGTTCTTATCTCAACCCATGAGTTTTACTTGTTTTTTCCCGATTCTCTCCCCCATCCCACTGGGCGGGGGGGAGTGAGTGAGCGGCTGCATGGTGCTTAGTTGCTGGCTGGGGTTAAACCATGACGGAAATACAGAGGCAATTTGTGACGCAGAAATTAAAAACTAACTTCAGTGTTCTTTGCATTGGAGCTAGATGTCTGGAGATTTCAGGGAGCGGCCAAGGAAATTCAATAGAGGACATTTGTCCTCTCTGAGTGCGTGACACTTTCCCATCGGGAAGGGTGTAGATTCTGCTCTTAATGAGAATTTGAATCCCGTAGTAATACTCTGCTTCCTCAATGTGTCTGTGTTTCCATCTATGATGAGGTCTTTAGGTTTTGGGTCCTTTCACATACATCAGAACTATGCTGGTTAAGTGAAACCAGAAGCCACAGAATTGATCCCGTTAGCTCAGTTGGAAAGGATTTGTTTTACTCTTTGTTTTAGATGGGATATATGGTAGGGCAGGGCTATTTTTAAAGGTTCTTTTCTTTGCAAGCTTCTTGATTCTAAAATGCAGAACTCAAAGCAACAGGAAGAGTCTTCACAGACATGTTAGTTTAACCATGTTGCTCTTCATAGGGGGAAAGGGGTGAACCTGGAAGCAATCTGGAATAAGCCTTTTTTTTTTTTTTTTTTCTTTTTTTTTCAGATAGGCATTTTACAATTTTTATTACTATTATTTTTCCAGTTTTGAAGCAAGTCTTGAATATTTCAAGCTGTTAGTCAATTTATTTTAAACATTATAAAACTGCATTCATCTTTGAAATGAAATAGTTACTCTTTGACTGAATTAACTATTTATTTTTTCAGGAAGTGAAGGATTTAAACTCTCAGTTATTGGTGATTTTGTTTCGGTGTGACCCAATGTTTTTTCAACTGCTAGTGGTACACCGTTTCTCACTTTGGCCTATTAGAGAAGAATGGAAAAACTTTTAATCCATTCATTTTTGCTTTTTATGCCAAGGTTTCTTTTTCTATTATTTTGGTAAACTACAAAAAAATTGTGTTGATCTTGGCTCTATAAACAGAGGCCAGCTGTCCTACTTCCAGGCAGTCGCTGCTGCTTTGGAGACTCAGATCCAAGCCCTTTTTCAGTTGCAAGCATCCTGGGTGACAGCATGGTTACTTTATTCACACGATCCAACATCTGTCTTCAGCATCGGACGCCCTGAGTACTTTATGACCTTTCAGAGCGCGAGTCCGGGTGCTCATCTCAGAAACCTGAAGTCATACGGCGTAAATCGTTTCCGAGCCACGTCTGTCAGTCCTTCTCGGTAAGGTGAGGTGCCACTGCTTCTCTCCTTACTGCAGCGACGAGGAAGCATCTGCTGAAAAACCCCTCTGTTGCTTTGACGATCCAGCGGCGAGGGCTGTACGGTTGCCTTGGGTAGGGACCGTCCCAGCATCTTCAGGCCTTGTACCGAAAGCAAAGTTGTTGCTCAGCCGCTTTCCGATGTCTTGCGCTTCCTTTGCTGTCTTGTTATGTTCCCTAGACACGGCTGAAGCGACACTTTGATTATAAAGTGGCAGATTTGTGGTTTGTCTGCAAAATACACAGTAAAAAAGATGGTGGGTGAGTTTTGCAGCAGCACAGAGCTGATGGTGTGTTAGGGTGATGGGAGCGTTTACTGTCTCTTTCTCCTTTTCTCCTATTCCTTCTCTGGTAAACCCTCACTTTGCATACAGCTATAAATAATTTCTTAGAAAAGTCAAGTGTCACCCACTTGATGGGGCCACAGACACAGATTTTAGTGAAGAACCTAATAAAGCATAATCAAGGCTTTACACGCCCCTCCTCTCTGTGTGCAGAAAAGGGAGTTTGGCTTGTGTGTCAAGTCTGAACGAGATTTATGTTGGAGATTTCTGCTTTATTTGAGTGTGGAAATAGAGGACTACATCAAAGGCCTCTGAAAAATAAACAAAGACTTCCGCTATAATGTGAGCTTGGTTGAAAAGGAAGTAGATTAATTTTGGACAGCTTTCTGAATTAGTAATATCTTTTCTGTTTTGTTTGGTTTTTTTTCCTGGCTGCACTTAGGAGCTGGAGAGACTTGAATTTATGTCCTGATAAAAACTGTTAGGTATTTCATGCTGTGCTAAAGAAAGCTGAAACAGTTGAAGGCTGTCGTTAGGACATTATTACAGATTAAAATTTGTGCCACTTGTTGCTGCCGCTCAGTGATACAGGCTAATAGCAGTGCTGTCAATGCAGCATCACCAGGTGCGGGCAAAAGTTGCTGTGGAAATCCTGGGGACAAATTTCCTGCTTTTCAATCCCTAATCTTTCAGCTTCAAACAACATTTAAGTTGTCAGTGTAATAAATGTGCAGGAAATGTAAGAGATTTAAGGAGAGTTTAATATTAATACTCAGAAAATGTAATTTGTTCTTTAGGAGCATACCTGTTGGCTCTTCTGAATGCAGGCTCGCACAGTAGTGCCTCAGTCATCACTGGGGCTAACAAGATACTGCTGCAATACAAGCAAATGCATTTGGAGAATGAAATTGCTCTTGATTTCCGTTTAAAACACGCTAGTTGAATGTGTATATTCTGTAAAGCAGTTTTCAGGACAAGCTTCAAATTAAAGGGTGGAGTGGAAACGCTGGTGTGAGAAAAGTCAGCAGCTGGTAGTTGAGGATGCTAAGCAAACCAGTTTAAACTTAGTTGTGCCCATATGGCTGCATTTTTATAGTATGGGTGGGTCTCCTAAGACAACATGAGAATGAATGAGTGGCTGTCCGGGTCAGACCATAAGTCTAGTCCAAACAGAATAGTCTGACAGGGGCTGGATTTGAGTCCTGGGGAGGAAAGGCTCGTCCAAAGGGTTGAGAGCATTAGTGTCTCCAGGGGCTGAACAGGTCTGAAGAGCACGTGATAGATGTTTTGGGTGGATAAGTAAGCTGTCTTGGGTGTAATTCATTTGGTGCATTTTTGACCTGTACTTCAGAATGAGGGAAATCATACCTAGAGCTGCCTGTTTCTCCCCACTCCTTCTTGAAGGAATTCAGGATCACTAGTTCAGGCAGGGGCAGATGTCCATACCTGGTCAGAGGAATGTCACTTGTTATGCCACTGGAAGACACCAACGACAGGTCTGGAATTTGCCTCATTCAGTATCTTCATACATGTAATTGAGCCTCTGTAACATATTAAGAGATGATTCCAGACTTGACAAGGAATGGTGCTGGTGTAACTGGTCTTGGCCGGGCAGACAGTGAAGGGAGGAGCCATCATCATGGGAGTGTTGTGGCTCAGCAGACTTGAGGAGTATGTTTTGGTCTGGGGTTTTTTGCCAGTTTTGTATTACACATCTTGGGAGAAAATACACATTCAGAACTGCCATGTATCTTCAGCCTGACTCACTACTCTGCAAAATGCAAGTGATGGCTGATGAAGCTGCTGGTGGCTCTAGCTCAATGTGCTGGTAGACTTCTGTGTATACAACCAGAAATTATAGACTGTGTATTATTTCCTGGTAGCTATGATGTGGAGTTTGTATCTTCTGTTAAGTGCATAGTTAGCCTGAAGAGAATCTGAATGTTTCTATAAATTTGTGAAGGAGGATATATGTGACTGATGGCATATTTGTTTTTGTTTAAGTTTACACATGTGTTTTGTTATTAAAGTTAAGATGTGATTGGGCAGCAGAGAGAAGGGCTGTCTTCTTATATCCTCTTGACTGCTCGGTGTAGTTGGAGATGCACAGCTGGGAAACGATGCTGGACTGAAGAGTACAGCAGGTAGGGAGTGAAAGATAGGATGTGAGAAATGGGGCAAGGAGAGCCTGTCACCTGAACAGGTTAAAAAAAGTATAGGTGGTAGATGTATAGCCAGTTCTCCATGGTGAGAGAGCTGGACTGGAGGCAAAGCAGGATGAAATAGAGAACATGAAGTCACTGCAAAAATGCACTAGATAGAATGGAAGATCTCTTACAAAACTCTTACTTATTTTTATTTCACTTTCAGGTTATATATTTTAAAACTATTTGTTCTGGTTTGTGTTCTAATAAAATTTAGATTTAGAGATTGAAAGCCCATTCAGTGTTTTTGAGGTATTTTTGGGCAGGTCTCCATCAAAGCATGAACCAACTTTGAGCTCCTCAAACCCTAGCAAACATTGTGAGACTTTATACAATGCTTCTGTTTTTTTGTAGGTGAACAGCAGGTTTAGCTCATGGTGCCAGTGAGAGGCTGGGGTAGTCTCTGCTGACTGCGTCTCCACCATATAATCAAAAGACTCAGAACTGGAAGATTTATTTACTCCTTATTAGTGAATAATCAAGGTGACCTGAACTGTTTCTGCTCATTTTCTCATAGATGCTGTGAGTATAGTTCTGCTTAGTTTCTGATTAGTAGCTAAATATCTGGACTAAATAGCCTTTCCAAGAGAGCCAGAGTAATTTAATCTAGGTGGGATAAATGATTTGGTTTTGTTTGGTTTACTGTGGTACTTTTTCCTCTAGGAGTATTAGGTGACATAAAAGGAGTCTGCCACTTACAGCCATTTTTTTCGTGCTAGAGTTAGTCTCGCAGCAAGAGCAGTTCCAGAGAAGCAAGGCTGTTTGTGCTGAGGTCCCTCAAAAAGGATTTGTTGAGTGACTGCCTGTCACAGTTTTCTGTGATCTGTCCTGTATCATCAGGGTCAAAATCTACTGATTTCCTTAAAGCCCAGCTGCTGGGATCATGTAACTTTGTAAGAGTTTGTTTTCTTTCTGTGTATTCCAAGTTTTCTTGGGTAGCAGAGATGGAGGGAAGACAAAAAAAACCTTGAAGTTGTGGCCCAAGTTAACCCTGAACTCAAAAAATAAGCAGGGAGCACCTCCGGTAAAGAGGCACGGCTTTGTCATACTGATGATAGAAGAAATGAGCCTGTAATTCTGAATTAGAAATGGTACAGACTGTGTTCTTCAACTACAGGGGATTATTTTCTTGTTGCACTGGCTGAAGATCCATTTTCCAAGCTGCTTCTCTTAAGATTTCTGAATTGTGTTTAATACCACAGATTATGAGGCCTTGCAGTCTGTAGGCTGAGCAGGACTCTCGTCTTTCTCACAGGGAGGATTTGGGGGAAACGTGATCTCAGAAAACCAAAGCAGCCATGCATTGCTTCTCTTTCTGTCTCTCCATCTCACTGCGTTCTCGCAAATAAAATATACAAGTGCTTGTGCGTATGGTAGAATAAAGTATAGGAAAATGTCTGCTCTTTCTTCAGTGGGTCCCTGGTTAAATAGCATTCCCGGGTAGCCCTTAGTTATACTGCAAAAATGAAAGAACAACTGAAATATTTAGTATGACTTGCTATTTTCTGGTTCAAGTAGTTCTTAATAATCTGCTTCCTCTAACTCATGACTTTTCTTGGGTATATCACTTGTTTTAAAAAAAAAAAAAAAAAGGCAGTAGATCCTCAATCATACTTTTTTGGTGCTATTGCCTTGCTTTCTTTTCTGTTGCTGTTAGAGATTTTGGAGATTAAGTTGAAAAGAGCAACCCTTTGTGGAATGTTATAAAAAATGTTAAATAATTATTAATGGTACTGTATGTATAATGATATTAAAAATTCTTTTGTAGAGCTTCTATAGGAATTAATGCCAGTGCATTCATGCTTTCCTACACAAATAAATATTTTTCTAAATAAATAAGGTTATCTTATTCATATTAATAGTGCGAACTTCAGCTTGTCTGATGGGACCTTTGTAATCTTGCTGTATACAGAAGTAATAAAGATTGTTCCTAACTAATAACAAACATGGAAATACATTTATTTCCCTTTCACAATGGGATTATCCATTTCCCAATCAATTTTCCTTTCATCCTGGCCACAGGAGTCCTATATCTCCAGTAATATTACTTGTTCTTGAAGAGGACTGAAATACAACTTGCATTTAACAGTTCTCATTTTGCTGGGATTTTGTCTTTGTAAACAAATCTGTTCAGGCAGTGTTGGTGAATGACATAGTTTGACAGTGAGGATTTATGTTAAAGCATAAGGATTAAATAATAATATATAAAAATACATAATATTCAACTAAGGAAAATTTTGGCTTTTCCACTTTTTTGAATGTTGGAAGTCAGCTTACTGATACATATTTTTCATAGTAAATGCTTCCTGTCAGATATAAAGAAAACAAGTAAGCAATCCCTGTGTTTTGGACATCACTGAACACTAAATTAAAATGTAATTAATTTATCAACTTTCTTGGTAGTTCTTTATTTCCTTTTGAGTGTCGTGGGGGTTTTTTGTTGTTTTTTTTTTCATTTAAGTATCAAACAGGTTTATTTGTCTTTGGTCACAGTGCTTTTATTGTTTTATTAATCAGGAGTTTACATTTGTGCACTAAATTGTTAGCACTGCTGAAAAAGAACAAGTAATGTTTCTGTTTGCTTTCTGATTTATGTGTTTAAACCTGCACAAATGTCAGCTCAGTCTACTCAACCCAGCTAATGTGGAAATGACAATTTGTGATTTTTTTTGTAATGTTGTAAAATGTAGTAATGTATCTGTTTATGGTGGTGGCAGTAAAAATTGAGACTGCTACATTAAGAGATATTTGGAATCTGCTGCACTTGAACCAGAAAAGCCTTATATGTTGCTCAGCTATCAAAGAAAATTGAGTGTCTTTGCTCTGCAAGGAGTCTGTGACGTATCATATGAGCACAAGTCCTGTGAGGAGCAGCTGGGGGAACTGGGGTTGTTTAGTCTGGAGAAGAGGAGGCTGAGGGGAGACCTGATCGCCCTCTACAACTGCCTGAAAGGGGGTTGTAGGGACATGGGGTTGGTCTCTTCTCCCAAGTAACAAGTGGTACAACAAGAGGAAATGGCCTCAAGTTGCACCAGAGGAGGTTTAGATTGGATATTAGGAAAAATTTCTTCCCCAGAAGGGTTCTCAAGCATTGGAAGAGGCTGCTTGGGTGTCGTGGTTTAACCCAGGCAGCAACTAAGCACCACGCAGCCGCTCACCCCAGTGGGATGGGGAAGAAAATCAGGAAAAGAAGTAAAACTCATGGGTTGAGATAAGAATGGTTCAATAGAACAGAAAAGAAGAAACTAATAATGATAATGGTAACCCTAATAAAATGACAACAGTAATAATAAAAGGATTGGAATGTACAAATGATGCACAGGGCAATTACTCACCATCTGCCAATCAACGCCCAACTAGTCCCCGAGCAGTGATCTCCCCCACTCCCCCCAGTTTATATACTGGGCATGATGTCACACGGTATGGAATACCCCTTTGGCCAGTTTGGGTCAGCTGCCCTGGCTGTGTCCCCTCCGAACTTCTTGTGCCCCTCCAGCCTTCTCGCTGGCTGGGCATCAGAAGCTGAGAAATCCTTGACTTTAGACTAAACACCACTTAGCATCAACCGAAAGCGTCAGTGTGTTATCAACATTCTTCTCTTTTGAACTCAAAAACATAGCACTGTACCAGCTACTAGGAAGACAGTTAACTCCATCCCAGCTGAAACCAGGACACCAGGGAAGTGGTTGAGTCACCATCCCTGGAGGTATCTAAAAGATGCGTAGATGTGGCACTTGGGGACATGGTTTAGTGATGGACTTGGCAGTGCTAGGTTAATGGTTGGACTCGATGATCTTAAAGGGTCTTTTCCAACCTAAATGATTCTGTGATTTGATGATTTATATATTGCAATTCCTGGTTATTGCTTCATAACTAGGTAAAATCTCCTTTGTCCCAGTTCATTGGCAGTGCAGTTAATCTGCCTCCACTTTTGAGGCTAGTTCTTAGATGAAAATTTAAAATTTCTTGAAAGTAACATGAATGGCTTCTTTCAATATTTTTCGCCATTGGCAAGAAAGTAAAAGTAAATATAATACACTATGTTCTTGAGGTGCACATTTCAGAAGTGGTGCTGTTGCATATCTAAGCAGAGGGAATATACTACTTCATTTTGTTGGCTTTTATGTATTCTGGCAAGAATTAAATGAAGTTAATAACAAGTTAAGGACCCCTGCCACTCGGTATTGTGGAAGCTTCCTGTATGTAACAATAGAAAATGGAGTATGGTTTAGGATTTAATACTTAGCATTGCAAATTAGCCTGCTATCCTCTCTCCATTCAGCATTACCATAATGGTTTTAAGTACTTTTAAAACAGGTTGTTTAGGTGCTTTCAAATTTAATTCTAACTCAGTTTGTGAAAGAATTAGAAACATACGTGACTTCAAATGTTTCATTCTTTGTGATGTAGCATGCAAGGAGGCAAATAGTCAAGATTGTAAAAATAAACGTTATGTTTAAACATTTAGTTCTAAAAATATGAACTATCTAGGAAATGGAGAATCAAATTCATTCTTTGGTAAGTTAGGTGTTACGTGAAATATATTCAGTTACATTTGGAAAGGTAAATCTATGCCCATCCTATTGTGCTTTCAACATTCAGTGACACCTTCAGAGAAATCTCATTCTTAAAACCTATTTATTTACTGATTAAAAGGGCAATGCTTTAGTCAAATTTTATACATAAGTTAAATGGTAATAGAATCTGTCACATTGTGGTGCCTTGGTATTTTTTGAATGTGACTAAAATAAAGTTTGGCCTTTCATAGGGCCTTTTTATGGGAAGCTAACAAAGTGGGGATTATTGCAAAAATGAGGACACAGAAATTACTGAACTCTGGGATCTACTGCTTAATGTTTTTGTTTTAAAGAGAAATGTTAAGCAATATTTTGTATGATGTTAATGTTTTACTGTCAGAATTCAGAAGCAAGAAAATACCATGAAGCAAGAACTACAATGTTCAGTTATAGGAAGGAGTCCTAAACAAAATACTAGAAAATGATTTTATCTAAGTCAGGTAGATTCAGTAAGACAGGATATCCTTTAGGCCTATGTGAAATGAAAAGAAAAAGCAAGACTGCTGTGACATGGAACTTCAGACAATAGAATTATTAGCATTTCGAAGGTAACTTTGAGAAAGTGAATATAGTTGCAAAGATGTTTTCTTGTGTCAGTGGAAGATGATGCTTGTCAGATGACAGTTAAATGCATTAAACTGTGACTAGTGCTATCTATTGTAACCCTGGAATTAGAGGCCAGCTTCTTCTCAATATACCTATGTATAAATTCAGCTATTTTAGATATTGAGAAATAGGAGATCATTGAATTTTAGTGTATTAGAAGGAACATGGGTCAACAGTGGAAGGCAGTATTTAGGGAGACATCTCCCAACAAATCCATGTGTTGCAAGATCAGAAACATCGGAGATGTACAATATAGTCCAGTGGGAAGAGAAGTGCAAATTATTAATGAAATTACTAAAATTAAACTACCACACCCATGTAAAATTGTGATTTTGGAACAATGTGTTTTCTTAACAACCTAAATCTCTTCCTTTTCCAACAAATACCCTCAAAAAATAATATGGCTGGTAAAGGAGACTGTTAGCAATTATGCTGCAGACAAGTCTATTAAATCCAATCATCTTGTGAATCCGAACAGATACAAATTATCCCAGCTAGAAGCAAAGTTGCTGTAATTCTATTGATGATCAAATTTGTTCAAGTAAAACCACATAGCAAGAAGAAAATCTCATGTAGTTTGAAATGTATTGTATAACCTAGAGACAAAATGTCAGTGCGCACAAATGGAAGGGAGCACATTTTACAGTTAACATAAAAACATTTGCAATACAAAGGCAAGGACTCCAGCACAAAGGGTACGATGCTGTGCTTTCAAGAAAAGCAACCATTTTGCAGAACTCCAACCCACTTTCATAGTTTACCAAGAAGTTTCATAAACGCTGTGGAAGTGCCGATGACAATGACAGCGCCGGAACGTAGGAGGACTCTCTGTCTCTCTTAAATGTGGTCTCAAAGCGAGGTTCTGCGGGAGACAAGCTTGTGATGTGAGGCAAGAACAGAAAAAAAGTAGAGTTAAAAATAAACACCGAAGTTGAGTGCCCTGTAATCATCAGGAGGACAGAAAAGTAAGTGAGCACAGAGAAATAGGCTCACAAAGCCACCACATTTCAGAATAAGTACTATTATTACTTATGGGAACAGGGAATAATGGAAGCTATTGCTTTTCTGAGTTTACATTACATCCTTTTCCCCTCTGTCCTGAATAGAGCAAAACTTTCTTTTAAAAATATTTTTCTTTCAAGTTTTTAATTAAACTTTAGTTTCTTGGTGTGTATTATGAGATATTGAGAACATTATTACTACAATCAGAGAGCACTACCATCCATATAAATGTCCATATTTTATCACTTTCTATTAACAATAAGAGAAAGTAAAAACAACATGATCAGAAACATTGAGACACCAGGTGACAGGACAGTCGAAATAATAAAGATGTTAGGAGCGTATAAAGCTTTTGAATGCAAGAGCTGTGTCATAAGAACAGCTGAAGAGTTTAATAATGAAAGAACATTATGGTTTTAGATGCCTATTTAGGATTTTATCACCTTTAAATGAAGTACAAAATTCTGCATTTTGAATTCCCCATTGGCTATGTACTTGCTTTAGGAAGCTTACTTTTGTGATTGTGTAACACGCGTATCAGAGGATCCTGCACTTCTCTGTGCTTGAATGATGCAAAACTTGCCAAAAACAAGGCAAAAGGAGTGTAATGCAATCATCTGTACTGACTGTACCTGTTAGAGTACTGTTGCAATTAAACATAGATAGTATGCTTGAGAAGAAGACAACTTTTGCAAACTGGGAAAAGAGTTACAGGACGAACTGAAATGCTTGAAATGAGAATCCAAAAAGGAAATGTCATTTTACATGGGATTTGGTCTTTCCTTCTGGATCTGAATTGCCTAGTGGAAATTGTTTCTAAAATGCTAAGTAGTACTGACACATGTTTAAAGTTTCAAATAGTATCCAGACATTATTCTGAAGCACCAATAGGTTTCTGTGCAGAAGTCAGCGAAGGGCTGGAGGCTGCCTTGAACTGTGGTCTAGTGGATGGGCTCTAATCCCGCTCGTGGTGGGTGGTTAATTATTATACAAAGTAGGGTGGCTTCAGCAAGAGACACTGCAAGAATCCCACTCCAAAACTCCACGCAACACTATTGTCAAGGTATTCTTGTGTAAGAAGTCAGGAAAAGTGGCCTTTTACAGATCCCAGGCCTTACAAACTAACTGGGAGGTGGGTCTGGAGTGGGTGCTTTGGGTGGGTATTTTGCTTCACAAGAAAGTCTGGGGGTTGCGGCTTTTTGGGGAGTTGATATTTTTTTAATCCTAATACAGACGATAAATATTTTTGATATTTCAAATTAAGTTTAATAGATGAGGGAGAAGATTCCTAACAAAAGCTGATCATAATATCAGCGAGCAAGAAATGACAGTCAAGTCATGGTGACTATCGCAGCACCAGAAATCTTAAAAAATAAATAAAAAAAAATGCCTGATTTATTCTGGACCAGCATGAGTGGTATTTTTAGTACTGAAGCATCCCAAAGTAAAAACTGCAGGAGGGAAATGCAAAGAATAAAGGGCAATTAAAATGTGAAGGACATGGAGCTACCAGTTGTTAACATGAGTTTGATGCTATGCTATCTGAGCTGAATGTACCTCTAAATACTGGCTTTCATTTGACTCGCTGAGCAACTCATTTTGTGACAGACTGGTAATGGACTGGATAGTGCAATTTATTCTCCATAAGAATGTGAATTGATATGAAACTGACCCAACATTAAGCATTTGCTTGTCAGCTCAAACAAGCTTTTATTTAGTACCTTTATTCAAAAGAGGGAGTAAGTAAATAATGACAGGCAAAAAAAAGCCCTCCTATTGTAAAAACTAAAAATTAAAACTCCAGTGGATGCTAAGGGATTCATTTTTCATGGTGTTAAAATACAATGGGCATATTAATCGTTGCCCTTTTAGCATTGTAAATTCCTCTATGTCCAAACACAAAGGTAAAATCCTTAACACCCATATTTAATGATTCTGTCCCCTTGTTTATTTTAAACCTACAAAATTCAAAGGGATCTGTCCTGGCAGCCTGTGGGCGTGTCGAAGGAGATGCTAAAACCATTCTGGTTTTGAACAGAAAATATTCTTAATTCGAAACAGAAAGTGTCATAATTGTTCTAAAGCAAGAGCTGTACTCAGCCTGTCATGAGTTAATGCCAAAGCCATTTTTGTAGCCACTCTTCGAGGGAGAAGAGAAGACATCTTAATTAAACTCTGCCTTTGTTGAGGACATCAGAAAAGCTACTGACAGAGTGTGCATGCTAACTGCAATCATGCATCCTGCTGTCGCCACTGACAAGGAAAAAAAGCACTAGAAGCGGGCTGCAAGTGGCTGCTGCCACGCAGGTTGCTGTGGAAGAGAGGCTTGAGAAGCTGTTGCTTTGTCCATTCAGTACAACGTCTTTGGATTTTTAGTGACAACCTCTAATAACTACAAGTCAGAATAATTCTTTCGATGGTGGGCCATTGCAGACTTGTCACGCTGAACTGTTCAGCTTCAGAAGTCGAGGTGCAAAATAAGATCAATAAAAATCATTAAGAGATGTTGAACTGTCCTTTGATTTTGATCCATGGTGAAGTTCGCTGGTTTGGGGTTTTTTCCCTCTGAAGTCAAGGTGTTTAAAATTAAATAGAAAGGGTATTTTTCACATAATCACCTTGCTGTGGTGGCTAGGACTTTAAGAGAACTAGTAGCAAAATATCTATAATAAAATCATGAGAGCTGGGAACTCTTCAGTAAGATCGCCTACTTTCATCCTGTTCGTTTGTGGTTTATTATTTTTCTTTATTCTCTTGCCATTCCCTTTCTCTTTAATGTGGGAAGAAAAAGGGGTGTGGGGGGTACAAAGGATAAGAGTAATTGCTGGTCTGTCTACCTGTATCACTGTGGTGGGAGTTAAAAACCATAACATATCCAGTGCACCTGTGGACAGGCAGCATCAGTCTTCTGCTGGTGTTTCTGGGCATTGCTGGTCGCTCCTGCTTTCTAGCAGACGGTTAAAAAAAAAAAAAAAGTGTGGGCAAGGATTTGAGAAACTCGTCTGTAAATCATCTGAAGCTGAGACTGTTCCTGTAATTTTAAGTGACAATGGGTAGATAAAACGCTATAGAAATAGAGGGACTAGCAGATTTCTCTTCTCTGCTTGCTGCCCAGGTGTCTCAAAAAGGACCTGAAAGAGTCATTTATCTTTCTGCAAGGAGAAGAGATAAATTCCTTGCCTGACAGGATTGTCTGCTTCATCTTGGAGATATTTACCTTGAGGCTGTATGGAGTAGTCTTTTTGACTATTGCTTATTCTGACTTGCATTGAGATTAATGAGTCATTTCATACAACTCCATCACTAAATCTGGGTTGCTTTTTGGCTGAGGTCAAAGAAATAATCGTGTATCATTGGCCAGTTCCCCCAGTTTTTTGAGCACTGTTCAGCTAAAACAGTTGTTATTTACTTTGATTTGTAGATCTGAAGTGCTGTGATATATATTAACTAAATATTATGATCAAGAACTAGTAAGAAATGCATGATTAAATTACTGGTCAGGAATAAAAGTTTTAATCTTGCTAAGGACAGGTAGGAATTCAAGGTAGAAAAGATCTTCTTAGGAGGGTGGGTAAAACAGGTTCTAATAATCCACAGGAAAAAAGTAAAAAGAAAGTTTCAGTTGCTACATTTCATGGGAGAAAAAACTTTTTTTTTTTTTGCCATTTATTGGTCCACAGAGATCTACTTTGCACAATGAAGTTATTAATTAGTATCATATTATTAGTAGTAATTAAGTAATGCTTTTGGTGAAAAAACAGACAAATGATTGCGCAATTTCTTGTTAGAAAGTAGATTTTATTTGTGAATTTAGATAAATTAATAGAATAAGTATAAAGAACAACTTTGAAAGTCATTTCTAAGTTTCACATTTTTCCCTTGAAGCAGTAGATGTAAACAGCTGGTGACAGTGAATCGTCTGTACTTTGCCTTCCTATGATACTTCTTTGAGCTAAAGTGATGATAAAAAAATAATTTATTCATGATTCTTTGGGTGTAGAAACTGTTTTTCAAAATACTGATATTTTTCCTGTAAATACTTTTTAAAGCTCTAGTTTTAATAATAATCTTAAAATATTTTTCTTTAGTCTTTTAAGATGCCATTTTAGTATGTGTAAAGCAAGTATGTTTAAAATCATCAATTTGGAAGTGCACATTGAAAGCATGCATTGCTAGGGATAGTGCCTGTGTGAGAGGAACTCACTTTTCATTTTTAAATTGTGCAAATACTTTTGAGTTGCCTGGTGAAGCTGATTGAGACAGTACATTCAAAGAAAATAGTTTATTCTGTTTATAAATTTTAAAGATATTTGTTTCTGAGTATTCTTATATAAAGACGGAGAAACTTTTGCTAATCTAAAAATTCACAGAAAGCAAAATTTGCAGTTAAAAAAAAAGTTGTAATGTGCTTACGTATTGACCATCAGTTGTTTATATTATTTATTTCCATGCCTCAAAAGTCTTACAGTGTTAATATTTATAGTAAGAGTTTTTGATATTTGCAGTTTATTGTTATATTTTTAATTTAGATGGGTTTATTGTTTAATATGACTTTGTAATTGGGATATTCAAGAAAAGCTTAACGCTTTCATAATCATTTCGTGGAACTGAGCCTCTATAGAAAACGTCAGAGCATTCCACTCAGAGGCAGTTTTGTTTATTAGTGTTTATTTTCATCTCCCCTTAGGATACTGTAAGGAGCCCAGCATGATTGATTGTGAGAGCAATTATACACAAATTCAAGGAGGATTTTATATTCTGGCCACAGGGTTGCATGGAAACCATTTCTGTCTTCCTTAGAAGTTCACCTGTTCATTTTATTACCTATCTGTTTCAGAGCCTTTAGGATTTTAGCTCATTGTTGCGGAGCTAAGCATGATACAACATAGATGCTTTTAATGCCAATGTCCCCACAAGTTTATGTACTGGCTGCCTGGAGCTGGGCCTAAGAGTATATGTTAATAATACTAATACCGATGTCACACAGAGGTAGTGCTGTTGATTTTTTTTAAGATGCAATGTCCTCTTCCTCAGCACTGATCCAGTTCTGCAGCAGCTTAATTCGTGATTTGGTAAGGCACCATCCTTGGGATGAATCATAAAGATGTGGCTTGGCAGCCCCTGCCCAATTCTCAGCAATTTTCATAAATGCAGAGTATTAAACAGGGTAGCGTAACTGTTCAGCTCCCTGAATTTCCTATATACTTTTAGCTTACTAAGGGTTTTTCCAGTTTTTTTCTCTGTTGAAGGAGGGTTACATCTTGCCCTGACTGTGGGTGTTATTCGTTGGGAGGTGGGAGAGGGCAGGTGAATTGTATCTGCTTCTAGATTGGTAAAATATTTTGGGAACTCTTCAGATGGGACTGCTACAAAATATTATACCAGATAAGTTTATCACTTTTGGTAGAGAGTGAAAGGAGACAGACCTTTTCCTCCAAGTGTCCTTAAAACTTATGTGAAGTATAGTAAGTTCCTAACATGTATGAAACGAGTAGGGTTTTTAAATGTTTTGTTAGTTTCTGTAAGGCTCTCTACTTGTTGCTGAAGTCTGAACTATTTCTGCAGGGCTTAATCTGGTTTAAGTCTTCTGACTATGGGTGTTCGGGGTGTTCCTTTTTTCTGTGTTTTACCTGTGTTAATTATAATGGAGGATGTTGGAGGCAGAGAACAGGATACGCAACTGGCCTAATAACACTCCGCGGCAAGATTTTTCTCCGTCTCCATCAGGACCCATCCTGTTGTAGTACTTGCTTTTAAGACGGCAATGCTGCTTCACCAAACTTCCTCCTACAGTGAGAGAAGTAGGGATAACTCTTGGAAAAAGTTTTGAGGCTAGTGACAAAATATGTTTGTCTTTCAGATCCCCAGCTCAAGGGTATAGTGACCAGGTTATATTGCAGGCAAGGCTACTACTTGCAAATGCACCCCGATGGAAGTCTCGATGGAACCAAGGATGACAGCAGTAATTCTAGTAAGTGACTGCCCCAGGGGAATGTCTTAATCGCACACGCAGATTGCGTCGCTCGCGTGTGTGCGCGCAGACACAGTGTTAATGCCTTTGGAGGGTTTCTGAATGTGTTTTGTCGAAAGGAGGAGGGTTCTGTCCATTCGAAGCCTAATGACCACCAGCACAGCTCGTGCAGGATGGTGGCCTAAATGTGTTCCCTCTGAAGGGGAAGGCGTAAGTGCCGATGGACCTCAGGGGTGAGATATTTAGGTCAATGGTTGTCTTCTGGTAATTTTATAACAATGGTAAAATTCTATTAAAAATATTTTTTATAAAAGCTATATATTTAACCTAAATTTCTTATCCTCAAATAAATAACAAAAAAATAAAAGAGATGGAAACAAAAATTCCTTGAAAAATCTGGTCATACAGGCCCTGATTCAGCAAAGCAAATAAGCATATATCTAACTGTCAAAGTCCTGCTCAAAACACATGCCGAAGTACCTTGCTGAATTGGGGCTAAAGATCCAACAGTCCCTATACCAGCAGGAGTTCCAAAGACCTTAAGAGAATTTCTGTCAGTGTAGGGACTGCGACAGTGGCAGTTTTCAAAAATATTCCAAACAAAAGTGGTCTTGGAAGGCCATGTGGGTCACTGCTTTGGTACCCTTTTCCTATGATACTGCCACATACTTTCATTCAATGATCATATATGCATTTGGTAACTTCAGCTGCAAATGATAATTAAACAAACCTAACTCTAGAAACAGCTGATTTTTAATTTTCTGTTTAGCAGAGAACGTTTGTATTTTGTTTATTTTAATGATAATGGCATATTTAAGTAACATTTCTGTGTGATCTTGAGGTCTATTTTAAGCATTTTTAATACAAAAGATTTATCTTCTTATTATACATATATAAATAAGCCTTTAGTTTCCTCAAAAATGTTGGAATTAGGCTATAGAAATTAAGGGATTTGAGGTTTCTGCTTTACTTTGGTTAGGTCCCTGTTTTATCTGTTAATGCACGGCTGTCATTTTTAACACATTTCATCAACAGATAGCATGATCATCTTTTATTGTTCTATTTTCTTTTTTTTTTTTAGAATTGAGAAAAATAATTGATTAATCTATTTTGATGTGTATTTCTCTGTTTGTTTTCCAAATGGTTTCTCCCCTTCCTTTTCCTTGTTTCTTTTCTTCCCTCAGTGTGTCCATCTCTCATGCCCACTTCCGTACTGGATTAGATACTAAGACCTTGTACAGACAAGATCATTATTGCTTTTTATAGAAGCTTTGCCTATATGAGGTCCGAGAAATATGTCTTAGAATGCAAGTGTGTATCTCTCTCTCCCTCTCCTTCTCTCTCTGCCCATCTCTCTCTTTATTTTCAGCTTCAGTGAGGAGGTGTGTATGACTGCAACAATTTTGGAATGTTTTAATGTTACTTCTGGGGTTTTTTTAATCTTAGAACTCTATGGATTTTGAATCTTTGCAAAACTAGACCATAGTGCTTTATTTTCCTCTTTTCACTGTTGTCAGCTTTAAAAATCTTCCCTTTTTTTGCTTACTATGTCATTTTCCCTTTCTCTCTCCTCCTCCCTGCCTTTCTGGATTTCCATCTGTCTGCCCATCTCTCTTATTCTTGTTGCTCCAAAATGCAGAATGAATATTCTATATTATAAATGTTCTGAAATATAGAACTTGTCGAAACTCAACCAAATACCAGATAGTAGTAGTGCATATTTTGCATAATTACTGTTAGATAATACCATGTTTTACTTCAACATGATTTTTAGGCTGAAAGAGTTTTTGCCATAAAGTGATTTTTTTTCTGTCTTTAACTGGCGTGATTCACTATTTGTTTCTTCACTAGTCCAACTGTACTATGTTGTTTAGTAAAGACAGTTTAGACCATAAGGATGTAAAATTAATGGGTTTGCCAGGAAAGCATAGAATCTCCACCTTAAATGTTGCTAGTATATACGTATCAACACTATTAAGAGCTGAAAAGATTGATCCATTTGGTATATTCATGAATATATGAATATATGTCAGTTTCTTTTGTGCTGTCAGTCTTTCTCCTCAGTTCTTTTCCCTTTGTACTCGGTTTCCTTCCATTTCCTGTTGAACTTTTTGTTTCCTATTGCTTTTCTTCATTGCAGCATATTTTGTTTTTCCTTTTCTCTTTTAGTTTAAAACAATTTTCTCACGGATAGAATTCCTAGCATTTTGATCTTTTATTTTTTGAACTCCTTATCATGATAATTTCTGTCTGAGGTAAATAAGTTTTGGCAGCTGCCAGAGGGGGAAAATCCTGCTTTGACCATAGAATTTGCAGGCTGCCTATTTATTGTGCCCAGTAGACGCAGGGATGGACATATATTAGCTGTCAATAGGACAGATAGTACGCTTACCTTGACAGTGAGGATGACTTCCATTGGAAGTGTGTTTCATAAAAACGGAGGAAATACAGACTGCCAAAGAGTGTGCATCTCCGCCAGCCTTCCACCCGTCTTCTGCACTCTTCACTGTCCCTGAAGCCTGTGAAAGAGTTCTCCTCATGCACTGACCATCTGAGTAGCTGGGTGTCGGAGAAGCCGCAGTGAGTGAGTAGCGAGGGACAGAGAAGAGAAGTGATTTCTTGTTCGTCTTCAGCCAGGACACTGTCTGAAGCTTAGTCACGCTGCTATCTTTTGTGCTGGTGCACTTTATTCTGTCTCAAGGAGTTAGAGGAGTGCTTGAAGTTAAAATTCCCTCAAGTGCATATATCATTTTGTACTCACTTTATATGTATGTCAGTAAACATAAGTTACACACTATTGGACTCTCAGTCTTACAGAGAGGTAGCACAAAGTAAGATTAAGATGTAGTCTGTTCAAATTGAGTGGTTCTCTTCACGCTCACTTTTTGTTTGTCTTTAAAGCTTCTTGGTAGTCTCTTTAATGTGACTTTTTGCTTCTATCTGAAGTCCAAATGAGTTTTACCAATGGTTTCGGTCAGCTGCTATAGTGCAAGCCGTTGTCCCAGCCTGCCTTAAGTTTGAGTAAAGGCTAGAGTCCGCAGAGACAGGTGGCAAGATTTTCAATATATCACTGTGCACAAACCCTTGCCTGAAAAAGGAAGAAAGATGTGACTGCTTGTAATTGCATCCCTGAATGTACTTTTGTCTACTCATGTTGGTGGCCGTGCTCTTAGACCCCAACCTAAATAGACCGATGGGTTTAACTTCATTGTCTCAATTTCTTTTGTATCTCTTCCAAGTTAGTGATGTTTTGTGACAGAGTATGAATTAATGGACCTGTTAGTTAATGGTGCTGAGTTTTCTTAAATCACATCACCAGACCAAGGCTGTTAGCTTAAACTATCTTGTGTGTACAGTCTGTATTTTTTTGCCAAACTCTCAGTGATACGTGGAAAGAGGCTTTATTACATTGCTTTTCTTGTTTTAGCTGGTTTTCTCTTTTTCCTTCCTCTAATGCCTTACAGTTTCTGGTTTGTTTTTGTGGCTTGCTTGTAGTCAAAGCAGGAGTGACTGTGGTTAAAGCTGTAGGCTTGGTTACTGAGGCCCTACTCAGAGTAGCTGTCCCTCTCTAGCTTTAATTTTCTTGGATTTTACAGAGGTTCTCAGCAGTACTTGGTCTGAATGGAACTTGCTTCAGTGTTGTACATGGGCCTCATCATTATTAATTAGGAAAAACAAACTGCTACACAGAAACTATAAAGAAATTCCATGTGGTGCTTGTAGTAACAAGTGTTACATTCCCCTCCTGTCCTCCTCCCATCCAAACCAGCTCATTTTCAGGCTTTGGTCTATCTTCAAAGTTTTGTTTCATGCATGGAGGGTAGGTTTAGTAGGAAGACTAATTAATTTGGGAAACAGGCAATTCTGATTTTTTAATTGCTGAGACTGAAACCCTGAATCTCTTAGCCCTATGGACTATTTTGATTCACCTGAAGAGTGTAACTCAGCCAACAATCACTGAAAAAATTCAGCATGAGTTATGATACTTTCCTCAATGGGTGATAAACCTGATTTTAATGTTCAAATTTTGCTGTTCTGCCCCTTATGAAATTACAGTCATGTTTAAAAAAGATTAAAAGAGCATTACTCATTTGTAGCCTTATTTCATGAACTGATAAATGCCAAAGTTAACATTACCCAAGCATCTTTGATTTGGCTGTGCTGTGCACATCTCTTGGTTCTTGCTTAATTATGCAGCGACATGCTTTACTTCCTTCGTGGCATTTGGTACCCGGTAGAGCTACTGTTCAAGAAATCATGCAACCATTTAACATTCCTTTATTTTCATCTTTTAATGCATGCTCCTAATGCTCTGTTTGTATCTTCCAAATTGAATACGGAAGTATTAACTTTTTAATGTCTTTCTAAAGTACCTACCACTGTCATATTTTGAAGATATTAATAAAATAATCTTCACAGCGCCTTTGTAAGGTAAAGGAGATAATTAGACAGAAATAAAGCACATGAAGATTAAAACCCAACACCTGCAATGCTGTTAAATTTGGATTACTGAATATTAAATTTGGATTACTGAACTGAAATATTTGCAGTCTGATTTTTTGCACTGTTTTTTACTGCAGTTTGTCTTCAAAGAATTACACAGGCATTTAGACATCTATTTACATCACCCTTGGGAGTTAGTTAAGCCTGTTTCTCCCATCAGTATAATCTTAGTGTGACAGGATCAATGGAGGCCATGGTCAGCCATACTAAAAGTATGTTTTAATTACGTCTTGTGTAACGTCAGGCAGGTAGAATGGGTTTGCTCCATAAGAAATAGATGGACGTATCTCTGAATACCAACTTCCCTGCACTCATTGCCAATAGAAAAGATATTCTGATTGAGTCGTCATTTTTGCCTGTAGGCCTGCAGATGGAAATAAATTAAAGAAATAGTTGCTGTGATCTGATTGCAGATTTGGTGCTGTGAGAGGTTTTGTTAACTGACACCAGGGCAGTGCACATGCAGAACAGACAGCAAGTTTGTAAGCCTGAAGCAATTGGTCTCTAGCAAGCTTCCTGAAGAAACAGTGATCTGTAATGGCAATTTTCTTGTAGCTGCAAGTCAGTCGTACCTAAGCAGCCTTTCACAAGGATATGGAAATACCTGATTTCAGGTATTTCAGATTTCAAGTGAATAGACTGTGATGGTATTGCATTAAAAAAGGAAAAAGAAATGTGGTGGGTTTGTGTTTTGCTCAAAGGAGGAGTTACTACTTATCAAAAAGGGGACTTTAACTTTGCCTAAAACTTTTGGAGGATTAGAATCCAACTCAAATTTGTTCCTGCAGATCCCCTCCATGACACCTAAAGCAATCTTGTGTGTGTGGCAGTAGGCCTGCAGGGTTAGGGAAAGGAAGAGAAACCATTGGCTTTACAGTCATGGTTTAGACAGAATACGAAGCAGAGCTAAGGGAGCGTTCGCAGGCTCAGCGCTGACAAGGAGAAAGGGGTTTACATGGGCCATTTTTGCCGATTGGTTCACTTGATTTCCCTGATGTTCCCATGTCTTACCTATAGTTGGATTTGCCAGGCTTTATACTTGAGTGTGCAGCACGGGAGCGCTGAGCACCGGGCAGAATTACATTTCCTGAGCTGTTCCAGGGCGCTCCCTCTCTCAACTCCTTTGTGGACTCACCGGGCTGGGTTTAGGTACACCAAGATGTTCAGGGACCTCACTCCCCACTTAGTTTTGGGTTTGGATCCTTGTCTTAAGGACAGAGGGAAGCTGGGGGCATGGTTTTTCACACCCCCCTCAGGTAAGGGCATAGCTTTGGCTGTGCAGACCCGAAATGCCAGCAAACCCTGGAAGGCTTTCTGCTTCTCTCAAGGCAGGTTCTTATTAGAGTGGGAGATAGCACAGGTGAATCCTAGGAAGGTTTGAAATATGTGATTGGGCACAGAAGTCCTGCTCAGTGAAGAGCACTGCACAGTCAGGTTCTGGAGGAAATTGAATTTCCTTTAGCCAGCTTCAGAGCACGTAAAAAACACATGCTGTGCCTTACTGGTGCGTGTTTTGCTGACCTCAGTACGAAGTACGTCGCTGAGCGTTTATCAATCAATAATTGAATGTAGACTGGCCTCCTTAGTTTCACCCAAGTCTGAAAGATTTTGTGTAAGTTACTGAATATTCTGTATGTGCACAATTACAGCGTTTCAGATCACACTCTAAAATTTTATGGTCTTAGACTAATTACAGGAGCCCTGACAATCTCTGATTAAAACTTGGTGGCAGTAAAAGATACATTATATGCCCTCCTCAGTGCTTTCTAAATTCACCAGCAACTATAAGCCGCTCTAGTAATTTTGTAGGTTGCATAAAACACTGCCATATTACAGGCCTCTAATTCTTCTTCAGTGGTGGTTGGTTTTTTACTGGCTTTGCTGCTTCATTTTTCTTGGTAATACAGCAAATTATATCTACGTTCCAGAAGTTTTGACTGAACCACTATGATTTGGAGTTATTTTTCATTAGCAGTTTTCCATGGCTGACTTGTCTTTTGTGTTCACCTCTTTTCTTTATACAAGTATTGTTTGTTTTTCCTTCCTGGTGTCCCCTCAATTGTTGCAGCCCTCCCTCTAGCATGGTGTTCATATCCAGATTTCCTTCTGGAATTTCTTTTCTTCTAGAAGAAACCAAACTTAACTGCCATCTGAAACCTAGTTCTGCTGTGACAGACTCCCCCTCCACCACCCACAATAGCGGTTTTGCTGGTTTTGACATTGTTTCATTTGAGGGTAATGGCTGATTTGTTTTTTAATTTCCAAGTTATATTGAACATTTGAAAGCCCTCAAGTCATACAGTGTTTAGCCTATATATGCTTAGGATATCTTGTCCGTGAGTGTCATATTTCATGGGTTTACATTTATCTTGTATAGATTAGAGAGGCAACCTTGTCTCTACCCAGTATTTTTCTAGTAAACAGCCCAGTAAGATCCTAGCATGACAAAGACTTTTGGAAACTACAGAAATGAAAATACTATATATTTGCGCTAATTCTTGTCTGATGTTATCTCTTCTATTCTTCTTTGTAAACCCATAAATCTGTTTCCTCTTCTTCCAGAGCTCTTTTGGATGTATTTTTCTTTGTAGAGCTGTAGGAAGTGCTCTGCTACAACAATTCCTAGCTTTCTACTGGCTTTGTGCATTCCTAAAAAGATCTCATGTGATATATTCTTTTTCTGTGTGACAATGTGGAAGGAAAGGTTTCTTTTTCCATCCACTGCTATCTTTAAATTCTAGTAGTCAACCTATATTTTTTCTCAGTTGTAAAGATTTGATCATCTTCATCATAACCGATCTGTGGCTTTGTGTCCTTTGACCAACTAGGAGTTCTCACACCTTGAGAAAATGTATTTATCCCCTGCAATTACGTGACCCTTTCTCTCTTCATTTGGGCTTTACCCCTGACATTCTGATTACAGACAGCCTCATAGGGTACACTTTCTGGTGACACCTATGGATGTCCTTCCTAAATTTTGAGGAACTGTAGGTGTTACTGTGTTCCTGAGACCTGGCTTGGTGGAACCATTGTCCTTGCTGCATATGTTGAACACACAGGTTGTGCTTTTAGTTTTCATCCAAGGACTTGTGAATCCTTGACTCATCCAGAGCGGAAAAAACACTTAGCATGAACTCTGTTGCATCCAGATCTTTTCTTCCAAGACTGTTTGATGTGTGCTTTGCATCTGATTTCCTAGTATGAGTCAGTAAACTTAGTATAGGTGTGTGCTAGCATAATTTTTAGAAGAAGAATTGGTCTGTGTCTCTTACTTTTATCACTTTTTCTTTTGTTGTTCTGTGGTGAGGCTGGTAAACTCCTGCTCTTCACACTGGTCTTTTTCAGACACTAATCAAAGCTGTGGCTGTTTTTGTTATTACAGAGGTATATACCATTGCTAGGGTATCTGCTGTTAGCTGTTTTTTAAATTTTTTTTCCCCCCAGAATTTCAGTCTTTGAACATGTTCTATATTCAGCTCAGTAACATTTATGCACATTTAGAGTCAAGCACGTATTTCAGTGCTTTTCTAACTAGGGTAAGCCTCTGCCATTACCTGAGGTCTGTGTACTACTGCTTATATCAAATATATCATTCACAAAAGCAAAAAAAAAATTTTATTGAAATCACAGACCCCTTGAATGCAATCTTTAATGAGAGCACTTCTTAATCCAAAACCATAAAAATGCCTAAGAAAATAAAAAGCTACTTGCCAGAATCAGAGAGATATGTTTTCTGCAGGGTATCTCACAAGTATTATCCTTATGATTAGTCTATATTGGTGAAGGAACTGTTGGGCTCTTTGACTCTTTTCAGATTGCCTGAGATACTCATGTCTGCAGCGCTGCATAAACAACTACAGTCCAGTCTGCTGTGCTTTGTAGTTCCTAGTTAGCACTTGTGCCAATTACTGAACTATTGCAGGACTTATTGCTAGATAGATACTTAGGCTTTAATTTTAAGGATTAACTTTACTAGAAGCAAGATTTTCTGAATTAGTTTAATTTTAAAATCAGAAAAAAAATATACAAGAAGTAGTTTTCTTTCTTTTTACTAATGATGTTTATTAGAATATTGTAATAACAGTATATTCATATCTGGTCATGTTTTTTCTTCACAGCTTTATTCAACCTTATACCAGTGGGACTTCGAGTTGTTGCTATCCAGGGTGTAAAGACTGGGTTGTATATAGCCTTAAATGGAGAAGGTTTCCTCTACACATCAGTAAGTACCTTTCTGAACTGTGTTTAAGAGGTACAGCTGAAGTTGAAGTCTACACAGGAGTGATACGCATATTCACTTTTAAGAAGTTCTGTAATGTCTATATATGTATATACATATAGTACACGCACCTGTGTACCCATGTATGTATGCAATGTATCTATAAATGGGATACAGTAGAAATTACTGTGTACTATGTATGAAACTCTGCATGTTAGCAGTCCTAAAAAACATTCTGTAGAGCTCTTTTTCTGGTAGGCTATACTGGTAGCGTGCAATACACCACAGAGATGATTATTTTCAATTAAATTCTCCAGAATTTTTAAATAAAGACCTGCAATTATTTTCTTCATGACTTGTTGATCAGAATCCAAAAGGTGCTCCAATGGTTACTTTTATTGATAAGACTTGCAAGTGTAACTTGCGTCCAAAAAGTCATTAACAGTCTTATAGTTTATCACCATAATCTTGTAATTGTATGCTTAGCATTATTGATTTTTTTTATTTCAGATATCAGGAAAATAAAGAGTTCTGTGAGGGACTATATCTTTGTAGAATGATCAAAGTTTAAGAAAAAATCTTTTGAGTCACAAAGAAGACTTCTGAATAAAGTGATCGGAAAGTCCTCAGATTGTTTAAGATATTCTAAATGATTTAATGCTAATCACTCGGTGTGTTGTTGTGAATATAAAAATCCTCAGTTTTGTGTGAATTTAGTGTCTTAACCTCCTTTGAAAGGCAAACAGACTTTATATGAACAGGCAGTTCTGTCAGGTATTAACAAGGTGGCTTAAAGGATTTTTCATTACTATATTTTTATTGCCATCTATGTTGAATTTATTTACATCATGCATTTTCCATTTTTTAATGTCACATAATTGCTAATTCCCCACTGAGTTACAACACACTGCTTTGTTTTCGATGTCCATTGAAAGGAAATTGGACAGATTAAGTTTCTGATGCTCTGAGGGGAAGTATTGTGTTTGTTTCAAATATACAATTGTCTTGGAAAAGCTAATTAGGAAGAAAAAATGGAACTAATCTTGAATGTCAATGTCAAGAAAAAGAGAAAATTCCTCCTCATAAAATGTCTACTGGAAACTCCAGCAGTATGATCTAATACATTCATTTTCTTCTGTTCAAAATAACAAATTCTATCACAAGAAAATATGAAATATTTGCTGTCAAAAGGAAGAAAACTAGAAGAAAAAACAGAGCTGTTAGAGAAAATGCATTGCTGACTTCCCAGTTCCATCACTCCTTGTGGGGAGTTCATTTCAGAATGATGGCATGAACAGTAGTTTTTTAATGTGTTGGTACAGTTAAGAATACATTCTTGCCCAGCACTGTTTCTGAAGTGAGTTCTCAGTCCTTCAGAAAGAAATATAAATTTCAGAAAATGTACCAGTTTCCTGACAGATAATTCCACACAGGGAGGGACCCTACATGAACAAATTCTGGCAGCCACTGTGTTTATGTATTATTCTGGAAATGTTCCAAGTTAAATGAATGGTGTCATCTGGGGAAGGGAAAGGAGTAGAAAGTACAAGGCAAGATACGAAGAGATGACTGGATCCAAACTTTGAATAGATGTGAACCCAACCCTTAGAACATCATCAGGTCTAACAAGATATTTCTGTCATGTCAGTGGGAATCTGAATTGCTTTGTTCCTATGTCTTCTTTTTGAGCAACACAGATTACTTAGGTTGTGATCAGTCTCATGGATATAAAGAAAAGTTTATGTATAAGGAAAATGTAATCCACGTCTTTAATGTTTTGCAGGATCGCATATTCTTCATTGTCACTAATGGCAACAGTTTTGGACTTGATGACTTCATATATTCCTGTAGTTATTGGCAGCTTGTTAAGTACTTCTGAATTTTGTTGTGTAAAAGTTGTTATGTTTTGAGTGTATTTCACTTAAAAATTTCTTAGGAGAGTGTCTCAATCTGTCACTTTACCTTGTGTGAGGTAAGGAAATGAGCAGTTTTGGAATATACTGCTTACTCCTCCTCGTGTGGAGAATGAAAGATGAGTGGCCCATTAAGTGTCAGAGACATGACACATTTGAAAACTCAGTGGAAGCCTTTAGGTTTGCTACATCTACAAAATGATTTTCAATTTACACTTTTGTCAAGTTCAAAATTAGCAATATTTGGTAATCTAATGCAAATTTAAAGGTAGTGATTTGAAAACATCAGTGCTGTAATACAGGTTTGATTGTTTCATATTAATGTATTGGAAACGTTGACAATACATTTTTGTCTTGGCAATTGCCTGCTTTCAGCTTAGAGACTAATGCATTTGAAAATAAGAAGACAAAGCATCAGAGAGAAGTCTGTCTTCTCTCTGAGGATCAAGATGAAGAAATACTGCATGCAGAATATTTTAAATACTGTTGCTTGTAGGAAAATATTTTTAACCAATCACTTTCACTTTCTACTACTGTCTTGGTGGATTTTTTTGACTCTTTGTCACGGTTGTGTATCTGTTGCACCTAAATGCAGAAGGTGTGTATTACATGTCATATATGTTTTTCCCTTGCCTATTCAGGGGAGGATGGGAGAAAAACATTTTCCAAGTTGAGTATGCCAACTGTCATCACTGAAAAAAAGTGCCACATAATGGGAATGCTTGTTAAAATTTACATGTTGTCATGGTTTAACCCCAGCCAGCAACTAAGCACCATGCAGCTGCTCACTTACTTCCCCCCCCACCCCGCCCCAGCGGGATGGGGGAGAAAATCAGGAAAAGAAGTAAAACTTGTGAGTTAAGAACGGTTTAATAGAACAGAAAAGAAGAAACAAATAATGGTAATGATAACACTAATAAAATGGCAATAATAATAATAAAAGGATTAGAATATACAAGCGATGCATAATGCAGTCACTCACCACCTGCCGATCGACGCCCAGTTAGTCCCTGAGCGGCGATCCCCCCATCCCCACTCCCCCCAGTTTATATACTGGGCATGAAGTCACACGGTATGGAATACCCCTTTGGCCAGTTTGGGTCAGGTGCCCTGGCTGTGTCCTGTGCCAATTTCTTGTGCCCCTCCAGCCTTCTTGCTGGCTGGCCATGAGAAGCTGAAAAATCCTTGACTTTAGACTAAACACTACTTAGCAACAACTGAAAACATCAGTGTTATCAACATTCTTCTCCTACCAAACTCAAAAACATAGCACTGTACCAGCTACTAGGAAGACAATTAACTCTATCCCAGCTGAAACCAGGACACATTTATTTAGATATATTGCCAATTTCTTCTAAACATTTTTAAAAAATGGAAGTTTGCAGTATAGTGTAAGTAGCATTTATAGTCTAAATTGAGACCAAAGTCCTATATAGTCCTTCTCTGCAGAATACCTCAGTGTCCCTTTTTCCATTCACAGTATATGAAATCTGTAGCTTGCGAGAATATCCTACGTGTTGATGGCTCTCTTCAGAGACTGAAGGCCCCAACTCAATTATTTTTATCATAAACTTCCCATGATGTTGACTAATTAAGCAACAGCACTGACAGGAAAGGTATTATGTGTGATCCTGCTTTCTCTCATATGGAGTATTCAGTAAGACAAAAATGAAGGTACAGTGACAGACCGGTTTTACATACAGATTATCAAATGTAGATTTAGATTGTTTTCTTGCTTTGGTTTTTTTTTTTTTTAAATGTGGTTTTTAATGGCTGTGTCAGTTTGGGAGTCTTGGTTTTTTTCTTATTTTATTCTGCCATATTTAAGATTTTTTCAACTAATTCATAGAATTAGAACTAGAAAGAAAAAGTGCAGAAATATCACAGAAGGGTGTTATGGCAGTATTTCTTTCTTAAAACAGAAACAGAAGGACAGTGAATTGTGTAGGTAAGTCAGTCTCAAGAGCTTTTCATACCTATTTTGCCTGCTGCAGCAGTTGAGATTTGTATTCTGTCCTTTGGGGACTGATCGAGTCAGGGTCTGTAACACATGCCATCAAAGCCTTGTCAAATAAAGGAGAAGCAAAATCTTTGGAGTTTGATACAGCTTTGCAGAATTCCTGAGAGAAAATACTTTTCCAAAATTATAACCTTATTTTTCAATACATTCAAAGCAATTATTGTGATACAATGATTTGTTACTTTCTATCATATAAAATATGAGAACAAGAGCCTTTCCATGTTCAGTTTTTTCCTTGCACTTTTAAGGGTTAGCCCACTTAAAGACTATTCATTAAGCTCACTTTTTTTGAAGGTTTGGTTTATTGCATCCAACTTCATTTCTGTCTGTGTATGTATGTATACCTCTACTTATACAGGTATATCCATATATATCCACTCACAATTACGATATATTTATTTAGTGACAGCTTTCCAATTCTAGGTACATGTTAGTGAGCAATGAGAATTATAAAAGTGAGTTGCAATTTATTTTAGATGGATTAACAAACTCTGAATAATTCAGTATTTATGACTGACTTCATTACTGTGAAAGCTAGTTGGAGAAGCTGGATTTTTCTGCAGAGAACCATCTCAGTTACTAGCAAGATTTTTGACGTAATAGTTAGGGACTTACTTATATGTTAAAGTCCAAAAATACACCTTGCTCCTATCTCGCCTTTGGAAAGGGTGAGCAAGATAAAGTTTTATTTCCAGGGTTGATCCTGTCAAAATCAAAAGGAGTGGAACTGGCTCCATGCACTGAAAAAACAAGCGCAGCCGCAGGGATTCTCCATGGGGAACAGGTATTGCCTGCAGCAGGAAGATGGCAGCGCAGTACATGGCAGAAGCTTTTGTTGGTTTTGTTGCTAATTTTGGTCAACTCACTTTGCAAAAGGTTCAATAGTTCAACTTTCAGGGGGTTGCAGCTTCTTGGTTTGCTTCAAGGATTTTCTGCTGTTATAACAGGGTGAACTTAGAGGTAAAATTTATAATATGTTAGTCCGTTTTATGATTCCTGTTTTCCTAAGGTGAGGATAAGTCTTCTTGGATTATATCAACGAATTTCTCTCAAGAATTACTTGATGTATCTGGGAGAGTTTGGAAGGGTTTTGGGTTGGGTTTTTTTTTCATCCTAGGAGCAGTTCAGCAGGGTGTTACCAACATTTGGTGGCTACCAGAGTAAGAGAAAAGGGAAAAACTAAAATGTAGAAAGGATAAAATTTCTAACTCTAAAACCCCTTTACCTGCTTGTGCTTTCATCTTTATGTTTCATTTTTAACCATTTCTTCTGCCAGCTTTCACTGAGACCTGAGATGTGGATGAAACCAGACAGGGAGGAGTACGCCTGTGGTATGGTCAGCAGCAGATATTAAAGTCATAGCAATCCACTGCCTGGTTTCTTAGTAAGACTGATGAACTACAGAGATGCTTCAAAAGATGACTGAGTGCACAGGACCAGGTCCGAACTGCCTGGGCACCTCTCCCAGCGTGGTGCCTGGATGGAGTTGTGCTCCAGAGCTCCTCTTCTGGCTATGGGGCAGTGGGAACCTCGCTGGAAGGTGTAGAGACTAAGGGAGAGACACAGCTGCGTTTCTGGGAGGTCTTACCAACTTTTTATACAGTATTTCAGAAACTAGGGACGGCACACTACTCGCTTTATGGAATAATCTTCTTGCAAGAGGGGGGTTTGTGTTTGATCTGCCACGGTACGCAGCATCGAGGGTGTTGGAAGGGTGTTGGCTGGGTGGTCTTTCTGCAGCAGTGAGATGTCAGTCTGGGTCACCGGCTTCATGAATGAGAGAAAATATTAGTATCCGTTACTAGGAAGTGTATTTGTTTTCTAGCTCTGGTAACTCTCACCTGAAAGGAAAGCCTTTGAGGGTTTCTCCTGACATTTCAGCAGTTTCCCAGTGCTGGTGTTTCCACCACTTCTTTAAGCCCACATAAGTGACCTGTCTGAGCAGAACAAAATCCAGCCTCAAGGAAGAACATAGGAGCACAGACAGTACAGCCTGCAAAAGAGTGAGAACTGAATCCCTATTTCTGGTATCTAAAAGTCAAACGAAAAATAAGTTTCTGGTAGCTTTTCACAGAGCCTCTCTTTGTACTTTGGAATAACAACGCTTAGCATGTGCAGTACTTTGAAGGTTCAAAGGTCCATAAAACCTTATAATAAACAGAACAGAAGAAGTTTCAACTAAGCAAAACCAAAGAGGAAATGCAATGTTTTAAAATTCATAGTTTTTAAAAGGTTTATCAAAAAGAGGTTAATGTGACATTGAGGCAGCATTTTTCTGTTGATTTTGTGTTGTCACAGTGTAACAGTGGTTGACTTAGGTTTTGGCAGAGATTGCTCCCCGTCTTGCAAGGTAGGTTAGAAATAGTTAGGAATATATCTGTTTAGAGAGACATGGACAAATATGAGCTTGCTCTATGATTTTGAAGAGGTAGGCTTTTGTTCTAGTAGTCAGAAGTATACTGAATAATAGAATAGCATAAATATTGTTGCTTTTGAAGTATCTGTGGTTTTGTGAACGTAAACACATCAGAGTGGAGTGGCTACTTTAGTAATATTGTGATCAACAGGAAACATGATTTTCTTTCTTGTGTCGGACTTATGCTTTAGGGTCTCAACCTGCTCCCACGCTCTTATCTCCCAGCACAGACTTTACTAAGACAGGGATAGGATCTTACTTCACGTGTCATCATCTGTGTCTTGGAACTACTCTGGCACATTTTGGAGAGAGGAAAATGGGTGAATTTAATTATTTGACAATCACAGCTTCTGATAAAGACTTTTGAAAACTAGTTATGTTACCAGTGGTATTTTTAAGAGTGTAAACGCATGGACCTTATGTCAGCTCCATCAGCTAATTTTAAGGGCTTACCACTAAAGTGCTTTCTTCTGTATGAATACCTTCTTTGCATAGCCTGTTATCTTTTATTCAGTTTGCTGTCGGTTGGAAGGTGACCTATATTTGCTTCATATAACAAAAGTTTGCTTGAGAGGGGAGTAAATAGCATGTTTCAGGGCTGTGTTCCTCTGTAAGTTGGACTGCATTGCTCAAAAGGTAAACAAGTTCAGCATGTTCCAGAAGTAGTTGAAATACACTGACAGGGAGGAGGAAAACATCTGCATGGTTTATGCTTATTTATATCTGTGTTTGGAGGTAGATAATTTGTCTCTCAAGTTGCCTGCCAAAAATAAATACAGAAAATTGCTAATGTATTTATTTATTCTGTGGTGGCACTTAAGAAACAACTGATAACATAGCCCTGCTGTGTTGTACAAAAAGTGCCAGATGTCCCTGCTACAGAGTATAGTAGAAAGGGGGTATAAAATACATACTGAGTCCCTGACTTTTTTCAGTGGGTTAGGTTTTCAGAACATTTTTTGATTGAATGTGCTGAAGCCAGTGTTTTCACACACAAGATAGGGGGAAAAGGAGGCATGCACAGACACATGAGAGTTTGATAGGGCAGGAGAGAAGTGAGAAGGAAAGAGGTGAATGGAATGAGGCTGACATGAGGAGACTCTGATAAGCAGGGATTTAAGAAAGTGGAGAAATAGTGCAGCTGAGCAGAACCGAATTGTAGAAAACCCTATGATGATATCATCACTGTCGAAATGCTTATGATGATATCACCATTGTGCGAGTCCGATGCTTGCATTTGTTACTACCTCTCTGAGTCTTTCACAGGCAGAAATGGCTCCTATTGGAACTACAGTTCATAAACAATGCTTGTTAAAGAAATATGCTACTTTGAATATACAAAAAGGTAATTACTACTATGAAGATACAGTATTTTAGTGTGGCTTCTTCATCTGTGGCCATTGTTTCACCCTCCTGCCATTTAAATGCTATACTGGGGGTCATAACAGAATTTGACTCAAAACTTGCAGTGATGTTTCTTGCCACTTAAACCAAATATGTGTGTCCTGTTTAGATCATTAATGTCCACGGTATCCTTGACAGGACTTAGCTGAAATTTTTTATCTATAAGAAACACTTGCATATTTGCTTGGAATACTTATTTTGCTTTCCCACATGTATGTCTTACATGCACATGCAAAAAATCTCTTGATATATGTGTTATCTTTCCCTAAGATTACAGAAACGTACATAAAGGCATCAAGGTTAAAAAGCTGCTCTTCCAAACTTCTTGTCAAAACATGGAAGATCACAGAGTCAGCAGCTGCAGTTGGGTATTTTTCGCCTAGTAATTGTATGACAAGGAATAGTAACTGCAGGTAGGTATACTAAAATGAGGTAATCGAATCTCATGCTTCAGAAAGTAAGATGATTGCCACAGGGATCAAGAGGAACCCTTCCTCAGTATATGGCATCGCTTGCTGTAGATGTGCAGAAGGAGGTTTGCCTCTGAACTAGTACGCAATAGTCGCAGCCAAAGGCTGAGCACAGGCTTGATGGACCAGCGGCTTAGTCTTGTCTGTCAGATTTCTGCGTCTGGCAATTCTGTCTCTCACGGTAACCTCCCTTTATTTTTGGCTAATGTTTTGTTGCATAAATACAACTACGCTTCTCTGGATGCTTCTTTATTCTCAACTTTGTTGTTCTTAGACATTTGGGGTTGTCTGTAATCCTAAACGTTGAATGCTGTCTCACTGTGTATTGTGTAGTCTTCCAGTAGCCCTCTTGTCTTCTGTTCTTTTACGTCACTGGTAATTGTTACTACACAAGCAAAAGGATCATGTTTGAAATTTCTAATTTTCTATTCACTACTATTTAATCTTACTCATTCATTGCATCCAGGTATGAAAAGTAGCTGCCAAAGATTTAAATTCTCTCAAATTTTAGACAATTATCAAAAACATGTTTCCAAAAGAAAACCCTACTACTTCTTTCCCTTATTGGTTAATGAATATTCAAAATATTGAAGACAATTGTAGTTGGATTTTATGGTGAGTTTAAATCCCTTTCATAATAAATTTCGTTCTTATGACGTAAAGAAGACCTCTCAATACATCTTCAAGATTTCTAGGTAAGAAACAAAAACTAACTTTGTGTGGAATAGAACAACAACAATTAGATACACGTGGTGCTGTCTATCACTGCTGTAGCTGCATAGTTAATGCACCTTCTGTTATTCAGGACTATTTCTAAAAGTTATATGGCTAGATACCAAGATAACTGAACAGAAATGAACTATGAGCTTTTAAATATAAAGTCTGTTTTCAAAAAAAAAAAATTCTGGTGGGCTGAATTGGCTTTAGTCAGGCAAAAATGTGCTTTCATTATGCAAGAAAAGTTCAGTATTATCTTGCAGACATGAAATAGTCAAATGCATATTTTGTTAATTTTTAATGATTTCTCTAAAACTTTTAACTGGATCAGAATATTCAATTTATATCCCATAATGTTAACATAAAAGAGGAAAATATTGTATTTACCTATGTAATGAAAGAAAATTATGCAAGCATCCTATAACTTCAGGGAGCTTGGTAAGGCACTCTACATATCCTATAATAAGATGATGTGGGCTCAAGTATGTGAGTATTAATTTATCATTGTACCTTTGCAACACAATTCTGTATAATGTGTGGTCCTTAAGACTGAGCAAAAAGAGGGATGATATATTTAACATGTTATTGTAGTGTGCAACCCTACACAACAGGGCTTTGTATAAAAGATATGTTTCTATAAATACCAAATGCTGAAAAAAGCCACAGCAGTCTTCACCACTGTTGTAAAATGAAAGCGTTGTTTGCAATGCAGTAGCCATACATGTCTTCTGTATTGGTGTTATATATGTTAATGACTGATTTATACATAATATCAATTACACTTTTGGAACAAAACAGGTTTTGTATTATTCTTGATTTTTTGGGGGTCTTGTTTTACCTTGCTGTTATACACATTTATTTTCTTGTTGCAGCATATTCATTTTTTCCCTTGAATAGGCAAGTGTGTAGCTAAGATTAGTGAATGATGGTCAGTGATAAATTTATATCTCCTGTAATCTTCCCATATTCCAAGTGCCCCTGTGGAAAAATTTGGAATGTTTCAGTTTCTTCCTCCTTGGCGAGGCAGCTTTAGCCGTGGGCTGGATCCTGCATAGAAACTTGACCATCTGGGCAGGCCCATAGAAATTCTGATTCTGCATCTCCTGACTAATGACCCCGTACCCTGGCGTCCTTCTTGTTGGCAGAGCTTATCAATCTGGGAGCTGCCCGAGGGTCTTCATGGCTCCCTGTCCTATGTGCGTGTGTTGGGGAGGATGGGGGCTGCTTCCACCAGTTTTCCCCTGTTGGGTTTTCTGTGCCCAGGGACTAGATAAGGCGTGTGTCTTTGCAGAGCTGTGATAGTCTGTGGGTGAATATGTCCACATAAATATCTGGGATCATCTCTGAAGCCTTCTCGTTCCTGTGGGACTAAAGCTCTCTGAAAGGATAACTCGAGACCACTTTTTTTTTTTTTCTCTTCCCTTTAGCTAAATTTGTAGTTAACTATTTGCTGATTAGAGTTCACTTCTAGCACATTCATTTACATTGTGAGTGATTTTTAGGTGTCTAGACAAAACTGGCTAGGAAAGCAAGCATCCAGGAACTTCTTGTTTGTAGTTGTAGCAAACGTCAAGCCTTGATCTCCCTCTTGGTTTCTCATGTCAAATTCCTCAATCCTCCACTTTCTCTGCTGGCAACTTTCCCTCACAGTGATCCTTGGCATATTTCCATGGATAGTCCGTGATTATATGTGCTCATTTAGCCAAATATCATAGACCTTACAACCTACTTCTGACATTTTTCTTTGGAGGGTGTGACTCTTTCCTGCCTTCTCATCATTCCTTCATCTGGGACACTCTTCAGTCACTAGAGAGGCAGTTTTAGGTGGAGACAGGCAGATACAGACTTCCAGGAGAAATGTATGAGGTTCATCTGTCTCGTTACTTGACCAAGCACTAGCTGTGGCATCACGACACCACATAGCAATGGTGGGGCCTTTTCTGCCCGTAGCTTGGTGTACTCGCATGCATCTTCAGTCAAGTAAAAGTTCCAATTTGTCAAATACCGTCTGGATATTGGAGGGCTCTGAAATTCTCAGAGTTACCAAGCGTTGGCCTAATTCTGATGCTAATTACAACTGCTGATCTCATAGGTAGCAGGACTGGCATAACTGGGCACTTTCAAAAATGCCGCTTGCAAGGATTAAACCGGCGAGGTTTATTGTGCAATGTTTATTCAACATATTCTATTCGCTGTCAGGCGAGAAGATCTCTTGACTGATTCCTGTTGACTTGAAAAGGATTCTTTTTTTTTAGCAGACTACAAATGCAGCCCTGGGGACATACTCTATGTCTCCCTGAGGGTGTCTCAAAAGGAATCATAAATCTAGAAAATCAGCAGTCAAACCTGAATCCTGCACTAAAAGCGTTGGAGTAGGGGTGAGTAGATGACTCACCCCGTCGTGTTTGAATTCAGTTGTGACTGTTCTCTACATTCTGTTCTCCTGATATATTTGTCAGTAAACATTTTGTAATAAAAAGTGACACGATGCCACTACCTGGCAAAACATGAACCCCTGGACTTAATATGCAGAATCTGCAGGAAAACCCTGTACTTTGAGTAGGTGAAACAAAAAGCTGAAGACTTATTTTCATCAGTGCACCTGTGGATTTCTTTTTCCAATAGCACATCATGTTGTGGATAGCTTTGGCTTATTAAGGGTAATAAAATTTTTTAGCATTGCCAGACATTTACATTATATTACTTAATCTTTAGTGTGACTGTGGCTGCAAAGCTGAAAACAAAGTGTTTCAACATGAAAATGACATACCAGTAGTTTGCGGCTCCGCAGATGTACGCAGCTAAAGACCTAGAGTTTTCCACAAAAGAGATGTGATTGCCTAATTCACCATGGAATTGTTTACTTATTGCAGAATTGCCTAACGGCTGGTGAATTTTAAAAAGATAGGGAAAGGGTTTTGTACCACAGGCACAAAACAAAATATAGCCAACATTTCAAAAGCATAATATGTTCTCTTTTTCATGTCCCTCTTGGCCAGCATCTGACTTCCATGTTGTGACTGATGTCCCCTAAGCAGTTATACCCTGTCACATTGCCAGTCAGGCTACAGGCCAAAACTGAGCACAGTCCAAATCATCAGGAAAGAGAATAATATTATGAAAAGATCTACTCCTAAAAGTAGCTTAGAGGATGTTAAGAATAGGTAGAAGTATAAGATTTTTTAAATTTATTTGCCAAGTATTGCTACTATTTCTCCCACCAGTGTTTTATACTATTGGCTGAGTATGGCTTTATTTAAAAAAAACTAAAGGTTTAATTTTAATAAAATTTTAATTAAAAAGTAGACCTGCCTGCAATTAATCACATTCCACAATCCTTGGTGTATTTTTTTCTTTATCCTAGAATGTGTTTGGATGTTCTCTGCCAAGGGAAGAGCAAGGGGCATGTTACTGCGATAATGTGACCATAGACTGGTCAGACAAAAAAGTAAAGTATAATTAATGAAGAATAATCTGGAAGCACTATTTCTGTAAATTATTGATGTTCTCGGTGAGATACGAACTGAAAAATGTATTCTCTCAGAACTTAGTCGCAGTTGTAATTTCATACTTACACAAGAATTACTTTTCTTTTTACAATGGCATAGAATAATTTTTAGATTTGGTAGGAATTTTTCTATTCATTCCAGTGGGACCTGGAGCTATTGGGCTATACTTCAGTAAGTACCAGAAGGATTTGGATAAGTGTAAGCACCATTCTCATTCAACTTCTTCTTGAACAAAGTATAGCAGGGAGAATCTCTCTTTTTAATTCAACATCCAAATGCTATTACTAAAAAGTATATTTAATTTCAACCTGCATACCTTGTGCTTTTTTTCCTGCTCTGTTTTCTGGAGAACGTCTTTTAAGGCTTAGAGTAAGACAGCAAGAGGCAGCGTTTGATATTCTTTTCCAACACTTACATTGTTTGTGAGGGGGACTGAGTTTACTATTTTCTTCTTGACATTTGAAGATCAGGAGTGTGCCCTTGTCTCTTCATTTTCAAGTATCTATTGGCACCAGCAGCAAAGGAGATGAAGGAATCGGCCTTTCAGGCATTGGAAGTGACAACTTCAGAAGCATCAGATAAGGCAATTCTATCACCCATTTAGCATTCATTTGAGCATTGAAGGTGGCCTTTGAAAACAGAAGAAGAGATAAAATTGGTATTTCCCCTTAATACTTACAGAAATTTCACTGCGTCTTTGACAGCTGACAGCATCCTGCCCTGTGCTGTCCTACTCAGAACTGTGAAAGCCACTTTTCTTCAATTGACTTGATTAGAGTGGAAGATAGATCAGCTGATTTTTGATTTTCAAAGATTATTGTATAGAGGTGACTGCTCTATAGATGGCATGTGAGGAATAGTAAGATAGTATCTAAACTACGGTGTCCGACTCACAATTTTGGATGTATAAGTATGGCACTGAGAAAGAAGGAGGCAGAAGAAAGGATTAGGACTAGATGATTGACAGGTAGATCATAGTAGGTTCACTTCAAACTCTGCCAGTCATATGAAAACAGTCTCGCTAGTAAATTTTGCCTGAAACTGCTCAAGGTAAAAATAGCCTCACTTGAAATTGTTGGAATTAGCCTGATAGGAAATGTGGGGGTACTGGCCATGTCAGATGCAGTCAAGATGCAAAATTCACACAAAGTGTCCTTTTATTCTGGCAGATCACAGATTTTGTTAGCTGTGAATAGGCACATTCCGTTTCATTCGTCTGTAGATACACCAAACTCAGAAATATAGCATGGAGTTCTGCAGTCCTGGTCTTAAAAAATAAATGCACTATAACCTTGTTATCCTCATGAGTTCAGTAGGCGTAATTTTGTGTGAGCCTACAGTGGTAGAAGTTTCTTGGACAGATTTGTGGAACGAAGCATTAATCGTGGAAATGTGAAGAAAACGTTGATGTGTCGTTTAACTGAAAAGTCACAAAAGAAGCCCATGAGTGTAACTGTTAACTTATGCTATTACTGGATAAAGGAATGATGAATAACAGCTGTGATACTGTAGCTGCTCATGACACCAATTCCTGAGTGTTAATGGGAGCAGAGGAAAGTTGACTGTGCTCAAACATCACCTGAGTCAGCAAGAGAAGTGTTTTTTTTAAAACCTCTCATTGGACTTTATACAAGGTAAAATGAAAAGACATTACTTATCCTAATAAATATTGTCTGTTGTCTACATTAATGGAATTTAAGCTGAGTATTGCAAAATTAGTAGTAAATACTAGAAAATCTTGTTGCTTGCTTAATGGTTTTGCAGGGCAAAAAGTAAAAAAGACAACTCGTGAAAATTAAAATATTTTTATTGAGGATATTAACTAAAAATTAAGAATATTTTGAAAGAGATACTTTGAAATTATCCAGGTAAAAAGTTTACTTTATTTCCAGAAATAATTACTCAACAAAATTTTCAAAATCCTGAATTGTGTTCTTATTTAGGCTTGGGGAGAATGCTGAAATCTTCCTGGAATTTTTAGTCAAAATTCTAGAAAATCACAAGAAAATGACAACATAAATACAAACTCATTTAATAAGGCTCCTGTTGCTTATGTGTGTAAAGGGGTGCGTTAGTATATATCCCCTCCCATGAACAGAAGTAGTATAAATTATACATAAAGATGTAATTTAATCACAGACATTAAAGTAAAAAAAAAAAAGCCCACAAAACTATTTTGAGAATGAACCTATTCTCTGTTAACATAGCCTGTGTAATCCAAATTATTATCCAGTTTTACAAGAACTGAACCTGTTTATTTTGCAGATTCAGTGTTTCTTTTGTGCTTTTATCAATAAAACAAAATGTTGATAATCAAATCAGGAAGCATTGCATTCAAAGGTATGTAACAGTAACTTTATAAAAAATAAAAGAAACAGACAATTGTTTTGCCTTCTTAGTTATGACCATGTGTTATTGGTAATTTCTAATCAGACTGGGTGGCATTTTTGTAAAAGGAAAGGGCTTCAGAAGTTCAGTAAATATGTTTGTGCATATGTGATGGTTCTTTCTCCAGAAAGATGAAACCACCTTTTTTTCTTCACATTGTTCCATTTGGCAAAGCAACAAATGTTAAAAAATCCCTGCATCTATTTTCTCTCTTTTTTTGCAAGTCCTATTTATTAAATTAGTGCTGTACTCTTTTCCTTTATCTCTGAATGGAAGAAGGAATTTTATTTGGCATTTCATGGCCTGCTGCTTTTTCTAAAGGTTTCCAACTTGGTTCCCCTCACTGGTAGGCAGCAGGGGGTTCTCTAGCTCATGCTTAAGATTGTTAGTAGTATCTTTCTGTTAATGTCAAATTGATATCGCTCCGTGATTGGAGTGACCTGGAAGGCAAGCTCTGCTGGATAAGCCCTTATTAAGGTGACATATTGTTCCTTTATGCTGAAGTAAATATCTACTTCCAACTGTAGAAAAACATCAAATATATAAATAAAAAGACTCATTTGTTTATTCTATAGTATGACTAGGTAAAACAAGTAAACATAAAAATAAGCAAATGTTTTCATTAATGTATTTTTCTTTGCCATATGCATTCTAAACTTCAGCGTTGAAACACCGACAAGAAGGCAAGTTTTTCTAGGACAGGTTGTTAAAATGATAATCTTACATTATGCTAATAAAAGAATATGCCAAGGATTTCTCACGCACATCAGCAGTTTCATACTTTTGGGTACCTCAGTGAGGGCGAAACTCTGCTGCTTCCACAAAAAAAGCTTTGTGAAACCTGAGTCTCATCAGTGCTAATAAATGCCCATAATATGGTGATAGAAACTTCTTATTTTGTTAACAGCTTCCACTTGGGGACCCCAAATAACTTGACATGCAGGAATGAATGTAGCTTTGTAACTCCCATGTCTGCTGTGCAAGAATGCCAGTAAGCTTTCCTGTCTTCCTTTAAAAAAAATTTAAAAAATTAAAATTTAGGAAGCTGTTGAATTGAGAAAAGTTTAATTGACTCCTGTAACAGTATATGTCAAATATTAAGTGTATAGTAAAGATTTGAGATATGTGAACATGTAACGGTGGAAGCTAGTCTGCACAGAGCCCCTAGTTCTTTCTCTGGACTGTTTTTAAGCCAGGCTATGACAGGGTTAGAAAGCAGGTACCTGAATTTCTCATTGTTTTCTTGAATTTAAAAGTCACAGTAAACTCATCATAGCGCCATAGCATGTGGTTTGAATGTGGTCACAAAGCCTTCTGTCACCTGGAAGCTTTACTAAAATGCTTGACATAGATTCAAATTATTTGAGAAAACTTTATAATAGAAAGAATTTAACAAAGCTTTGAAATTCTTTTTGCAGCATGCCTGTATGTAGATTGCACTATGGAGTACCCATATGTACAAAATTGCATTGTTCATCCACATGCTGTCTCCAGAAATGTCTCTTAAGCATATCCTGTAAAAATCCCGTCTTTTTATCGTTTTAACAAAATGATGAACCTAGTGGCAGAACAGTGAGAAAACAAGTTTGTTTTTTTTCATATAGTTTGTTTGCCATGGGCTAAAACGTAATGTTCAAAGTAGCTGTCTAAAATGAGGTTTTTTGCTTCTCTTTTTTTTTTTTCTATTTCTGGTGACTGTTTCCTACCTCAAGCCTGTTTTGTTAGCTAACAGGATTACCTGAATACTGATACTAAGATGTAATTTCTCCCATGGGAATTTTATGTAGAGCCACCTTATCACTGCGCAGGTAACACTTTACTTTCACAACCTAATCTGGCTCATTTGGTCCTGACTGTGGAAATCTGGCTGTGCTATGGAGTAAAAGAGAGCAGCAGTACCAGGAACCAAGTTACACCTTTTAGTATGTTTTACTGCTTCTTGGAAAAGCTTTGCTAGATATGACTCTCTTGTTTTCTAGGTTTAACTTCTGCAGTGGAGAATGGTAAAAGAAAAGTGATGTTGAACAGATCAAACATAAGTAATCATTTCAGATGTCAGATTAAGCATACAAATTGAACAATCCATAATTATTTCAAAATCCCATAGTTTAAAAATATAAAATCTATGTTATGGGTAACAATTAAGTGAAATGCAGTGAAATGATAAGCATTCCAGGCCACTAGCCTGTTAAAGCTGCTATTGGATTGGGTCCCTGCTTGTTAATAGCATCATAGGTGATTTGAAATTTAAATATTGCTTAGAAAAAATAGCTATACTTTTATACAGCCCTCTCTACATAATTAAATGATATCACTTGCAAAGTTTTTATGTATGAAAGGGGTTATGTCAATAAAATTGGACAAGGTTCTTTCTTTTTGGTGAGATGTACTTAGTAGTTTCTCTTTCATCTTAAAAGTACCGTATTAATGAAAGATCTTAGGTTGAAACTGAAGGTACTCCTTTGTTTCCATGTCTTTATATTAAAATTGGCTTTATATCCATTTTGTACAATAAAGCCAATATGACACCAAAACATTACCTTAGCATTAAACTACTATTTTTTTAAGATGCTGACAAATAAAATTAAGTAACATCTAAAGCTAGTTGTTAGCATGACATTTCAAGAGACCTGTGTTCTCACTTGCCAGAACTTCTGGCCCTGAGGAGCTTAACACAGCTCCTTGAATGCTTTTCCTAAGTGGACCTCACCATCTGTAGAGTGTATTATATGATTGCATTTAGTGTGGGCTTCAAGAATGCTTCTCAATGTTATTTGCTTGAATCCCTGTATAATCTGTTTGGGTCATTTTTTCCCACTTTCTGTATTTTGAAATGCCGCATGCCAGGGAATACAATACATGAAAATATATTTTGCATCTGTCACCCCTTTCACTTCAAAGACCAGCTTCAGATGTTTTGTGAATTGTATGTTGAAAATTAGTGGTCTAGAAGGCAGGGTGAACATTTGTCCTAAAAATGGCCTGCTAGTCATGCTATATTAAGAAATTCAAAGCCAATTTATGCCTTTTGCCAAAAAACCATAGGAGTAGAGGAGCAGAGAGGAGTACAGGATCTGGCTTATAAGTGTGTTTTCTTTTTTTGTCCCTACCTTGCTTAACAAATTGCTAAAAAGGTAATGAAAACAGAAACATCACCTACATTTCTCAGAAAAAAATCAACATTAGAGCCTAATTAACAGCCCTTTATTGTGAAGAAAAGATGGAGATAAATCCATCCTGCAGTATTACTGCAGTTAAAATTACAGGTGCTTAGTGCAATGGAGTATTACGCTGAAAACAGTATGTCTGGGGTCAAAATTGGTGAGTATTATGCAAGTAGCTTATGCAAAACCCAGCTGCAAATAATTTTCCAAGAACAGTGCATGTGTAACAGATTCTAGCACCCAATTTTCTGGTTTTGTTCATTAAGACTACTGCTTCCTTTCCTGAAGGATATGGAGGGTACATGAGGGGTGGCTACACTTTTCACTCTGTATAACCCTAAGAATGGCAGAAGCAAAGATAAATGCATCCTTCTGTAATAGAATTAGCGACATGTATATACGTCGAGTTAGCAAACTCTTAAACAAAGGCATTTTGCTAAGTTTTTCCCCTTTTCCATTATGTATAATCATTTGCTGTTCAAAGGAAGAATTTTGTACCAGTTGTCAGGGAAAAGAAGACTTTTTGAAGGGAATGCATCAGGATACACTGTACCACCTAGCCAGTAGTGCATAGTATGATGCTGGCTACCTTAGTAAAAATACTACTGCAATAAAAATTTCCAGTTAACTTGGAAATGTAAGATTGTAATGTAAATGCAGTTTTCTAATGCCCATCTCTGAGTGGCTCAACAGAACAATTACCGGGAGGAGGTAGGAAGCAGACAAGTGCACCTGAAACCCCATATATATACAAAATAGAAATTGCTGCAGAGATTGTTTTGAAATGAGAAAGACCCACATGAGTAAAAGGATACTGAGTCAAATTTGTTACTGGAGGTAAATGATGTGAAAACCTGTGAATAAATATATATCATACTCTCTCCTGTTGAGATCTGGAAGGTAATTTGTGACTTTAGAATACAGAGCAGAGGTTTATTATGTAAATTTGAATGCTATCTATAGCATAAATAGAAGCCTTATTAATATGTAATTAAGCTTTTCCTTTGTTTCTCCCTTCCTCTTTACATACTGTTACTATGACTTATTACATTCAGGAGGCTGTGTTACTTCTCCATTAGCAAAAAGAGAAACGATTTTTGGAGGACCTTTTGTTGATGGGAGGTTTGAAATTTATGTTTTTGTGATTTTGTTCTACTGTTTGGTTTTGGTTTTTTTACATGGGAAAATGTGGCATTTGGTCTCCCGTTGGTCCTTAGCTAAGAATTAAGTGATACATTGCCACAATATTCATCATTTGCATTATTTGCATTTGTTTCCTGTCTGCTGTAGATTCTTCTAATTCGGTTAGAATGTGCTTTTTATCTTGAAAACATGTGTATAACTTACCTTATATCCTTCAACAATAGTTCTCTTGCGTTAATTACAAAGTTTTTAACTAGAAGATAAGTAATTCTTAAAGATTAATATAACTATAAATACATTAGTTTTGAAGACTTGAAACCTCTTTTCTATTGTATTTCTTTCTTAAGTGTGCTTCCAGCTTGACCTTCTTTTATGTAGAAATGAAATCAGTCAAGTAAGATGTTTTTTTAAGGTAAATCCTTAGAAAAAAGTTTCCTCGCATATTCATGGTGTTTGACGGCCTGCTTCAGAGCATTAAAAAAAACTTAGTAGAATATTTTAAGAATTTCTGGTAGCATGAAGTTTGGGTTCATTTCTTTTAGTACTTCCATTTTAATGTGACGCATGCTAATAAGGTAAGTGAGGAACTTTAATATTTTTTAATTATGCCACAGGGTGAGACAGGAAAATTCCAAAGAACAGGATTTTTTCTTTAATATCTTTTCATCACAGACACTTATTAATGAAGATGTAAGTATTAACTACATTGTATGTTTCACATTTAAAAGTGTGGTTATTTACAAGATAGAAATTGGATGTTAAATAGCAAGAAACAAGTGTTTTCGAACAATATAGAAGATTTTGGGGGGAGGGAGTAACATTTACAATGTTGCAACATTTAATCTTCTACACGTTTTGTTAATTCAGTGACTGTTTATTGATCATATGATACACGTGGTAGACCGTGTTATCCTCCCCCGGAGTGAAAGCTGCAAGTGCTGATAGTAATACCATGTGCTTGTCATTGGTACTGTAGTCCTTCAACTTTCCCTCCTTCCTCCTCTTCTCCTTTGTCCAAACCAATTGCCTTCTGTCAATTTTTTAGACAGACCTGTGAATGGATCTATATAGCTGTCCCACTGCACCTCAAGCAGAGCCATATTAATTTCAGTGGAGCTCTGTCTGGAACCACACATCGATGCCCATCTGCAAAGGGGTAAAAATGTGCCCAAGCAAATCAATATCCCAGACAGATACCCTAAAATCTTTCAGGCACCTTCTTTCAGTGCATAAACTGGAATTGTGGGTTGATGGAGTTAGGGAAAACCTTGAGTTTGGAGGCTGCTTTCGGGGAAAAGTGGTCACAAAAGATGGAGTGAAAACAAATGGGCTTTGCATTCAGGAGAGCTGATGGTATTAAAAGAGACGAGATTAAGGAAAAACCAGCCAAACTATCATAAAACTAAAGAAAATAAGAAACTCTCTGACTATTAGCAGTACAAATTGTAGAACAAAAAGGATATGGTAGTAAGGATGGGTATGGAGGAATAACTGAAGCACATAATTTGGGAAAGATGAAGCTCTAAATGTTATCTTGAGAAACATAAAAGGTGGCAAGAAGAGCCTGAATAAATGCAACAAAAGTAAGAGAAGGAAAAATGAGCCTATAGTTCCATCTTTAACAGAGTGAGGAGCAGTGTGTGGCATTGACAATGCCAAACTGGTCCAGAACTAATCTGAACCTAACTGGACTCACTGGAGAGTGAGTCAAAACAAGACTCACTCAAAGCTAGAGGATTTTTAGACTAGTTAGATGTATTTGATCAGAAGTGCCTGCTGTGACTGGTCTCTAATGTGCCAAAGGAACTTGAAACTGTAAGGGCTAAGGTAGTACCCCCAAACCCCAAAAGAAAGGCAAGCATTTTATCTAGCTTTGAGGGATGGGATGAAGTGGGAGGAGAAGGTAGAATCTAGCAAACAGTATCTTTCTAGATATCATAGATAAATTCTTTAAAAAAATACTCATTTTATAAATATACAAATATTAATATAGTAAGAAACAGCCCTACAAATTTATCCGAAAGTTACTGTATGAAATCAGTCTCATTGCTCTCTTTAATAGTGTAGCTCACCTACATATGCTTTGCATATGCTATATCTTGAATTTAGTAGGGTTTTGATGTTGCGGGAACTGGATTGCATTAATCTGTACTGTAGAGAAGCAAGGAAAGCAACAAATTATTTTTATATTCATCTAGGATAGCAAAAGAGGTAATTAGTTTAATTGTCAGTGAAGACAATGTCAGGAAGAAGTCTTTAACTACATGAGGTACTGGGAAAAGCTAAAAACCTATGAGTCATCTCACTGGAGGTTTCTAACTATAAGGTAGACAAACTCTTGTCAGCATGATCTAGATGGGCTTGCTTCTGCTTCAGAGCAGGCAACTTCAGCAGGGTCTATAACCTTTCTAACCAAAACCCCTTTTTGAGTGCAACACTTGTGTGATTACTCTGATTTACGTAGTCTATGACTCTTGGCTATTGAGAGATAATGCAATCAAATAATTACTAAATGCAATCTTCTTTACTTTGGATGTATTGTCATTTGGACTGCAACACTCAATCAAGCTGTGAGAATTGACAAAGAAAGTTAGGGGACTGCCCATTTCAGTAAGTCTGCTAATAACGAAAAGATTTGAAGTTGATTTTTTCCTTCTAGTAAGCTGAGTTAATTCTAAATGTAAGAAATGTATTGTCATTTAGGAAAGGTAGCAGCCTGAATTTGAAAAAGTAGTGAGTGTCTGCCTTTATTTCTACTCAGAGCTGTACAGTCCTGAATGTTAGGTCTAATTTCACTAACTTGGTGAATTTCAGTCAGTATTTGGTGTATTTTCTGGAGATTTCTTCAGATGGCATGCATACTCATGCTAGTTCAATATGGTTGGTATAGGTTCTGAATCATTATTTTGGAGTCCCTTGGATACTTCCCACTTAGAAATGGAAAGACATGGCAATCTAAAAGTATGCTTTGATTGCTTACTTTACAGTAAATTCAGCCTGATTAACTGCAGACTATGAGAGCCCTGTGGAATTTGGACTGGGAAGACTGAAATCAAGAATTGCCTGTTTTTTTAGTGAGGAGTACTCTTCCTGGGTCAGTAACATCTTGCAGTGCCACGGGAATTTGGTTTTGTTTGAGAATTTCCCACAGATGTCACGTTTGTTCTAGGAGGCTTGAAGGATACCAGTGAATTTAGTAACTGGGGATGTTTTGAAGCTGAGATGATTTCTGAGGCTGCTCAGTTCCATGTGTGTGACTCACTAGGCAGAGTTTTCAGAGAAAAATTGTTTGTGTCTGCTTGTAAAGAAGTAATGCTGTAATTACGTAGCACAGGCTTGTACAGAGTAATAGCAGATTGTTGTCAGTTTTGTGTATAATACGATTTTCTCTCTTACGTCTGGGCTAGTGGTGGACTGATCTATGAGAAAGGAAAGTTAACTCATGCTCCAAAAAGTAGTGCAACCCCCCTGTTGTACTCCTTTTGCCCTCCTGGTCTGCAAGGCTCATCTCCCTCCCTCCTTCCATCCCTCCCTCCCTCTCTCTCCCCCAATTTTAGTGTCCTAAAATATTGTCATCACAATCCAAGATATTGTTTTGGTTTTGTTTCATCTTGTGTCCCTAAGTTTTCATAACCATGTCCTACATACAAGCAGCTTGCTTTATTCCATTTGGAAATTTCTTTTCTGTACTGAGGGAATCACAGCTAATTGTTAGAGCAAGGACTGCCCTGCATCTAGTCTTCCTTGAGAGGATATGTGTAATGTCCCCACAGCAATTACAAAAAGAAGGTGCATTGCGATGTTGTTATTGTTTATTCTGGAGGTAAAGCTGTCTTCCTGTAAGCTGTTGGATATACCCTCCTCTGCATGTGTTTTTCATGTTTAACATGTAACAAAGTTTTATATTAATCAGTGCAATATGAGAAGTAGCAGTGTTTTTCCTGAATTCTGAAAGCTGTGAATTAAAATCTGTTCTACTTGATTTGGGTTTTAGACCAGCTTTAAGGAATACCATGCATATATGAATGTATAGGAGGCTACATTTACTCTAAGGTAGTAAGGTGAAGTTGCTTGATTTGTGTGATATTATTTCAGGAAAAAAAAAATCAATCACTGTAATTGGTAGCTGTCATCATATCATATGATATGATATGGATTTAACATATATAATTCAAAGGCAATATTTATACACTCCTTTTTAAAAGGAGTCGTTTGTTACATGATAGAGAAGCTGTTGAATTCAGTGACAGTCAATAAACAAAACCTAGTGCTCTGGAGATCTGCAGTGAGATAGTTACAGCACTAATATCAATCCCCAAATTTCTTACCCGGATCCTTCCTTACAAAATACAGCCAGAGCTTTATTTTGAATGGTAACACAGAAAAAGAAGAATATAAGAAGGGAACTAGGAATGATTCAAAATAGAACTTAAATCCAGTTAGCAGGACAGAGCATAGAAAATCCTTCCATTACTATTTTGTCCACTACCTTTCTTTTTTGATTTGCTTTTTTCAGCAGTTCCGACTGCTTGTTTTGCTAGTTTCTTGCCCAATGTTAGTGTTGTAGTAGAGGTTTGTTTTTATTTGAGTGTGCAAAGCTAAAAATGAAAAATCTTTACTCTAAGATGTTTTAAATTTGAGATTGAACACACTGCTCTTCAGTGCTGTCCTTTTTTACACTGAAGGCTATACCTGCATTTTTATCAAAATGAAACAAAAAGATCTAGTCTAAATTATTTGTCAGAAAATAACGCATGCAATGGTCTCCATTTGATCTCCAACAGAGCCTAAAGAAGAAGTAATGTGTGGCCTTTGTCCCTAGCTGAAATCTTACGGAACAGCAGCCCAGCCTTGTAGCCATAATGTAGGTAGCACCTAACCTCCTTCAGCAGCTCCAATGGCCCAAGCATAACAATGTTCATTTTAGCATAAAACTCGTGCTGAATTCAGCTGGAGCTAAAACCCAGATAGGAGTGAATACTTCTGAAAACTCCACTCCCTTTTTCATTAAACAGAATGTTGAAACAATGGCCTGTTTTCTGGGGTAATTATGTTACCACAGAAAATGAGATACCATGTAAAAGGACTCACAAGTAGTTGAACTGCTAACACTTTGGAAAAAATGCATTTATTACTGTGATTTACATTTCAGTTTTCCTGGCATTAGTTTCATTGTGAGGTCTGAGCAGCTTCGATATATTCCTGAGAGGTGATATTTTTATGAAGTGAGAGACAATAACAACTCTTAATTAGTTTAGCAAGTTGTTTAAGAATAAAGTTATATTTTAATTTACCCTTTTGTGTTTAGGGATAGTTCATATTTTCTTCAAGATTTTCAGTAGCTTTGCTCTATGTTGTGCTGTATGCATTTTAGTTTGAGTTGCTTTTCACTGTAAGGAGCAAATAATGTTCAGGAAGGGAATAGCATGATGACCAGATGACAGTTCAGAAATGGTATAATAATCCTGTTACTAATACAATATTTCATGCTATTGAGAGGGGAGAAAAGTTGGGAAACCACAGGAAAACAATTTTGATAAGCTGTGTTAAGAGTAGAGAAATATTTCACTTAAGTCATGGATGAAATTTAAATGCTGCATACCCTTTCATTTGTCCACTTCTTCAAAAAACAGAAGTAACCATTAATTGTCAATCAATGAAATTTTATCACAAGTAAGAGGTAAGCTAAGTTCCAGGAGGTTCTATTAGCATACTATGTAACAGTAATAACTGAAGTTTATATTCTTTGAGGAACTTATTCTGTAAACTTTAATGTGTTTTTTTTATTACGTTCTAAAATGTACCTTCATAAGAAGCTTCAGTTTAAGCTTGTGGTGCGCACCACTTCTTCATTCCCCTCTTACTTACTTTCCAGCAAAAACTAGAAACAGTTTTCATGTCTATAAATTCTTCTTGAAGGCAGTTTAATGTGACATGGATGTGCAGTAGGGCACAACCTTTCAGCTTGCTGTGAAGGTAAAGTATACTTCAGAAATATTACAGAGATTAGGAAGCAATCTAACAGATGGTTATGACTTCAAGACTTAAAAGCCTCCACAACACAAAAAATAAAAACTTAAGTGTTTGACCCTTTCTTTTAAGTTGGCCCAGGTGTTTCAGAACAAAATAGTACTGTGTCAAGGAGCTACTTGAATTTTGGATGTATACAGTAAAAAATAAATAGCAAAAGTTCATGTTCAGTCAAAAGTTTTGGAGCCACATAAACCTACTGCACCAACCTGTTAATTTTCTTCAGTTACCACAAGTGGATCAGGAAATATTTGAGGTAATCCATTATACTGCTATGATTTCCCTTGATGTTTTAGATTGCTTTAGTAGTACATAGGTATAAAAGATGCAAGAAGTAAAATGATGTAGGCATTGGCATGGAATATAACTACTATCATCGTGAAGAGGAGTCTGCAACCTCCTTTGGTTCAATAAACTAATAGATACTGGTGATGAAGACACCCATCCAACCTTACTTCCTTCAAAATACAAGAATATCGTTCAGTAGTTTTCATGGACCAGCTCCAATAATTTATGACTGCAAGAGTATACAAATGAGTGCAGTGGCTTCCTCGCAACTTAATTATAGAGCACGAGGTTGCCTTGATTTCGTTTGCTTAGGGAAAAGTTCTAAACCTGTGCATTTCTGGGGTGCAAAATGACTACTGACCTGATCGTTCTCTGATACAAGCATAGATTAGGAGATATGTTACTGAAAATAAATCAGCTGAATTAGTGCTGAATTAGACAGAAGCTATCATCCAGATAATCAAACTCTCTTTGAAATACGCTAAATTTGAATGAAGTCTCCTAGGGCAGGTAGTTCTTACTACACTATAATTGAGTCTTTCATCGAGAGATGCACCTGGTGTCATTTCTGGTTTTATTTAGAATACAAATTGTCCTTATATGATAGAGTTTGTTTCTTGGCACACAGAATTACTCAGTGTCATGGTGGCATTGCTTTCTTGATTGGCTTGTAAAGTCAGTTCATGATGACTGCACGTTCAGTGTATTAAGTGATAAAAATAAGGTTTTAATTAAGCCACATAGAACAGCAATAGCTAAATGTTTTGAAGATACTTTTTTTTTTTGGCAGAACACTGTATTGTAATTGGAGTCATCACAAAAGAAACAAATTATATAGACATTGTAGCTGTCTATGTGTAGTTCAGCATGCTAAATTCCCAGACCTCCTTCTCCATTGGTGTATAGCAAATTGATTTAAATGTTTAATTGAAAACATGAAAATTCCACAATTAAAAGTTCAATACCAAATTATAATAGCACTGTATCCTTTATCCAGAACTAATCTTCTAGTTTGTGCCGGTCACAAATAAACATGGTGCCTGGTATCTTCTAAGACATCCGTAAAGAAACGTGTTCATGTTCGATCGTTATTCATCTTCACTGAACGAGATCTGACTCCATCCTACTCCATCATCTCCCTCGTTCTACGTGCAGATGGTGTTGCTATACCTCTTATAAGATAGGAGAGGATGCAGTGTGTGTAAGAACTTTCATTTTATATAGGCCACCAGCATGCTAGGAACATACCTGAGTATGACTTAGAGGTTTGGGCTCTTTTTTTTTTTCCTTTCTTTAAAGAAAGTAGTCATTCTGATTCTCCATATACCTTATGCTTTCTGTGTTGTTGTTTTTTTTTATTCTTTCAATATGAATCTCTTTTTGGCCGCTGCCCTGTGTTACAGGACTAAATGGACTTTGTTCCGATATGGCTCTTCTCTGTGGAGCCTTATATTCGATGGGATTGCGGTTGGGTTTGTAGTGCTGCAATTCTGCTGTGTGCTGCGCTGTTACTAACTACACAGCGTGAAGCAGGTAAAGGCAGTATTTAAAGATTTTTGGAGGCTGCAACTAGATCTGCTGTTGCGTTCCCTTTGACTTGTGTCAAAGACCTTATGTTTTTTCTATTTTTATGTTCCAGCAAATCGTATACTTGTTATTCTCAGCAACAGTAGTATTCCACCAGATATATGGTGAAAAATCTTCGGTAGCAGCCAGCAGCTGGCATCATGCTACGTATTTCTCCTTGATGGTGCAAAGATATTTATCGTATTTTATAGTTACAGAATTCAATATGAAGACTTAAATTGTAGCTTCAAGAGGTGGATTTTTAAAAATTCAGTTTCTCAACTGAGTAACAGCCACCTGTGCCTTTTGCTCTTGGAAGGAAATATCACCGCTGTTATTTATTTATTTTACAGTAATTAGCCGAGAGCTGTACTGGTGTATAATTTAAGAGCGCCTGTGTCAAGGTGATGCCGTCTCGGCTGTTTCCTGAGCTTTCTGAACCTGGCACCGTTCCTGGTCAGAGTAGTCCCAGGAGGCAGGGCTGGACGCCCGGGAGATTTCTGCCTTTTATTAGGATCTGCCAATACTCATTATTCTTGCAAAACAGGAGTCGGCGCGTGGGGGCCTAGCCGTGGGCACGGTGGGTAACGTAATCAGCCTGCAAAGAAGCTGTGCTCGCTTCTGCAGAGCAATTATTTTGCTGAGACTATGAGCTGGGAAGGTAATGCAAGCAAGGAGACACAGGGTGATGTGGGGACAGCTTACTGCTGCCCCTGCGCTGTCCTTTGGGGTACCCGTGGGGTACCGTGGGGTATCGTGATTCGTTCCGAGGCAAAGACGGCCAAGCTGGGCAGCAAAACCTGTTCCTGAGAGGATGGGTGCCCAAGCCACTGCTGTCTAGAACCAACCACAGTTGGCTGCCAACAGCTTATTTTGCTTTCTCCTCTTCCCTTGGAGGAGTCGCCGTACCGCCGCCCGCCCTGGCAGTGCTACACTAAGATAGATGAAGTGTGTCGGATGCTTCATTATAGTTCTCTGCACTAGCTCTAGGAAATTCTACTAGTATTATCGAATTTTGTGTGTATTTTTTAATTAGCACGATTTCAAGGGTGACATACCTGGTTTTGTATGTGCAGTCATGCAACGGAAACACAGTCATTTACTTCGGAGAGTGTTGCAGTTTTAGCTCAAAATGTGACTGAAGAGTGCTACTGATGTAGCACTGACAGTGGCTGTGATTTTATTTCTTCCTAACTAGAGCTACTTGTTAAAACTCAGACCATAAAGGAGACTAGACACATGTGAAATATGTGTTGTTAAGCTTTGTTCAGTTCTTAATCACTGATTCGTGTAATTCTTTCTGACACAGATTTTTGGCTAAAAACATAAAACAGGGATAAAAGAATTGAGGTGGAACTTCGGTTATAATTTCTTTTTCTTTTTTTTTTTCCACATACAGAAAGAGAAACAAATGCTGTGCAGTAAAATATATAATCCTAAAATATATTCTCTTTCATTAGTATGAAATAGTCTATCTTAAACTGGCAAACACAATTGGAATAACAGTACGTGTATATAACATATATAACAATATGTGAGGGTGTGACTTAAGCAATAAAAAAAGGAAGTCAATTGCTCACAGAACAAGCAACAGCACAGTTATTATGGAACTAATAAAAATCAATGTTTGCCTTTTGTACATATGAAAAATCAGTTTTTGCTTTTTGTACATACAGAAATCAATGTACTATCATGAGTCCTTTGGATAAGGAAAAGTCCTTCTGACTCTCAGTTTGGGATTTTCAGATGCAGCTAACTTTGATGGGACTCAGGAATGCTTTATTTCTGATAAAAGGACAGATTTATTTTATAGAATCTGGAATGGTTTTCTGATTTGCTTGTGGTTTAATGAGGGTGCTGTGTTGGTGAAGGAAACCATTATTACTGGTAGTGATCACATTCATTTCAAATGGCTGAAGCAGTGCAATTCAGTGAGCAAAATTTGCAAATCAATGCTATAAAAATGATTTGTTGTGCTTGAGTTGAACAGCTGATGTGTCTGTTGCCCATAAAACAGATACAGCACATACATAGTGCAATGATGTGTAAGCGGATATGTAGTAAGTACAGAGAGTTGTTATTATTCTTTTCTTGCCTATATTTCTTTTCAGGACCTATCAAGGATGCATCTGTGTTTTACGTAATAAAGACAGTGCTTTCAAGGGTATGTTATTATTAATTATTTAATATTTCAAACAGAACAAATTTAACTCAGGCTAAAGCAACAGATTAACATGACATTTCAATAGGAGTTACTATTAGACAGTAGTGACAAATAATTTTACATGTTTTAGAAGTGAACGTAGGTGTAAAATTGACTCCCTGAATTACTTTGTGTATTTGAGGCCACTGAACTCAATTGGTTTGCATTTGTGTTCATGCCTTGCCTTGGCTTTTGATTTAAATCTCCTGTTTTCATATATGGTAAGGTTAGGTACCCTTTTGCTTTTCCTTTTTTCTCATGAGTTTTCACTGCAATGAATAACCGATGGCTTTTTCAGAAGGAAGACTGGCTATTTTGATAAATTTTTAGCTTTTGATTCTGCAGACTCTGGCTGGAGATGGCTCAGATATGGCTTTACTAAGCTGCCAGATAGGATCTTTTTCATTGGTGCCTATATAGGAGAAAGTTTCAGTGTTTGCTTTTGTTCTTGAAAAGCATCTGTCCATCTCATGACTGACATTTAAATCAAATTCCATTTGTAATGGTTTGTTTGTTTATTTTACAAACTACAAAATTTGAAGATTTGAAGAAGCAAGAACACTTCTTTTAAAGTGAAAAAAACCCTGTTCAAAGCAGTTCTTTTCTTCCCATTTGGCTTGTTATTCAGACCTCTATAAATCTATGGATTTGTGGGTTTTCAAAGAATCTGGTTTTGTCATCAACTATGGCTTTTAGTCAACGGGATATCCTTCAGAATTCCAAACTAAACTTAATACTTTCCTTCTCCAGCGTGCTTTGCAAACATGAACTGGTCAGTTCTAGCAGTGGTATTACCGCCTTCATCATTTAGCAAGTACTGTAGATATTGTCCTTCTAGTTTGAGACTCCAGACCTGGTGAGACTCCAAATTGCAGAGCTGTCACGCTGGAGCTGCTGGAGAAGGGGGAGGTCTCCACGCAGCCCCCGGTGCTGTGCTGTGGGGTGCATTCTGCTCTTCTGTGTTGCACAGCTGTACAAGCTTCTTCCAAAATTCAGTTTGGCCAAAATATTGCATTACTCCTTGTGAATAGACTGCAGAAGAATTTCATCTGGGTGATGGTTTTAGGCTGGAGGAGAAAGAAGGTTGGTTCTCCTTTGTGTGGTCAAAGTTCATCCAAATTTAAGTAATTTGTAATACTGCTGACATCATGGCATTTGACCTCCACATGTCTCAGCCTGCGTGGTTTTATGGTTTCCACATACAACACCTTCAGTGAGTAAACAAGGCAGAACTTTATTGACTTAATGATGTGCAAACCTCTGTAGTGTACTTATCATTTATAAGCAATTTTTAGGAACTCTGTGCACAAACGTTGAAATTAACTAAAAAAAAAAAATCACATTTAGGATCTTTCATGAAAAATTTCACATTTTAGTTTATAAGCATCTTGTAAAAAGGTCTTCTTAAACATCCATTAATCTTTTTATCAAGAAAAACATTATAGAGAACTCCTGTGTTTGGTACAGGATCTGATGTGCTGAGACTTCATAGCACAGTTATATTCTGGAGATATCTGTAGTAGCATAGACTGAATTTCACAATCACTCTTTTGTGCATGATAAGTATTTCAAAACTAATTTAAACATTCTTCTTCATAGCTCCTAGGGAGACATCATGCCTCAGGTAGCTGAATTCAGCACCGGGATATTTTTAGTCACCAAATCTGTAGTCTAGTGGTCATCCTCAGGACTTCAACTGAGTCAAGTGTTCAGGGCTGTACCTAAACCTGGATATGGATAAGCTTAAGTTCGTCTCCTTGCTCACGGGAGTAAGTCCAGTGCATAGTTTGAGAAAGGATTGAATGTGAATAGAGAAATGTGAAAAGAAAAAATACATTTTCCCAGCGATCAGTTAAACTACAAGTTTGTGACTTGAATTCCTGTTTAGTTAGTAATGTGCACTTAATAGTGTTGCAGCTACAATGAGCAGATTTAACTTCTAAAGCCTAAACCAGTTGGCCTGTTCTAGTCATTGCTCAGTCAAAGCAAATGGTACCAAATATAAGCTTACAGCAAGGCCATGCCTGATTGGGAAATTTCCTTCCCCAGGTCACACTTATCATTTCCTCAACGTGTCCTTTACTTAAGTTTCATGTTCAGTTCACCTTACGTTTTCTGTATTCTCTTCAGATGTGTTCAAACCTGGTCCTTAAGGCATGTCTTATGACTTCCCTGTAAACCAAAAAGTTTAAAACTGCAACAATTTCAAACAATGGAAATGAGGAGAGACCAAATAATTTTCTGTCAAGAACTGGATGCAATTATATATTTTTGCCACGTGTTTAGTTAAAATCTCCCGTACCATACAGTATTGTACATGTCAAAACACAGCTTGCTTCAGTAGAGGTAGTCAACTGCTAAAAATCCATAAATCTTTTTACAGTTTGCCACTGGGGAACATTATACTGTGTTTATTAGTTGGCATTTTTACTCTTCGGACGTAAGAAAGAACAGATCTGTTGAGTCTTAGCGTATCAGACTACTTCTCTGCTGATTGACCGCGCTGTGAAATGTCGGCACAGCTAGTGTGAGCAGCAGAGACCTCTTTCCGCCAAACATTTTTTGTAGCCCTTTTTTTGATTTGATTTTCATGTTTCCTCAGCTGGACCCTCTGTGATTCGGTGCCGAGTAGTGTAAAACCGGGCATTGTAGAACAGGCATGCTGGCATTTAGGGTTTGAGGGGTAAGAGCAGGCACGTTTACAGCGTGCGGCTGCGAGGGCTGCGTGCCTCTTCTTCCTCTTCCTCTTCCTCTTCCTCTTCCTCTTCCTATTCCTCTTCCTTGTGGCTGGGACTGCGAGGAGCCCCCAGACCTGTTTTAATCTTGCCATTTCTCAGCTGTCCCCTCCTTACCGAGGCACTCCCCTCTACATCCAGATCTGGTGATCAATGCACGCAGTTCAAGCCCGTACATCTGATTATATTGTTTTCCTACCGCCAGACAGGTTAATGGAAGACATCACCATAAGAGATTCTGAAATATGAAAGCAGAAAGTGCTTCTCTCATACATTTTTCTTCCTTTTTAATAGTTTCCTAAAGTTTCTAGGTTGGTTTCAATTTTTTTCTAAAACTCCAGTTTTACAGACCATTGGTAAGTGACGTGGATTAAAGAAATCATATTTGGATCTTTTATGAACAACAAAACCTGATAATTTCTTAGTTTAAAATAGCAGCCACTAAAAAGTGTTTTGCGTAGCAATTCATGCAAATGATGTAAATGCAAAGGAGATAACATTTTATTCATGCTGGCAAAAAGGGAGGTAATTTTATAGTTTCCCTGTTCTTTAGTCCCTGAGCCTGGGGGAGTCCAACACACGTTTTGTCCTAAAAACATGTATCACAAAGGAAAACTGGTTACATGTCTGTTTGCTTATATGGCAGTTTAAAAGTTCTTTTACATTTGTAATAATTTCAAGTGCTAGTCTTTTTATAGGTTTGGGAAGTGGTGGGCTGGGAGCTGTTATCAAAACCCAGTAATGAAGACTAGAGGCAAAAATCTGAGGCAAAGTAGGCAAGTGAGCAAAATTAAAACAGAAGTTAAAAATGGTCCTTGTTTCAGCTATTCCCTGTGTACTGAAGAAGCTTCAAATAGATTTTTCTGTTGAGATCGAGGCCAAAATAGACGATCTGAAGCTGAGATTGTCACCACTAACCTACACTTTTCTTGCTTATCACAGGTGATGTTTACAGTCTTAAAGTTGTTTAAACATGTCCATGTTCTGTACAGATTTTTAAATGTGCAGGAGAAATCTGTACAAGAGACAAAGCTACAATAGTATCTCATTATTCACAAATGTGACTCTGCTTTTGCATAAACCCCTCTTTAAAGCAACGTGATTTTGCCTTTGCTCTGTGCTTGTATTAAAGCTTAATACTTTCCTTCCTTTCATGTCTTGTGTCAAGCTTCGGAAACATTCGGTTGCCTGACATGTTTTTGCTACTTTCTTTTTGACATATTATCCCGTGAGGCAAATGAGCAATCTGCACTGGCATATTCCCTGGCGGCATTGTATCAGCATAATTAATTCATGACTTAAATCCCTTCACACGCTGTTCTGTATGGGAGTAGTTAGATGGAGCAGGTGTGCCAAAGGGCTGCGTGAAGTCTTAGAAGGCAAAATGATGAGTGAAAAGGTTAAGGTACAAGAAGTGGCTTTGTTTCTAGTTGTAGTCAATGGTAAGCATCGCTATCAGGAACTGGACGTGCCCTGGAGGGACGGGCAGTCCAGCAGACCCAGCAAGTCCCCGAAACCTGCAGTAACTAACCTCTCTACCGAACTGGAGAACTCCTACGAGCTCTTCCTTAACGGCCGCCTGCACAGGTGACTTGTATCTGTGGGACAAGATCCCAAGGGTGAGAAGGAAGATTCCCTAGGATATGCTGTGGCATCCTAGTCCAGATTAGAGACCATTTTAAGATCTCCTATGCACTGAAGCCCACTCTGTTTTCTCCGCTATTTAAATAGATTAATATAGGACAAAATCTAGTCTGTTCATATGTTTGGCAATACAAAAGGGAAAAAAAAAAAAAAAGGTTAATGGTTGTTCATCAACATCTTCATTACTTGAAATAATCCACACCACCTTCTGCTTTCCATCTTTATTCCCCAGCCTGCCTGCACATGTTGGTTTTTGCTCTTGTGCACCTGCAGCGTTATTGCAGCACCGTCTATCGGTGGTGTTGGAGGACAGGCAGAGAATTTCCTCGCCTCCTGGTTCTGCTCACCCTTAAGCAGAGCTGCATCTGTTTGGTGGCAGCTTACACGCAGATACTGGCTACGGCGATGCTTTCTGCAAATGCACATTGGAATTCCCAGCTGTGGAGTTTCATCCAAACAATTCTTTGGCAGTTCCCTGATGCCCATCTTTTCCTAATTAAGCCATCACACTCTGTTATGTATTCTCTCCAACCCAGCAGTACAGAAGTGCTTCTTTTAGGAAGCCAGTTTGGGCTGATAAAATAGTTAAAATTTTAAGGTCAGTTTGGGGAAGAATTATTTTAACGCATGTAAATATATCCAGATTTGGGCGTGGTTGCCTGGTCTTGATGAATTTTTGTTACATAACTTTTCTCATACACAGATCTCCGGCATGAAAGCCCTCTGAAATGAGCTCTCTAAGAGGATAGCATAGGTACTAAAGCTATATAGAGAATGATGATTAATAGAGTCTCCTCCTCTCTTTCCTCCCTCCATCCATCTGGAACAAAACTGTGGCAGACTAGCGATACACATTACTTATTTTCTGGCATTATGATCTGGGTGGATTTATTCAGAATCCCTGAGAGGCTGCAGAACAAGCACATTTTGATTTTGCTTTTTGATTCTGTCAGAGAAGCGTTTTCTGCTCATATCCCAAAATATGGATTTAGGTTTGCCTGTGCCCTAGGGCAAGCAGCAATCACTTGAGGGTCAACAGCAGCTTTTCTGTGTGTTAAAATGTCATCACTTCCAAGTGTTGTATCTTAGTACCTTCGAGGAGTGGGGTCTGAGGGTTTCCAGATTCTCACTGGACCACAACACTGAATTTAGCCCTTAAAGGCATTCAATGTCACGATGTTTTTAAAAGCAAAAGAGTGTTGGGGTTCCTGCTTAGAGACCTTTTACTGCTGGTGATTTGGACATCTTTCGGAAGGATGAGAAGCATGCTTCTAATACTTTCATTTTACAATCCCTAGTACATTCTTGACATACTTTTCCTCACAACAAGATTTATGCATGCCAGCGCACACAATTGCAAGGTATAAATATTTGGTTTAATACTTGTGTAAAGTGACATTTATAACCGGCATTTGCTTGTCAGTTCTGAATTTGATATGGGTATGTGACTAAATTGTAGTGATGATTGAATTTCCGTTTTTTACCTCAGTTTTCTATCCCTTCATTTTTAGAGGAGTAGAGTTGACTTATGCCCAAGGCAATGAGAAGGTTAATGAAACACAAAAGGAGCATATTTTCCGTCATTAAACTATCTGTGAACCATGAAATAATGAGGCAAATATTTGTACTACAGCTTAATATAGTGCTATTTATTCTGTACATGTTTATAACAGGAATCTTGTAACCCCAGTGAGTTCCCTGTACATGAAATAACTGGGCAAAAGCTATGATCCAGAATTATTTCTCAATGACTTTAAATTTGGTGATTGTACAGTTTCTTGAGTGACAATTACAACAATGTGTTTAGAAACAGCCATTGCAAATCTAGGACTTTTACCTTCACATGTTACTGGCACTGTGATATCTCAGTACACTCAGTAGAATGTATCACAGTATTCCCTAGTAATTATGCTATATTAAAGGCAGGATTCATATTCTTGAACAGCCAATAAGTCAATAGACTTTGAAATCAGTAGGAGTCAAACATGCTAATGTACCTTTTAAAAGTAATTTATTTTGTGATAAACATTTTTTTATGCTACTTCAGGTTATTTATTGCATCATGTTACATAATAACTGGATACCTCACATTTATTCTTCTAGGATTTCAAAAGATACAGCCTGCATTATTCATTTTTAATCCATTGTGGATACAAAGTCCAAGCACTGCCCCCTGCAAGTACTCATCAGTGCACTAAAATATTGCACTAGTAAAATTTTTGGTAGTGCACAACTTCTAACTTTGTTATGATGCTGGATTTCTTTCATATTTTAATCTCTTTCTAATTCAAGCCTTTGTCACAGCAACATTTTGCAGCGGCAGAAATTAGTTGCAGCAATATGCAGGCACCCTACTGTCCTAATATTACCTTCAGGCGCACAGCATTGTGCCATGCTGTAACAGAGCTGCTGTCAGGGTATGGTAAGTGATGAGGACCAAACTCCCTAAAATTTCATTTTTCCCTCTTCTCCTCTGTGCATTTTGTTTAAGCATCCAGCCACTCTCTCCAACTTGTTGCTTAACCACTGTTTCTCAAACTGGCTTTCAGTCTCTTCACCACTTCCTCAGCAGAAGCTTCTATTTTGGAAAAATGAGCTGAGGTACTTTGTTTTAGAGTATGTGTGACCAGTCCTTTTATATTCATTCCAAGCAACAACCGGAGCAGCCAAGGGTGCTACATAGGAAATGAGATCATTTGAAGGATGTGTGATGAAGACAGTAAATGAGTCACCAGATGAGACAAGCATTTACACACCAGTTGCTTACAGTGGAGTAGTAGTTGTGAGCTTATTAAATATTCAGTGGTAGGTGTGGGAAAGTGCAGCTATTGTTGGCTGTTGCAGAACTTTTGTGGGAGGGGAATATCACTCCTGTGATGGTGCATCGTGCTCTTCCTATCCTTGCAATGCAGTCAGCTGTGAGACCAGCAAGAGCTGGTTTGATGATGGAAATACAGCTTGATATCCCGCCTGGGACTGGACAATGAAAATTAGTCTGACGTCAGAAAATCCAGAGTTATCATAGTTATCACATATATTATAGATATATACTATCCCACTGGCAACTCGTGTGGGCCCAGACTGATTTTTTCCTCAAGAAACTGAGGAAGAGATGACAAAGAATTATTTACTATTTGAGCAGGCACCAGTTGGTTTGGAGACGCTGAATAAAATTATGTAGCCATCAAAAATATCACAAAACTAAGCCAGATCCTAACTCGCCAAATATTGCTGCTGGTTTTGCAAGCCAGCTCAGAACTACCGATGTTCACGTGTGCCCCTCGCTTCTTCACAGAGGTGACCTGGTGGAGCGCAGCAGCACAGACAGACAGATACGTACTGACTGTGGTGCGTGTGTTTCCTCATTAGAGCATGAGCACGTTGCACGGCACAAAAGTTTGGGCCAGCACCTACTCTGAACAACAGGAGAGTCTTTGCTTTCCTTCCTCCCCATGTTAAGACGAAACTTATTTTCTTTTTTTACAAAAACAGTTGTTACTCCAGGAAAATCTCTATAAATGTGTATGCAAAAGCTAAAATGAACCTTAATCCCTACAGAGAGGAGCTGCTGCTGCTGTTTTGTTCTTACAACATTCAGTAATTCCTACCTGATTATTGAACTAAGGTGCAGCATGCTAGCAATTTCCTTTGTGCTTGAACTTTTGATCTTGAATACAAAAAAATGTTATTTTTGAGTAGAACTGTTACTTTTGATGAGTCCTTATTAGTATGTTTGCAATGTGGCATAGTCCAAGTATCCAGCTGCTGAATTCTTTCCAGATATACTCTAATACCTTCACCACACTTAAATTATCTTGAATCGGTACTGTTCCATATACATTTTTGTTTCCTTCATTTGTGAGCATTTTTACTTTTGACTACATTAGAAGCCTCTGATAAAGTGTTTTCCTTGGGAATCCAGATTTTTGGTTGACTTTATTGCTTTTTAAAAAAACAACCCAACCTACAACAAACACCACCACACACTAGATTTCAGGGACAGATTTGCTGGGCACACAATGTTTTTGGCATGCTCCTCTTCGTAGGTTGTGATTGATTAACAATTTGTCACCTCCTGTACCTTCTTTTACCACGTACATGCCCCAGAAACAAACTGGCTACCTTGAAATAGAGTGTCTCTGTTCCCTGACATTTACGGGGCGGGGAGAGGTGTTTGGACATTGTGATGGGACTTTGGCAACGGAATGCCGAGGCAGCAAAGAATGATGTGTTTTCTTCTTTTATTTTTTTAATGTTTGTTTACAGAGAGTTGTAAATCACTGCTTTCCTTTTCCATCTTTCTCCACGGTTTTGTTGAGTCTGAAAGAGCTCCTGGGTCTTTATGGGCTCTGCATCTGCTGTGTTTCCTTTCCCTGTGAACTCTTCCCTGCCTCGTGGTATTGGGGACGCCTCCTCTGGGTGTTGCGAGAGTTTTCTGCGTTCATGGAGTGGTGCTGAGTCCCTGCACAAAATGGTATGAAGGCCTGCACAGTATCTGCATGTGGCACACTGTCTTTTGTTCATGTCCTTTGTCTTCTTGCGTCAGAGCTCTGCTTTCCCCGTGTGGTGAAAAGCATCTTCCATTAGATTCTGGGTCTTTTTTTCAAATGTCCAACGGAGTATCTGTCTTCCCTTTGATTTCTGGCAGCTGGACATCTGTGCTGTTTTATTTTACCCTCAGGCTGAAAAAAATCCAGGATCCCTTTCCTCATCTAGGGCACTAGCATCCACTTGTGCTGATAACCTAGACAAAGAAGGGACATTACCCAGACACAGTGACATCTTAAAGCTTACGAATGTGTAGTCATGTAATCCTTGGGCAGCAGAGGTAGAAAATCTGGCCAGCAGAGCCAGTGTTGCAGAGACAATGTCACTGTCACATTGACGCTGGAGCTGTTTGTGCTGACAGACACCTACACAGGCTGCCACGGTGGAGAAGCATCAATCAAAGGCATGTGTAACTCCAAGGATTCCTATTACTTTACTTGCAGAAGGTCGAGGTTTGGCTGTCAGGACTGAAACTAGACTAGAATACATGTATGCCCTGGACTGCGCTGGTAGAAGATGCTTTATAGTGTAAACCATGTCTGATATATTTTCTGGAAGAAATGTCTCTCAGGATAATTCCTCAAATATTTCCCCGCCTGGATTTCTCTCTTTAGATGTCCTTGGTTGCTTCATAATCTTTCTTTTGGGGGACTGTTTGATACCAGCCCCCGGGCTGCTTGTGTTCCTGTCCCACTGATGGCAGCTCTTGTTCAAAGGACATTTGTAGCAGCTATTTAATTCTGGGTGGGGAGCAGAAGCCTTTGAAATGGATGCAGTTGTGGTGAACTGTCAGAAAGGAGCTTTAAAGAAACAGTTTTCCTGTATTTAGAATATTGTTAGCATTTTACATAATTTAAACAGTTGGGAAGTCATGTTTTACTTATTTGAATGCTTCTTACTGTGACGGGTCTTGCAGCAGAGCTGTGAAGGGAGTGGAAATATTTCAAAGTAACCCAGCTTACTCAGGCGATACTGACTTCTGCTAAAAGGAGGTGATCTGAGGGGATTAGGCTGTGCTCAAACATCCCTAAAAGTATTAGAGAACAGCAGCAAGCAAAGATATTAATATAATTAATATTATATTTTCCTTCTTTCTCTGCTGTTTCTGCTAGGCAGGTCTGCCCTCACACCACTGCAGGGGAAGCGAAGGTCATCGTGGTTTGGAGGGTATTCAGTGGTTTTGAAAACCGCAGGTGAAATTAGGAGGAAGGAAGGAGTCCCAGGAATTTCAGCAGTGGATGATTTTGCTAGAATTAAGAGTAAACATAACTGATCGTAAAAGGACTGGACAGTTTCATAAATGTAGCTGCATATTCTGCGGAGCCTGTTCAGGAGTGTTCAGAGCCTGGCATCCGAGGGCCCTCAGCTATTTTTTGTGACTCAGTATGCTGAAGGTATTTATTTATGGACTGATAGGCAAAGTATTGCCATTTCACTGTTTAAAATAATTTCCTAATAATAAAAAAAAAAAAAGTTGCCAAAACCCCCACCCTACCATCTTGTTGATTCATTACCAATCCTGCAGTTAAAATTAGGGAATCTTTTCCTTGGTTTCTGGTTGTCTGGTTTTGTGCTTCTTGGAGAACTTGGGCTCCCAGAGGACAACAGTGACTGCTTTTGTTGTTCTTTCGGAGAGCGCTTTTGAACGAGCTTCCTGATCACAGATTATTGAAAGTACAGATTGGTTTACTTGAAGCTGGGCTAATGGATAGAGAATGGGTTTAAAGAGAAAACCTGAAGCATTTCTACAAGCTTGTGAATTGAGGAAGGACCAGCAGCTGTATTTACCAACACAGTAGTATAAAAGCAGTAGAGGGGCCAATGCCAATTGTCTACGTCTCTTTATCTGTTTATTTGCTAAGAAGTTAAAGCTGGGCGCTTACTGTGCAAGAGCAAAACAAGAAAATCTTATGCGTGGGAACTGGAGAGAAGGACAGAGAGGGGTCAGTTATGTGATAATAATCTGTAGAGCATCTTCTGAACTCAAATCTGTCATCTCAAATGGCTTGGGTACAATCACATCTGATTTCAGATAAAAGCTAATAGCAAAGTGTGTTATTTTTTTCCTGTGATTATTCAAAGCGTGGCTGTCATGTCTTGTACATGCAGAAACAGCTGGGATAATGCCCAGGTTTGCCCCGGACTTCAGGTATCTCATCGGCATGAATTCAGTCCTCTTATCACCCTCTGTAGACCGTGTGATAGAGGATAGAGGAGTCACCAGAAAGTCACTTAATTAGGCTGAATTTGATTCCTGGAGGGCCTTGTCTCTATTGACAGGCCTTCAAACTACACCTCCAACTTGGACATCATTGGTAGGATGCATTCTGGCATAATCAAGCTTTTTACTAGGGCAGGACATCAGTGCTGAGATGTTGGTTGAGGTACACACACTCAACCAGCTTGTCTTTTTCACTAGCCATTTGGATAATAATGCTCTTGAAATGGTTATTGATTCTTTTGTCAATTTTAAACTAAAACTGTGGTTTATTTAACCAAAACTAAGAATTTAATTTTTGACAGAAAAAATCCATTTCTTCTATCAAAGATTTAGCATTAATTATATTTAGTTTCCAAAAATAATTTTAAAAAAAATCACGTTACGTTTCAAATACATATTTCTTCTTTTCTTCAGTCATCAGTTTCAGTAAGTTACGCGTTCAAAACAGATACAGTCTTGGCTTCCAGTGCTTCATCTTTGACACTCTTGTTCCTCTTTGTGTACTGGAAAAAATTGCAGTCAGTCTGTTGTGTGCCATTTGGTTTGACAGGGTCAAAAGCTTCTGAATAGCCGAAGCCGTGGGTTGCCGTCTGTCCGTGACCTCCTTTGTAGGGGCACCCACCAGGTGCAGGGGTGCAGCCCCTCAGGAGCGCTGCTCAGTTACTCATACAGTGGTGCTCATTCTTCCTCCGCTTGTTCAGACAGTCTCCAGATGAGGATTTACAAATTAAATAAAAACGTAGTTGTCAAGAAGTGAATCGTCTGAGCGAAATACCACATCCCTCGCTGCGGAAAGCTGAGCTACCTGAATAACCTGCAGTTATTTGCTGCACTTTGTGCTGGTTTTAGCATGGGCCAGGTTATGTCGTGGCACACAGTTTAGCATAGGAGGGGAATCAAGTCAAGACCCTGCTGTCCTTAGAAGTGAGCTAGGTCTAGCTATGTTTGTCTGTACCTGACCAGGGGTGGGTATAAATGAGCCTGGTTTCTTCCCCACTTTCCTCAGGCGATATCCCCCAAGTGATTGCAGCAACGAATGCTACACATTTATAGCTGATTTTCCTGGAGGGGACCCATTGACTCTAGAGGTGCTTTATATTGTTTAACTGTGGTCAAGAGTTGCTCTATGGTGAAGTGAAGAATCTATTATACTGATTTTTTTTTTTTTTAATTTATTTTGAATACAACTCAGTACCATCACTGGAATTTCAATGAAGCATGAGACTGAAGTTATGACAAGATACCAAGTCAATGGCAAAACTAGTCATCAGGCAGAATGTATGAAGTCATTTAAAATAATATAACCAAAATGAATTAATAGCATAACAATTCACGCTTCTGAGAAACTAATAAAAACTTTGCGAGAAAATTTATGTTAAAAGAGCAAGGTCTACATTGTCTTCTAGGTGGTTGTCATAGTCTCATTTCAGAATACCTCCTTAGAATAACAACTCAGTCTTGCCATCATTGCAGCAACGCTTTCTTGATATAAACGTTTAAGCATCTAGTGAAATACAGGGCACATTTTAAACTCTATCCTTTAAAGCCCTTTAAAGGATAAATCCTTTAAAAATGGATTTAGCATAATCTCAGTTTGATGGATATTTATGATATGAAAGATCTATCCCACCTGCTCTTCTCCTTTGTCAAAGTAGGATGTCTTTGTTATTTGACAATACTTTATTAAATGGATTGTGTTCATTTAGATACTTAAACTCAGCTTTCTTTCCCAGAGTTCTTTCCTTTTCTTAGTGTTTGGCAGCAGTGAATGGATTAAATATATTTAGTATACAAAATTTAAATAAAATAGGAATGGCAGCTGTCCAATACAGCAGTGTAGCTTAGCATAATGAGCACTAATAAAGAAGATAACAAGTCTATTAGCTAATATTAATTCTTAGACAATGGGTGCAATTAAATGTAGCACAATACAGAGGAATTTAATGGTTGGAAAGACATTGGTCTGGCTAGTTTATCAATATCTGTTTTTACTTTTAGAAATGTCAATCCTGTTATTTTTAATTATGTCTGATTCTACTTCCTTGAGCACCCCCTTTTCTACATGCACATTTGGATGTGGAATTTTGGATTTTGTCCTCTCCTCATCAACTTTTCTAATTTTTTTTTTTTTTTAAATGAATGAATGAATGAACTTTTCAACCATTTCTGTGCATTTCCTCTAAAATTGTTCCCATTCAACATCATGGAGAAGCTTCAAACTGCATATGATATTCCAAGTGTAGGATCAGCAAAAAGTTATATGGATTAAGAAATCAGTTCTGTTTATACAGCAGCATATAACCAAAATCTCAGGTTCTTAACAGAAGCGTACTACACATGCCTCTCTAAGACATAACTTTCAACATGCCAAGTCTCTTTGGGATTAACATTGGGAAAAGTGTTGTCAAAATCTCCTACTTTGTGTGTGTTCCAAGATGCTTTCTCCAAATGTTTTTATTTCACATTTAGTGTATGTAAGACAGACTTTCTTTCTGTGTCTGTGTATTATCATTATTATTATTACTTTTTACATCATAGTGAGCACATTTTAGTAAAATATAGTCGGTGATGTTGAGAACTTAAATCTTAACTTTCAATTAGCTGTTAATGGAGCATACCAATATAGGATGATCCTCAGGTCTGTGGAGGAGTTCCTCTTAGTAGGTTATCATTCTTTGTATTATACCCCCAATCCCATTAGTGCTTACAGCAACTTTCAATTTAGTATTATCTGTGAATTTAATTGATGTTGTTATCCCATCAGATTACTTATGAAATTGTTAATTAAAATTGGAATTAGCACTGTTGTCTATACTTCCCTACTGAAAACCCAGTGCTAACTAGGAATGTGTGAAATCACTGAGCACTAAAACCAAATGTATTGTTATATTTTTACTATCCTGAATGACCTATATGAATGACCTAGACTACCATTTTTTCTTTTAAAACTTTTGAGCAATGACATGCAAACTATTTTTTACATTTTTTCACTGAATAATTTTTTCTGACTTTGTGGTGATACAATCCAAACCTTGGAGGACATTTTCAATGAAAAACTAGAATTATGATGATACAAATTCTGAAATGCTATAAAATTCATGAACGGAGGTATAGAAACATGTAAAGGAGATAAATCCAAATGATAAGGACATTGTAAGATTTGATGAGGTTGGTGATTGCTTTAGGATGGAAACAGATTGAGCAGCCTGAGTTTTTCACTTTGTGAAGTTTGGTGGTTTTTTTTTTCCTCTGAATTCAGTATGTTTTAGAAGTTATCTGTGATAGTATTCCTTCTTTTCACACCTCAGACTTCTGTACCCTCTGGTTCATAAAATATCCTATCTTGAAAAGCTACTCTCCATTAGACAGAATGCAGTGGCTGTATCCCAGTTGTGGTTTGCTCTTTCCTCTCATAAGATAACGAGAAATAATAGCCCATTTCTGGTGGTTTTACACCCTTTCAGGATTTAGTAAAATTTAAGCATTTTGTTGAATTTTTGCAGAGGTATATTTTTATAGCATAGTCTGTCATATCAGGTTATTTCTTGCAAAGCTATGATGTGCACTGTTTTCCTGCTTGAGTAGATACTGCATGCCTGCTTGAACAGAGTTTTATTCAGAGGGCATTTCTCAGTGGGCATGCAGTCAATTGTAGAAACATTTCCTGATTTCATGGTATAATGTATGATGATAAGTCATGTTACTATAAGTTGCAAAAAATATTTTTTCACATCTAAATGCTTTACAGCCTTACACTGGAAGCCAAAGGTTAGCATTCATGGCTTCATAGCTATACATTAAAGATTTAGCAACAATGGAATAGAAAACTTTTTTTGTTATTAATATTTTGATATTGTGTAAAATAATAATATAAATAAGGAAGAATTGATTTTAAAGTTAAGGTTGTTCAGTGGTTTTGCTAGGAATACTTCTTTCCCTATCCACATACAGCAAGTTGCTTTTTATGTAGCTTTCTTTGAAAATTGTATATTTTTTCGAAGATATGCTCACCAAAAGATGCAATAAATGAATTCTAAGCTCTTCTATAGAATAAGTATTAGTTCTATCTTGGTATGGAATACCAAATAATGAACGTCTGTTCCTGGCGTTACCACTGGCATGCTGTACATTTGCCTATATGGTGGATGGTGAGTGGTCAAACTTGACCTGTATCTTGACAAATTAGGTTAAGAGCTATAACTAATTCAAAATTCATATATCTGCATTAGTACTATGACATGCACAGACAATATACTCTGTTTCTCAACAAACCTTTGAGCATGAGCTCAGAACTGTGTTATCACAGATCTTATGGACTGCAGCTGTTTTGTGCCCCAGAACACAAAGCAAAACTTGCTCAAAATTATTCAGTCTGTCATGTAGGCATCCATCAATGTTCACCAGTTATCTCATTTAATTTTGTAATAGTTCCTCCTTTTTGTAATAGGGTGATAACACTCCTGTAATCACAATGGATATTGGGGGAGGCTGAGGGGAAAATCAGTAACATTTCCTCAAGGTGTAGGGGACAGCCTGTAACACAGAATCATAGAACCATGGAATGGTTTGGGTTGGAAGGGACCTTAAAGACCATCTAGTTCCAACCTCCTTGCCATGGGCAGGGACACCTTCCACTAGACCAGGTTGCCCAAAGCCCCATCCAGCCTGGCCTGGAACACTGCCAGGGATGGGGCAGCCACAGCTTCTCTGGGCAACCTGTTCCAGTGCCTCACCACCCTCACAGTGAAGAACTTCTTCCTTACATCTAATCTAAATCTACCCTCTTTCAGTTTAAATCCACTACCCCTTGTCCTCTCACTCCATGCCCTTGTAAAAAGTCCCTCTCCAGCTTTCGTGTAGGCCGTTTTAGGTACTGGAAGGCTGCTATAAGGTCTCCCTGGAGCCTTCTCTTCTCCAGGCTGAACAACCTCAATGTTCTCAGCCTGTCTTCATAGGAGAGGTGCTCCAGCCCTCTGATCATCTTCGTGGCCCTCCTCTGGACTCGCTCTAACAGGTCCATTTCCTTCTTCTGTTGGGGACCCCAGAGCTGGATGCAGGACTGCAGGTGGGGTCTCACCAGAGCGGAGCAGAGGGGCAGAATCCCCTCCCTTGACCTGCTGGCCACGCTACCTTGGATGCAGCCCAGGATACAGCTGGCTTTCTGGGCTGCAAATGCACATTGCCGGGTCATGTTGAGCTTCTCATCAATCAACACCCCCAAGTCCTTCTCCTCAGGGCTGCTCCCAATCCATTCTCTGCCCAGCCTGTATTTGTGCTTGGGATTGCCCCGACCCACGTGCAGGCCCTTGAGCTTGGCTGTGTTGAACTTCAGGAGGTTCACAGGGGCCCACCTCTCAAGCCTATCAAGGTTCCCCTGGATGGCATCCCTTCCCTCCAGCCTGTCGACCACACCACACAGCTGGTGTCGTCAGCAAACTTGCTGAGGGTGCGCTCAGTCCCACCGTCCATGTTGCTGACAAAGATGTTAAACAGTGCCGGTCCCAATGCCAACCCCTGAGGAACGCCACTCATCACTGGTCTCCACTTGGACATTGAGCCATTGACCGAAACTCTTTGAGTGCGACCATCCAGCCAATTCCTTATCCACCAAGTGGTCCATCCATCAAATCCATGTCTCCCCAATTTAGAGACAAGGATGCTGTGTGGGACAGTGTCAAATGCTTTGCACAAGTCCAGGTAGATGACATCAGTTGCTTGTCCCTTATCCACCAACGCTGTAACCCCGTTGTAGAAGGCCACCAAATTTGTCAGGCACGATTTGACAGCCATGTTGGCTGTCACCAATCTCCTCCTAATTTTCCAGTGCTGTAGCATAGTTTCCAGGAGGATCTGCTCCATGATCTTGCTGGGCACGGAGGTTAGACTGACTGGCCTGTAGTTCCCTGGGTTTTCCTTTTTTCCCTTTTTAAAAATGGGGGTTGTGTATCCCCTTTTCCAGTCAGTGGGAACTTCCCCGGACTGCTACAACTTCTCAAATGGGATGGATAGTGGATTAGCCACTTCATCCATTTCTTCAACCATTCAGACAGCCAAGCTCTATGTGAAGGAGCTTGCTCTTAGTGCAGCTAGTAGCATTGTAGCTGCATCACTTTAGCACTATGCCCATTCTAATTAATTTCTCATGAGAGTAATTAGTATGGGTACAAAAGTATGCTTATGATGGTAGAAGTTACCTTGGTTATGTTTCTTTACATGGCACTGCATTATAGGATGTTCCTAAGTGTCCCAAAGCAAGGAGGTTTTGTATGACTATCTTCAACAGATATTGTGGTGGTATATTATTCATGCAAACTAAATTTTGATGCACCTAAATTTTCATTCCAGTCTCCCTTGGAAACCTTCCTGTAAATTTATATGATGGACAGCATACACTGGGAGATATTTCAGGAGCTTTTTTAGAGAGGTAGTCCCGTAGACACTAAGATACAAAAGTAGCCAGTTTAGGACCACTAGTTTGTTTATCAGCTTTCAAGGTTTATACATTTTAAGACTAGACATCCAACCATTTTGAACGGTCAACCTTGCATCAGTCCTCAAAAATATGTAATATACATCTTCCTAAAAGAACTGTGATGAAAGAACAGATAAATGCAACACCAGCCAGCTTCACAGCTGTTTATTCCCATGCCTCCAAACTGAAGAGAATGGGCATCAGAAATGTAAACACTATTCCATCACTGACCTGATTGTGCTGTATAGAGAGGTAAAGCCGCCTTCTCAAATATTAGCTGGTCTTCACTTTATCAAGTCCAGGCTACTGTAAGCCCTATTTGCCAAAGCACCGTGCACTGAGAATTCATGCTAAGTCGCTTGTCTCTGCTGACCTTCTGTCCTTTTTAAAGTTGGCATTTTCTGTAATTCTTCCTCCTTGTTTTAGAAGTATTACTTGCATCTTGTCCCTAAATGCTTGAATCTCCATGTGGCTATATTAACAAGTATTTTGTCTGAATTTGCCCCTCTTACCAAGCAGTCCACCTAGTACCTGTTGGTCTCATCAGCTAACACTTCGTGGAATCCTTGATGAATATGGTGGAGCACCAATCTGGGATGATTTCTTAAAGGACTATGGTTGAGACATGTCTTAATTTTTTCAGTCAAAATGCTGTAAAGTATCAAGTAAGATGCTTTACCAAGTTGAAATATGGTGTATATAAATACAGTTTCCTTTGTCAGCTACCAAATTTAAAGTCATTTCAGAGAATGAAACAGTATTTTTCTGACAAAATAAATTTTCCATAGTATCATGTTGAATTGCCTAATTAAATTCCTAATTTTAATTCTCTACTAATGAAATCCAATATAATCTTTTAATCTTCTCTTTTTTTTTCTGGTTGGTTGGTTTTGTTGCCTGGGATTGATGCTTTATTAAAGGACATGCAGTCAGTCCATTTGCCCTCTTCAAATATTGGCACAGCATTAGAACCAGAATTTCCCCACTAATTCCTGTTTGTATTGAAAATGAACATGGTTGTTAAAGATTCTTCTTAGGCAAGTCTTTCACTTTTGAGAAAAAGAATACATGTTCAGTTCTTTTCTTCAATACCAAAAAATTGTCAGCTGTTTGTAGAGATTTTTGTGATGATTATTGTTACCTACAGAACTTTGATACTGTAAAATAGTGCAAAACATAGAAGATGTTCTTGCCTCAAAGATTTTGCAATATACATTACTTGTCAGTCATGCATAGTCACACATACACTGTATGTCATACCTCCAAATACAACTTTTCTCATCTATGGGCAGAAACTGTGAAGTTACATTCTCTCTCTGACGAGATAAAAAGGCGACCAACAATAGAAGTCTCCCGCCCCTAAAGTAAACGGCATGGTGAGCACTATTTCAACAAACCTGGAATGATCCCCATGTCTTAGTGGCCTGAGAAAATTGTCTGGGTTTTTAGTATTTTGTAGTCTACTGGGTAGCTTAGTTTCCAGAGTTGTTAGCTGGTTTCTGTGCTACTGGAGTCGGGACTTAGATGGGCCCACACTTTCTCCCTAGCTGCAAGTCAACAGAGACTCAGCAGCCCATTGGGAGCATCTATATTTTATGCCTAGATGAAAGCAGGCTTCTTATGCATTTATTATGTGCTTAATTTGGTGTGACAGGTTGCATTCATTTCGCTGATGTGATTTTTAAGAAAAGTTGTTCTTTCAGTAATTGCCGGTAAGCTTTACGTTGACATTGTACCATGTGGAGTTTGGTACAGGTAGTCCATTCAGGGATTGGTCTGGCATACATTACAGAAACCAGTGGAAAATTTGGATCCAAAGTGAATCCAATATCAGCTCTTTAAAATGTGCCAGTATATTGTGTCTAATGTAAGAGCAGAATTAAATATCCAAAAAGCAATAGTTATGGTAATTAGCTTTCCAGGTGGTGAACTATTACCAGATCCTATATTGCAAGCAATCTTTGAAGTAGTTCTAATTTAATTGATAAAATGAAAATTTCTTAAGATAAATGGATACAAAACCCTTAACCAAATACAGTATCCATAATAATTTCTGTTGCAATTAATCAGAACACTATCCTACGGTCAATTTTAAGGGATGCTTTAATGATGGAACTGAGTCTTAGGAACTGTGTTTGCAGTCATCTTTACCTGCATTTCTTCTAGGAACTCTGAAAACAGTAAGATCGGATCTAGCACCTTACCATCTCTCTGAGCTTTTGTGTGGTTAGTTACTTGGAAAGTTCCGCAAGCTTTCCATAAACCCTGAAAGAGGAGGAAGGTAGAGGAAGGGCAGGGGCATGTGTACAAAACAGCGTCATGGTGAGACGTCAATATGAATTTCGTGGTCTTTAGTCTTTGGATCCTTGGTCTCTGTGTACAGTGGAAGTTGGGGGACAAATATTTGGTGAGAGTAACCATCAACACATCTAAAAGACTGTGCAGATTCCGAATGAAAAGCAGAAAAACCTTTACAAAATTAAATATTATTTGCAAATTGTAGTTGAGGATATTATGACCATATAAAATTAGAGTTTTCTTACGGTCACTAAGATTTTTCTGGAAGGTGGCTGTATCCACATTTCTGTCAAACTTAATCAATTATATTTTGGCACTTACATTGTATCTTTATGTCAGTTCCTCCTTATCTGTCTGAACAAGAAGCAAATCATTTCTTGTTGAAGTTCAGAGAAATTATCTGGTATGTTATTCCACAAACCGCATCTCTAATCTTTAAAAAAAGAACAGTGTGGGCAGATGATTTCACCTAAATAGAGGGTTTTTTGGGAAGTCAGGGGACTCCATGTGGGCGTAATGATCTACATTTATGCACCTGTGGACCTCAGGACTCAGGCAATTTAAGGCATTAAAAGCTTATTTGCTTGAGTACTTCCATTAATTTTAGTAAGGGTATTCACGGAAAGAAGCACCGAGCTCAGAAGCGTTTGCAAGATCAGCCCCGACAGTATTTAAGTGATTGTGCAGTTCTGGCACCTTCACCGCTGAACGTGCCTCTTTTTTTCTTGCGTAAACAAACGATGCAGCTGCAAGCGCGTCTAAAAAGAGTGGTCATCTCTGCAGCATCAACATTTCTTGAATATGCTCGGCCATCGATGCTGTGTGCGATTCGGTCATTCTTCAGTTTTCTCCTCTGCTTCGGGAAAAGCCCCACAACATTGAGAGCGATACCTGTTGGTAAACAGCTGATCTCTGAATGCTGACAGCTGTACTGTAAAATCCCTATTACGGATAACCTTGCCGTGCTATTTGACTTTGCAAGGAACGTCTGTCCTTTTCTAAATTGAATGATTGGATGGAAATTGTCATTCTTAATATGTTTACCTTCCATTTAATGAGCAATCCCATTATGAAGGCTGAAGACAATGCAGCCTCGCACTTGGGTTTCGTTACAGTTCATCAAAGAAAATACCCTTGCAATGTCAGAGCTCCTCTGTGGCAGGCGGCACCAGGAGCTGCTTAACAACCCGCCGTGAAAGAGGGAATCGTTTAAAGTCAGTGCGAAAAGATTAAAGGGAAAAAATTTCAAACTAGGACTTATCTAAGGCCAGGAAATGCCTCAAGGTACCATCTGTGGAATTTCAGTATTTTGCACTGTCTGGTAATATACTGTATGAGGTCTTCCAGTAATCAGGGCTTCTCCTCCCCCAGCACCCTCACCCCCGTGCTCCTATTGCCAAGGCTTCATCGTCGCAACAGTCTAAAGACAATAGAAAGACATTTTCAGAGATTTTTTTGCTTTCATGAAACTTCTTTGACCAATTTCTGCCTTTCTATTGAAGTTAAAAGCGCTGGCAGTGGCAGAATCTGTATTGCTGACTGCAGTTTTGAATGACCCACATTTTATTTGGCTAGTCGATAAGTGCAAAGAGAAGTCAAACAAGTGTAAACTATAGACAAAGATCTAACATAAAATGGGCAGGGTATGTGTGATGTCCTATATTGTTGCCTGCCTTTTACAATCTATTATTCCAGTGGATTATTTAAATTGATGCGAATGCTTCCACCAAATTCAATTTCATTAGGAAACTGTGGACAATATCATAGCCACAAAAATGGGCTGGCAGAGTTTGTGGCCATGGTATGTTGGGCTCCATGTATGCCTGGTGAAATGCTGGGTCTCCATGTCCTGCCGGTTTCAAGGGCAAGCCAGGTTTGATGAGCCATTCAGCAAAGGTCAACTCTGTGATTAGTTTTCATCTCCTCTCATCTGGAGCTAGCAGGACGGTTAAAAAGCTGTGTTTGGTTGAAATATTTTCACTGTGGCTATTTCATGTCTCTGACTTTCAAAGAACTTCCATGGCTCTTCAATCTCATTTAATTCCTGACCCACAATTTTTTTTTCTTCTCCTGTCATGTAAAAATATGAAATCAGTGCTGCATTTTATAGTGAAAAAGCTGTATGGACTCTTCTTTTTCAGTTCTCTGGAAATCCCTCGATTTGAATCATTAAATTGGTATTTTCCACTGCATTTTAATAAATGAACAAACCATCTTTAAGGCATTCTATATGCTTTTTCTATCTTTGAGTCCCAGGCATTCTCATCTTCCCAATTATGCAGATTATATGTTTCTAAAGTTTTCTACAGCTTTAACTTTAATTAGAAGCATAACAAATGATAGTACATGAGCAGCAAGACCATAAAATCATATAACATCTAACTATAGTAACAAATTCACATATTGACTGGAAATACAGACACTGTGCTAAATATGAATCTGTATCTCAGTAGAGTTAGAGTTTTCCCATAGTTAATGTTGATAATATAGAGATCCTATTTTAACAAGGGTAAACAAATTCAGTAAGATTGTATACATTTAGCTGCAAAGGAAAACTGAAAAATGTGTAGATGACTTAAAAATTCTTTTTCTGCTGTGTTACCATATACACAAGGTGAAATTAGGCCCTACAATTAAGGATACTTAGGGACAGAATTTTGTTGTTTATGCTTCTGTATTTTAGAGAGCTTTCAAACTCTCATTATGAACTTCTGATTTTATTTTCATTCCTAACACGTTTAATTTGAAAGAAGTAAGGGACTCAGAAATCATCAGACAAAGTTTGAAACAGAAGTTGAAATTATTGTAAAGACGTAGGATGAATCTATTGAGAATAAATCATAACCATTTACAAATAAGGACTACTTCTGCTTTTAAAGTACAGCCTTAACATTTACTAGGAGCATACTTTTTGGTTAAGCACAAGTAATTATATGTGAAATTGAAATAATATCTTTTTTCAGATTCTACGGAAATCCTCATTGCTTCTTGGAAGTGATGTTGGAAGTAGCAAGCTGAGTTATTTCTGTATTTTCAAAGGCTACTGGAAATAGTAGAGACAGCCAGGTGAGGAGGTTAAGATAAGGATAAAACAATTCCTTGTTGAAGCATGATACACAAAAGGAAAAAGAAATAGGTTTTTGCCTTATCCAGTAGATCGAAGCAGTTTCATGTCCATGGCTGGTGCAGAGAATATCACTTGGGCTCAAGAAGGGGTTTTTTGCATTCTAGGGAGAAAATTAACAGCCCCCCCCCGTCCCCTCTTTTTTTTTAAGAGTATTGAAATTTCCATTTACAATGCAATGTGGAGCAGCTTAAAGCAGCTTACAACCCTTTACACCAGAAAACCAATTTACTCATGGGAAAACTAATATGTAACTGAAAGCCATTCACTGTTAGGATACCCACCTGAGGACTGACAGGAATTTTTTGAGTGTGGGCATGTCTGTCTTTGTGGTGCTACCTAAATGAGTCATGTCACTCAGTCTTCTTCCAACTTGAAAAGTACCTGCAGAACAGTGGCTATATGTAATGAGCATCAGTCAGAAACAGTCTGCAGCCCCCAAGCACAGCAATGTAAAGGGCTTGAAGAAGGACCTGTTCTCCCATTCTCCCATTCTGAAGGAAAAGCCAACTTTTCCTTCGTTTTCTTTCAAAGCCAGAATTTGGCAGAGTAACGTAGGCCACCGTTGCCCACCCTTTGCACTGTGGACTCCCTAAGACTTTGTTTTCCAAGCATCGTTTTCCCTTGCACTCCTTCTGAATTCTAAATCCCCTGTACTTTTCCAAGTTTCTTTTGTTTCTGAAGGAGTTAGAAGTAGACGGCTACTCTATGGTGGTGGTGGTGGTCTCATGGCTGTGTTTGCTTACTTCGTGTGGAGTAACAGTGACATCCAGTGGTTGGATATGTCAGCCAGATGTATAAATCACTGTACCGAGCAGTATTTCAGTGAATGTACTCCTGCCAGTGCTTCGGTTAAAGCCCTTTCCAAGGTTCCCTTGGGTGGGAGGTGAGGGGAAACTCAAATAAACTTTATAGCAAAAGAGATTTGCTCTGGGACTTTGAGCAAGTGTTGTCCTGAAGTGGAAGAAATTTTTTTATGATTTTAAATCCAAAAAGCATTTATTTTTTTGGTGTTCATTTCTGTGGTATAGATCTGTTCAGGCAGCAGTGGAAGGTTGTTACTTATTGCATCATGACTTTTTGAGTTTTGCTTTGTGTCTGAAGTTCACCACATAACTAAGCAGCTGTGCACATAAAAGAAGACATTTTCCTTTGCCGTCTGCAATTAATATTCTTGTAGTTGAATAGGGGAGAGAGAGAAGATAATGGGAAGAATTTTTCATTTCTTTTCTTTGTGGTATGACATATGTTTATTCTAGTGACTTGTTAAACTAAAGGGTCTGTTATTATAGATATAAAAAAATCTCAGTAACTGCATTCATTCTATACTGTGCAACTTGTTGGGTAATTTTTTGGTTGTCAAAGCTTGAATGAAGCTCTTCTTAAGCATCGGAAGAAACTTTTATTATTGTTCATCTGAGCCAGTCACGTTGGAAGGCATCTCAAACACAAATTCTTCCCAGTGTGTTACTGTGCAATTTTTCCTGTAGGCTTATTGGCTTCCATTCTCAACAGATGATCTGTCAGCTAGCAATGTAAACCTAAATAGCTTTTATTATATATATTAAAAAAAAAAAAACCACTTATTTTCAGTCTTATCGCAAGTTCTTAACAGTCTCTCCATAAGCTTTCAATAGTAATGATTTCCCTGGTCAGTAAGGAAAAAGAACAGTGGAGGTACCTTTCTGCACCTTCTTTGCTGAATGGTACAGATTTTTTGGTCCACTCAGTAAGGGATCCTTGTTGTGAAAAGCAAAAGCATTTGAGATGATAGAGTCTAAGCTTTGAAAAGGTCAGTGATGGTGCATTGCTTCTGAGTTACAGTAGCGGTCATTCCTGAAATAGTGCTCAGACTGATTAAAGTAACATAGGTTGCGATGCCTACTGAGTAATAAAGACGTGTTGCTTTATGGTCCCCCTTGGTGATGTAACTGAAAAAGTCAACACGTTGCAAATCAAAACAGGCAATGTCCGCATAATTACAAGCCAAATACTGGGAAGCCCATGAATTTTATTACCAGTTAAGGAAGTAAGAAACATTGATTTAATTTTGAGAGAGAAGCAGTATGTTTCTATTCTGTCATTTTTGTGTATTTTCCTGCTACTCTATGTACCCTGGTGCTAGTAGTTCTTGAGGAAATTTCTTGTTATAGGTTAGGGAGAAAAGCTTTGAACACAGAAAGCTCTTGTTGACCTTTCAAAATTTGGTGATTTGTTACCAATCTGTTCCAGGGTTAATATGAACGATACCTTTCAGTTAAAGACGGAGAACTATAAGATTTACTTTGAAGTGCCCCCTAGGCTGGAAATAGTGGTTTCAGCTATGTGTGCAGTGAAGCATTTAGTGTGGATCTGTCTGAGAAGACGTGTCAGCAGTTATTTGGGGGCAAATCTCATATCTGTCCAAGCCTTTGTATGTGTGCAAGCTGATTTAAAAAAAAAAAAAAAAAAAAGTTTATTTTAGCCCTCGGATTTGTGCAGTTCGATGCTTAGTTTAATTTTATAGCTACCTTTCAATTCAAAATGTAAGTAAAAAACTGGTGTTTGCTGTTCTTGGCCTCAGTTGTCATTAGGATGTAAATCATTTGGTGAAGTCAGGTAGGTGAGCTTCTGGGGAGACACGCTTCAGGGCTGATTTCTGATGTGTGAGAAGGGAGAGAGGTGGTTGGCTTGCTCCAGTACTTCAGCTGTAGATGGAGACATCTGTCTAATAAAATTCTTTTAACATGAAGTATATGTTTCTTTAAAAACTACTTCACAGCATATAATGCATAGGAGGTATATTCTGGAAAAGCACTTTTCTCAATTACAGTTAAAGTAATACTTTGAATAAAAGGGTTCTTCCACTTGCATTCATGTATTGCTAAGAATGTCATCTGCTCAAAATACTATCATTACTTTTCTTCTGATTTGGAAATGAGTTGCAACAGTCCGATGCAACTACTTCCTTCAAAGCAATTTAATTGACGTAACGTAGAAAGAAAACCCCTCTTGATACTTCAGAAGTAAATTGTGCCATGCGTTTATCAATAAAATAAAACCGATGTACAAGATGAAAACTGACCAAAGATAATCTGATTTCTGATAGCTTTACTGTAACAGCTACAGTCATACATTTCCTTCAAATCTGTAAAAGAAATCATTTGTATTTTGAAGCACAGGAGTCTTAGATAAAGTTTTTATGAACAAAAGGCTGGAACGATTCTAGCCTTGCAAAGGCTAGAACGATGATCTACACATGGGGAACAGTACCATGAAGTACTGTGCAGGCAAATAATTTTATCCATCGTTCTTGCACGATGAGGAGATCGTTTTAGGGGTGCTGTAGAAAATGGCTTATTGGATTGCTTGCTCTTGAAACAGCTCCGAAACACACAGAGCAGCCTAATACCTATTGTAACATTTCCAAAATGGATAACCTTAGCACCCCTAAAAGCTGTTCTTCTCCTCTGGTCCACATAATCCTGTCCATAATCCTCCTCCAGGGACTGGGGAGACATTGGCTTCCCCAGCTGTCGGGGATGTTCTGGGCAACGGTGGGCAGAGTGGAAACCGCAGGGCTTGGGGTGACCTAGCCTAGGGATTTTATCTTTTTTTTTTTACACAGCTGGGCATTTCAACCAATTCTTTCCTCTATTTACTTAGTAAAAAGTGAAGGCAGTGAAATGCAAAAGGCTGTTGATGCACCAAGAAATTATCTTGTCCCTAGTTAACAATGACTGTGAAAACAGTCACTGGATTTCAGTATACCTATACAATTCTCATTTGGTAAGCAAGAACTCTGGCTAACCTGTTTCACACCAAAATTCTCTTGGCCAAAGCTACAGCAGATTCAGCCAGTATTCCTAGCACAAGTCATAACTTAATAAACAAGTTTGGTGGTAGCAGCATTTTCCAGGGTTTTTTTAGGTTACCTCAGTCTATTTAACTGGGTTTTCCTGGCTTCCTTGCATCTCTACACCATACAGCCTGTTATTGATTCAATCTGTTTCAAAGTTGGCGTAACTAAAACACAGTTCTGCATGAACTTTTTTTTTTTTGTCTTGCGAAAAAATTCACATATGTGTTTCTTTCTTATTTTTAACCTTGAGGTTTGATCTTTAGTGACAGTTTAGATTTAAAATCACTTCCTACTGGATCATATCAATAGAGTGATTGAAGGGAACTGGAATCCAAGCTGTTTACTCACTTAGCTGTCAGAAAGTTTCCCTTCAAGGGAAGCATTTCAATTAATGTTATACAAACCACAACAGCAGTGGAGACCAGCCTGAAGCCATATATATGGGTGTCAGTTAAATTCAGATGTCAAACATGGCTTTTAATTACAGACCTACAACTGCAAATCAATGGCGTTTGAAGCATGCTGGAGATTTCTGCTTCACTTTGGTAATCCATGATATCTGAAAGGGAAGCAAGAGCCTACAGGTGAAGGTCCATGCACAGTTCCATGTGCTTTGAACTGTGACTACGAAAAGTCAAATAAACACTTGGGAAATATGTGTTCGTTTGCTCATCAGCCAGGAAATCTAACGAGTAAATGGACTTCTGTTCCTTTCACTGTATCTTCAAATGATGGAAATAGCATTCTGGAGAGGGTAATCATGGGGTAAAGGTATCTAAGAGGTCTTCCAGCTCTTCCACCTGTAACCTCTGTATATCTTGCTTGAGACTGAAAGCTCACCCTTGGGGCAGTCGTTTCTGGAGAGCATGTTAATGTTTGTGTGTGTTTTTTTTTTTTTAATTTATTTTTGTAATTCACCTCCTGGCTATTTACAGATTTCAGTGTCAGCTGTAGAGCCCCTCATTTTCATCAAGAGAAATGTTTCTCACATTTCTTAGAATATTTTTGAGGCAGTTTTAAGTCAGTGTTGAAAGAAAGGAGGACCATCATTATTTCCAGACAAGGGTGAAAAATTGTCAAGTTGGCATTAATATGGCGTTGCAGAATCCTCCAAAATTAATTATTTGAATAGTTTGAATAAAATAAAAGAATGACAGTTCACCATCAATTCAGTTGGAGATAACATTATTCCAGGTAGAAAAAAGTCTTTTCTTTCTTGCTTATTGATTGTGGTACTCACTCTTCCTGTTAGCGGGCATCATAGTAGCACACCACTTGGTTAGCTCAGTGATAACAGTATTCTCAGTACTTGGGAGTCTTGCTTTTACTTTGGAAAACAGAAGGAAAGTTATTGTTCAACAGCATAAATTTACAGATGGAAATATATAATTTCCAATTACAGGCAATTTTCAATTTTTGTATTCACAGCCAAGGGGCAATCAGACGTTTCACATTTTCCAGATTTGTCCCTTTCCCTTGTCCAAGGCAAAAGTAATTTTTCCTTTGAATTCTTGCTGCAGTTCTAGTATCACAATAGCAATGTGCCTTAATATTTAAAACCCACCATTGCTGAAGCAAAATGACGGCTGAAAGCACAGAGTAAAATCAGCCTGACGTGCTACCCTGAAAATGCACCTTTGGAAACAAAGGTACCTGTGAAACGTTATTGCAAACCGCAGTTAGCAAAGACTTTAAAGAGAAGGGTGTTTAGCTACGTAACATCTAGAGCTTCAAGAAATAGCAAAAGACATTCTGTTCCTAACTTATGCAAAGGTATTGATGTTTTCTGAAGCCCTTCGCGACAGACCTTTGCTAGCAGCCCCTTTATCAATCACTGTAAGCAGACGAACTGGGTGGGCAGCAGCCTGGGAGCCCCAGGCAGCCTGGAGCACCCCTTCTTCCCCAGAAAGCCACTTAGACCCTGCTTCTGCTGACTCTTCTGGACACTGAAATAGGTTCAAGTAATCAAAAGTCCTTAAAAAACGCAGTGTTGTTCTAACCAAATGATAAAACCCGGGCAATCAATCACGGCACTCGAGCTTCCCTGAAAACTGCCTGGAAATTTTCGTTGAAGTGGAAAAAGAAAAAGGGTCTCCCTTGAAAAAAAAAAAAATTGGAAGGATTAGAGTAGAGGGAATTTGCCTGAAATAGAGCGGAACTTAAAACTGATCATGGTTAAGGGGTTTTGACTCACACGGTTTGATACGCAGGTGCCTGTCAGAAGCGTGGACGTGCTTAAATTCTTGATAACAAACCCTGGGACAGCAAGGGGCAAATCCGCATGTACAGCAGTTTCTTTTAGTTCAGCAATAAAGGAAAAAAAGTACCAGTCCAGTGCACTTAAGTAAAGCACTCGCCTCTCTCTACTGACACTGTATGAAAGTAATAGCTAAAAATCCTATTACCTGCATCTTGAGATCTGGTCTGTCCTCTGGTTGCGGACAGGAGCCTGGCTGAGTCAGGCTCGCTCTTTCCAAAAGTATTGATGGGGTCACCAGCATCCCACGTCATTTGTATGCAGGCAGTGGCTGGAAAGCTTGCCCGCAAGCACGAATCTGGCTTTTTGGTCCTTTGGGGTTTGAACCCACCTCTTCCCTTGTAGAAGAGAGGGTTTGGAAGAGAAGGGTGCCTCTGCACCCACAGGACAGGTGCTTCTCGAAATCTGTGAATGTCTGCAGAAACTTTTCAAAGAGGCGTTTAGGGTCCTGATGAATTTTAGTATGCACAAAGAAAACAGCACTGGGAAGTGGCTGCAATAGTTTTCATTTCTGGTGATAAAGCGATTTCTAAGCACAAAATTTATAGTTTTGTTAAAATTTTGGTAGTCTTGTTTGCCTGCAGTGCATACTTCATTCGTTTCTAAGGCTTAGCACAGCAGAAATTTGGATATTAGTTGTCAAACTTTCTCCCAAAGGCCCCATTTCTAGACAGACAGCATACATTTGGTAATTCTAATATAGAGCTAATTTTTTGGGTCTTTTTCTGGGTGAATTCTTTGGAGCACCTATAAATTAAGGGAAGAGCATTACACTTATGTTTAAAAATATAGTATATTCTTTGATGCAGAGTAGACCATGCGAACTATTTTTCTGTTTGTGTAGAGATGGACATATATATTTTTACACAAATATTTCTCATCAATGAACATAACTGGGTGTATCTGGAGAGATATCGTCTTTTAAAACTATCAACTATTTCCCACTAATGATAGAAAAATACTCTGTACTCTTTAGCTTCCTCATTATACGCAGCTGAACATGTTTTCTCATTGCCTTTTCAGAACTCATTTGAAGAAGGTGCTGATAAGGGTTAGATATAGTGTTAATTGGGTTACATTGTATTTGCAAGAGAGGTGAAGAAGGAAGATAAAGTCCTTGCTCTGATAAAAAGAGTGGAAGTGGCTGCATGTCCCAGACTTCTCACCGCTACGATAATGTCATTTATTCCAAGTAGTTACAGGACATTTCACTTATAGGAAAAGTATTATTGGCTCCTACTCAAGCTCTTTTGCCCTGCTCTAATGACAAACAGTGTCTACAAATGAAGTTTATCCATATTTCACTGGGTGTTTCTCCACTTAAGAGCAATCCTTACTGGCATCACGCTGGGATTCAGCTGCCTGCCACTCATTTCGGTCACTGGGCCATAGTGGCTTTGGGAGAAGCTACCAAGATGTACAGCGGGCCCAAGAGCTGCTGGACCACAATTAGGTTAGTTTAAGCTAAACTGTTCTTTAGAGAGTCTCCAAATTCAGGCACTTGAAATCCTCGTTCGGGTCTTCTGTTGAGTGCGGGGTTTGTAGCGGCACAAGAGCTGTGAGGTTTTCCTGCCTGTCTTCTGAACTGCCACGGAGCTATGGGGATTTTTAATGTTTTTTAAGTAGAGGTGTTAAATTACCAAACTATTTTAAGTAAGTAGCTTACTTTGACAGTGCTGTACTGAAATGAGAATTACTGCAAGGAAAACATAACTGTTTTTTGTTCATAGGTATATCTTCTCAGGAAGCATTTCTGAAAAGCTTATATGCTATATAATACTTAAGAGATATGCAAAGTGGAAACGCGCATAATTCATGAACAAAAATTACTTTCTTCCTAATGTTTCCTTTTACTAACACTGTTTTCCATTTGCTGATAATACTGTAAAGCCCTTTTCTGCTTTCCACGGGCAGGTCTCAGATGATCTAAGTGAAAAAGCCAGCTTTAACTCTGACTGCTATTAAATGCAGAGGCCTGCAGCTGGAAATGGGAACTAAGGAGGGGGAAGAGAGCTCTGTCCAAGTGTCTTTTAAAATGCGTGCACCGCACTTTGTCACAGTGTACTGGGCTCTGGCAGGTGAAACGGCGCTCCACAGAAAGCAGAAATAACCCGCTCCTGCCGCTGTAATCTCTGCTAGCAGCAATTACGTGCCCTTAGCAGCACGTGCTTACAGAAAACATAATTACTCCTCACTGACTGCATCTTTAGATTAACGTACGCGCTCCCGTTGCTGTAGGCTGGCGGTGGACACCAAACCTGTCGTGTTATCTAAAAATTCTGTGCAGTGATTAGTATAGACGGGGGCCAGCGCTCAGGCCCCTGTATGAACTGCCCGCTATCGGTGCCGAGGCACATTAGAGCCTACGTTGTGTCTCAATTTAAGGAGAATAATGAAGAGTGTTTACTACTGCAGACCACCGTACCCTGTCCGCTGCTGTAGCCAAAGGCGAGCACGATGGGCAGTGTTCGGACTGCCGGTTACAGGTGGTTCATCGAAGCATCACACCTGAGTCTGGCCGTTTGTATTTCTAGTCGCTGGTGGGAATCGTGGCCATGTATTTTTATCCTCACCCTGGTTTCCAGTACTGTCAGTAACTATATACTTTTACACTATAACAATTTCTTAAAATGATAGTTTGCTTTGGTTTTGAAAATATGAACTATTTTCACACAATTAGCTGTCAGATAAATTATAACGTGTAATGCAGAAACAACATTATTGGAAAAGAATAATGAAATATTTTAAATCCTGTGCGGCTTGGCTACTCTTAAAATAGTTCATTATAGTGGCACTGAATAAATCATTTTGTTACTCACCAGCATTTAGAATAATCCTTATTATAACTCATGCCCTCAAGAAGTACCTGCCCAATCTGTTTTAAACAATGTTCTTCAGCTCCATCACAGGAACATCCTTTACTGTCCACTCTTTTACAGATTGAGAGATTCCTTCAACAAAAAAGGTATTGGTTCACATTTGGACTTGCTAGAAATTGCTTGATCAAACTAGAACAAACATTTACAAACGAGACATTAGATCAAGGGATTGTTAAGAGCTTCACATAGAAAAGTGAAGCAACAGCCTCACAGACGTGACTGATCTAACTTGTGGACTTCCTATGCCAAGGGATGTCCAAAAAAAGAAGAAAGCATGGCCACACACTTTGTATGTAGGTAGGGACAACTTGTGCATTACGTGAAGTTTTACTCCGCACATTTAGTTAGGCTGCGGCTGGCTAAAAATGAAGTAGATTATTTATTCCGTTTCAAAAAATGCTTGAGCTTGCAGTGTAAGCAAGCAGGTCAGTGTGGTTTTGTGAGTGTAGCTATTTGTGCAAATGTTGCCAGTCTTCCTCCTACATGTAACCCACAGATGAAACGAGTTGCTTTAGTTCCTTCGTTGTCAGTTCCCTTGTCTACAGCTCCGTAGGTTTTGCTTTAAGATAGGTGAATAAGCTGGAAGTGAGTGGGGTCTCGAGTGCCCCTTCATCTCCATTCCTCAGCCAGACGGAGGTCACTTGGGTTACGTGGCCTGGGGGTGTTTCCCCAGCATGCCCACTCTGAAGGGGCAAAGCTTTTGGCTGGAGAAAACCCAGTATGCCAAATCTGTAAATTATTTAAATCGAGATAAATGGCTTCATAATTTGATGTTGCACCGCCGTATGAAGAAACTATTCTCCCCTGATTGTCAGTATGCGTGGACAATATATATGAGAGCACCCAAGCCAGATGTGATTTGTCCAGTATCAAAGTGCAGTGCACCCTGTGCGTTGATCCTGGGTCACTGGGGTGCTCTCAGCTCCTGTGCAAATCTCTTACAATGGATTAATCAAGGACGCACTCCTTAAATTTTCAGAGGGGCGATGCAGTTTCCAGCTAAACCCATGCTGAGATTAGCACGGGATTTGTCAAGCGAAGCTGTGACAGGTTTACACCTTGACCAGTACTACTTTTGCATCTCACCTGTGATCTGAGAAGCTGGCTCAGGAGTCCGATGCTTTTCTATAGGTTCAGATTCAACAACTTTATCCAACCTCATCCCTCCTTAATGAAAGGCTGAGGTGAACAGGAATAGAGTTCTAATATAAGTCATCAATTGAAACAGGCTTCTTGATTGCTGCTTCAGTGTAGTCCCACCAGTCTGCTTCTTAGGCTTGCTATTACAGTGGCCTTTCCAGTATTTTCACATTTATAAATAACATTTAAGAAAAGATTAGTGATAGTGGTAAAGTAGTAAGTATGTGGTGATAACTGCCTGCCGGAAGAGATTAAAAGGATAAATGGATACCAACCGAGGGACTAGCACTAGCGAAACACCATAATAAATTTAGGACCAGATTACCAGGGTCTGTGAAGAGGAAACGGTGATAATCAGAAGTTCCTCGAGTGGTTGGCTCTGAAAACTACAAGAGAGGAAGGGAGAAGGAGTCGCTAGCAATGAAAGCAAAAGGTTACTAACGATGATGAGATGTCAGGCGAAATAGCGCCTGCAGGAAGACTGCGGTCGGATGGAGGGTGATGAGAGGCAGCTTGAGGAAAAAGCTGTTCCTGTTGATGCCAGCGCAGAGGTTACCAGGACTGGTCAGTGTCACAGCCTTTCGGAGCTGCCCTCCTTCCAGAACATGCGTGACGTGGTTTTATGTCCGTTGCCGTTTCTCTCTGCATTTTACTGCAGGAAAGGCACCCTTAAGAAGTGCAGTCTTCTGCCTAAAGTTTCACCGGTAGCACTGGTTTCTGAGTTAAGCGGCTGTGAGCCGGGAACAAGGTGGAGATGAAAAGCATGCGGGTTTTGATAAAATCTATAAGCACCCAGGTGCAGCACGGGGAGCACCAGGAGTGAAGGGGGACTGGTGGGGAGGAGGGAGTTTCCTCTGCACTTGGATTTTCATGAGACATTTGGATTGGTCACTAAATCTCAGTTTCTAGAAAACCACATGTGCTTTAAAATGTACTTACTAAAATTAGTTTATGACCACTGTGTTATTCACTCATCTATCTAGAAGATAAAATCTTTGTCCAGAAAGAAACTGTCTTCTGATGAAATCACGGCATCTTACGGCTCTCTCAATGCGCTTGCTCCTCTATGTCGGTTTCTGAAATACCGTGCAGCGTGGGGTGATGATTAATAGGAAGTTTTGTTCCATTAATATGATTTTTTGCAGGGATGGTCCTAGTTGTTATTAAAGCCAATGACATGTTAGAGTGGTCTTCAGCTCCCAGAGCAGAAATACTGATGTCAATTCCCGTTTGGTTGCTGCACATAAGCGAGAGCGTCAGTGATGCCGTACGATTGCGGAGCGAGCTTTTGGTTATGTCGATTAATGGTTTCTTTAGATAGCCTGCGGTTGGGAGGGCGAGGAGAGACCTTTCAGCTCAGGTCGTTCTGGTCTGTGTATGGCTGCGTGTCCTGCTGGGAGCAGACACTGTGGTTTCCCCACAAGCAGCGGCCAGGCTGCTGCTCAGCCCTTCTTATTTGCCTTGGACAAGCTCACAGGCTTCCAGTCCCTGTGGACTGAGCGCATTCTTCTTCTCCACCTTCCTAAAATTTACCGTTGCATGCATGTAACATGTTATTAAAGAGCGATCTTAACCATGAGTAAATATGATCCTAGGAAATAAATCATGTTAACTACCATGTTTGGGCTCTTGGGGTACGTGGTGCGCTCCATCGAACTCCTTTACAAAAGAATAGGGATACTGTTTTAGATCTCCCAGAAAATTAATTGCTCTTGGAGTCTTGGAAACACCTCCCAGGCTGCAGTTGCTATGGTGATAGATGTAGTATAGAGACGTAGATACATTGCCTGAGCAATACTAGCCAATCATCTTTTAAACTTCACTTTTTACAAACCAAACAACTGTCATTTGTTGGGGTTTTTTGTTGTGCGGGTTTTTTTTTCCCATTCTCTTTTACAAACTGTATTAGCCCTGATCCTATAACTGAAGCCACGTGGGCTGTATCCATGAGGTTTCAGTGCAAACCCTACGGTCATGGACCCTACAGTCCCTCTATATGAACAGAATTTGGAGCATGAGCCAACGATTGTTAGTTAAGTATACTTTTTTGATAATTAATTTATTCCAATGTGTAGGAGTAGTTCTGGTTTTTCCTTTGCTGCAATGTGCGCTTGGTGAAGCTGGGTAGTAAACACCAGCACCCCTTCAAACCCTGAGGCTCCGTGATGCTAGTTGTGTTCAGGTTCCCTTAGCATTTGTTTTAGAGAAGTAATTCTGCTGATGGGGTGCTGGCAGTATAGATCCCTGTGACACTAAACACAAAATAAGAGAAGTTAAACATTCATTTGTGTAAGTTATTAAAGGACGTGCTGCTTACAGTCATAACACTTGGCCATATATTTACTATTCAATACTTTTTCCACACCCAGTGGCTTTGGGTTTTTTTTCCCCAGACTCCGGCAATTAGCGTGGGATCAGTCTCCTAGATGTTCTTTATGATCAGTGTAAGAGAAGAAACGCCCTAAGAGGGCAATTAATCCTACTTATTTCCAACATCATAGGTTGCAAGGGGTCGCTCTGTGAAGGTACATCTTTCTCGCAACTGACTATGTAAGAAGACTGGATAACTAAAGCTATGCAAAAGAGATCCTATATATCCATTGCTACTGGCTATATATACTCTAGTATATGCCCTATGCTCCAGGAGTGTGTGCTCATAGTAGTTACACCCTAAACAGACATGTACATACATTAGTATATGTACCCTTGCTTGGTTTTTGTTGTCTCTCTGGCACGAGTGGAGCATTCTTCAGTGACAACTATTATAAAGTAATTAATTCTTTTCTGAATAATTGCCGCAGATTTTTTTTTCTTTTTTTTTTTTTTGAAAGGCTTGGGTTATTTCCTGGAAGACTGGAGGGGTGCGAGAGACTTTGCCTGAGAAACAGCAGTCGGAGCTGGAGCTCAGCAGTGGGGAGGCAGCCACGGCACCGAAAGGTGCTCCCCGCGGCTGTGGCAGCCAGCCTGCCCTAATGTAGGTCACTGCCTGAGATGAAACTCTTCCTCGGGGCATCTGTGGAAAAAAAACGACAAGCGGGAAAATTTGGCTGATGCAGATGTAGTCGGAGGAAATGTGACATTTACAACCGCTGTCGCTGAATAGCACCATCCCAGGCCACCCAGCAGCTGTCTAATATTGCGGTATAAGCAGAATGCCAAGGGAATAAATATCCTGCGACGATTGTAGTTAGCGGTACATGAATAAATATCCTGCAAAGAATGTAGTTAGCAGTACATAGAGGCAAAAAAATCATTTGGAGCAAGGACCCAGAGCAAAAGCTGTGCAGTCGTAATATGTTTTTGATGTCTTTGCTGCCAAAAGCTTCAGACAGCTGGATAATGACTCATCAGAAAGCCTCCTGGAGCAATTCCACAGTCCTGCTAGCCCCCAGATTTGGGCTTTTTTTTTTTTTCCCCCATAAAAAAATGCCATCAGCTATTCAGTTTCACACTGGTTGGCCAAGCAGCGTGGATTAGCATGGGAAAAAGTCAAACGACGAGATGTTTTTATTTTGTCAACACTCTCAAGAATATAGGGCAGCTCGCAAAATGTGTCAGTGTGTGATGCTTTGCTCCGGGAGTTCCACGAAAGTGTGTCTCGGCGCGCAGGCGCTCGGCGCGCCGTCTCAGCCAAGGGCCGGGCTCATCTGCGCCCTGATGGAGGTTTCGGGGAGAGGACGCTGATCCTTTCCAAAGTCCATGTTCTGAATTTGCGAAATTTTTTGACTAAAACCATCAGGAAGCCTGCTGGGTAGTGTAGCGGTTTGTTTGCAACTCATAGGGTCTGAGCAATAATTTTCATTTCAGTTATTTACCCTAGTCTGCCAAGAGTGAGATCTGAACAATCTTTAGCGTGGTGAACCAGACACAGGATGGTTATTCTTGCAGAACACGCTTTGAAACTGTCCAAAAGCCCCAGAAAGAGACCAATTTTATGTTTCGTGGAGCTAGCAGCATATTACCCACTTATATTCATTATAGGTTAGGGCGGGAGAGCTCAGAAATTTGCAGGACAAAAACCTCGCTGTGCTGCTTATGTACTTCAGCTGAGAGTGGCTCCGTTTTTACAATAGCCTACTGTTCTTTTATTTCCTTCACTGTAAATTGTATACATCTGCACTCTGGTTTGCTTCTGACCTGAGAATTTTCTCCTTATGTGCTCCACAAAAAGATGCTCATTTGCTCCCTCCCACACTTTCAGAAAAACAACTGTACCGCTTTGTCCTGGTTTTGGGGGGGTTTTTTTGGTAGCCAAATGTGCTCTCAAGCGCTGTGGCGTGATTGTCTCCTAAACAGTCATTTTTCTGCACTGAAAAAATTGTAATAAAGATTGGCAACAGTCCTAGTCTCTGACTGTAAGTCATTACAAAGCTTATTTCTCTATGTACTGGAAATGCTGCACTTATGCTGCAAAATCCTTGACAGGCTTTATATCCCAGGCTCAAAAATTATCACAGTAAACAGTTTTGAGGCTGTGGAAGAGATGTCAGGAAGGGCCCCGCGCCTTTCTGTCCTGTTGTTTCCATTTATTTCTTGCTGTCTGGACAAAGCGCTGGGTAGGGAAGAAGTCTGTGTTTTCCCATCCATTTTATTGTTGAGTATTGCTATGGGTAAAAACCTGTTATTTGACAGAACACTGGAAGCGACATTAAGGAAGGGGATAAGCGCAGGTGGGGAGGCGGTGCGGGCGCTGGAAAGAAGCAGGAGTGGTGGAGAGAAAGGAGTAAATAAGAGAAGGTAAGCACAGAGAGTTAGATAGCCTTCGAGTGCTTTTTCTGAGCAGGTATTTTGGAAGAGGCAAATACGCCTTTGCTTTTACTTGTCACGGGGTTGTCGATCTCGGGATCTGCCTTTGCGCGTGTTCCAGCAGCGTTTGCTCAGTTCTGTGATGCAGCTAATAACACATAATGCAAAAACTTGCCTTGGTGTTACACATTTCTGATTGAAATACGTTAGAATACTACTGATATACTTAAGTGTAATCTCGATAGAATTTAAAGGAAAGATTAATTTAAGCTGCTATTAAAGTTTGCTAAACAAACAGAATTCTCAAAAATGTATTCAGCCTCAGCCATATGTTGTTTTAAAAGCGGTAAGTGATTAGAAGTGGAACAGTAGGTTAATTCTGTCTCTATTTCTTATGGTACTATAAAGGGTATTAACAATATGGAGAGTGGGAGTCTTAAGGCTGATATACTGCAAAAGTTTATCGCAAACCAAAACTAAGTACAATGTACAGAAAATGAATTATTTACTATTCTTTCCACTAATTAAATATTTTAAAAATAGTAATTTCTTTCTCTAGCTGTAAAACTAATCTGGAAAACAATCTGAACAAAAAGTGGTGGCACGTCTTTTTTTGGCTGAGAATTTGGCTTCTGACTTTCACCAGAAGTAGACTGAAGACATGTCTACAGACATGTGGAGTGTATGGATTGCTGCTAAAACAAGTAATTTTCAATTTCTTGATTAACTTTAGCATCGTTTGGCATTGGTTTCACTGAGCATTGTTACCTTTTTTAATAATACTGGATCTCTGTGATTGTTAGATCCTGCTTGACGGTCTTTTTAGCTCTTCCTTTTTTTCTTGGTAAGTCAGTTAAGAGGGGATACTTAATTTGGAGGAAATTTCACATGTTTTAAAGTGAACGCTTGGAATTTAAAGAGTTTGGCATTGCAGTACAGTAATTATCATCTGATAAAAGCTGATTTAAATATGGCCCGAGTTGGAAATGCCTTAGTAAGTTGTTAATGTACCACTGCACCACTTTGTTGCTGATACGGTACTGCACTGCTCCTCTCAAGTCATTGGAAATCATTGATTTAAAAATTGAAAAACCTGAAAACAGATAGAAAATATCAAGTTTAATTTAATTTTCTCTTGCCTTCCAAGCACTATGTGTCTGCCTGTTCAGAATCTTTTTAACAGCTATGGAAACCAAAACTTTTAATTACAGGAGAGTTGAAATTCTCCAGTAGTGGTTTACCACCAATGTAGAAAGTAAACTAATACCAGAAAAAAGCCCTGAGCAGCCTCCTTTCATAGCTGACTCTGCTTCAAGCAGGAGGTTGGACCTTCTGAGGTCTCTTTAACCTGAGTTATTCTGATGGAAGCAATGAGGCCACCCTTAACTGCCTCAGCTTCTGGAAATCACAGCTGGGTCTCCTTCCCCTCCAGAGAAGAAGGGGGAAACCCGTTATTTCACTCTTACTCTTGTGGTTGTAGTAAGCATGTAGGGTTTACTGGGAGGGGACATACCTTCATCCTTCTTCTTCCTCCCCCACACAGCCCCTTCTGTTGTTGGGCTCTTCTGAGCAGGTAGCTCTTAGCAATACTTTGCAATACAATAAATTAGCTCACCTCTCCCAAGGCTTTTCTCATCACCTCTCTGTGTACTCAGGTCTCATTTACCTATCAGTAAAATCCTAGGGGGTGTTACAGCTTTTCTTTGCAGGAATTTCCCTCTGTGGGTGTTAAATAATGTCTTGATCTTACACCAATTTCTGCTGTAGGATTAGAGTATTAGGACTGATGGTCCTGTGTTGTGTTCATCATTGGTGCTAATTGCAGTCATCTTCTGTTAAGAAAGAAGATCTGCAATGACAGAAATGCAGTTCTTGTTGGGTCTTCAATATGTATTTGCACTGTCTAGGCTGGTTCGTGAAACCGCTCTGCCACAAGACTTACACCGGTTCTTCCCTTGTGGGGAATTACCCAGGACTGGTCAACCGTCTGCTCAGCCTCACCCAGGAGTGACACTACAGATGAGGGGTTTGGGTAAATAAAAGGTTAATGAGCCTGTGAGTGAATGCAAGTGTGGTGGGTTGACCCTGGCTGGAGGTCAGGTGCCCACCACTCAGCTGGACAGGGGAGAGAAAATATAATGAAAGGCTCGTGGGTCAAGATAAGGACAGGGAGAGATCACTCACCAATGACTGTCATGAGCAAAATGGACTTGACTTGGGGGAAAAAATTAATTTAATTTACTACCAATAAAATCAAAATAGGATAATGAGAAATAAACCCAAATTTTAAAAACACCTTCCCCCACCCCTCCCTTCTTCCCAGGCTCAACCCCCCTCCCAATTTTCTCTGCCTCCTCCCTCCAGCGGCACAGGGGGACGGGGAATGGCGGTTGGGGCCAGTCTGTCATACCTTGTCTCTGCCGCTCCTTCCTCCTCAGGGGGAGGACTCCTCACTCATCCCCTGCTCCAGCTTGGGGTCCCTCCCACAGGAGACAGTCCTCCACGAACTTCTCCAATGTGGGTCCTTCCCACCGGCTGCAGTTCTTCACAAACTGCTCCAGCGTATGTCCCTTCCACGGGCTGCAGTCCTTCAGGCACAGACTGCTCCAGTGTGGATCCCCCACGGGGTCACAAGTCCTGCCAGAAAACCTGCTCCAGCGTGGGCTCTTCACAGATCTGCAGGTCCTGCCAGGAGCCTGCTGCAGCGCAGGCTTCCCAGGGGGTCACAGCCTCCTTCAGGCTTCCCCCTGCTCTGGCGTGGGGTCCTCCCCGGGCTGCAGGTGGAGATCTGCTCCCCCGTGGACCTCCCTGGGCTGCAGGGGGACAGCCTGCCTCACCGTGGTCTTCTCCACCATCGGCTGCAGGGGAATCTCTGCTCCGGCGCCTGGAGCATCTCCTCCCCCTCCTTCACTGACCTGGGGGTCTGCAGGGCTGGTTCTCTTACATGTTCTCACTCCTTTCTCCGGCTGCCGTTTCTGTCTGTCCCAGCAACTTTTTTTTCCTTCTTAAATATGTTATCCCAGAGGTGCTACCACTATCGCTGATGGGTTCAGCCTTGGCCGGTGCCGGGTCCGTCTTAGAGCCGGCTGGCATTGGCTTTGTCGGACACGGGAAGATTCCAGCAGCTTCTTACAGAAGCCACCCCTGTAACTACCAAAACCTTGCCACACAAACCAAATACAGCATGGTTACTATGTTGGTTCTCTTCAAACCCAAGTGTCTTTAACATTGTGATTACAAAAAAAATTTGTTTTGTAATTTTCTCCCTTTACTTGTAGAGAGACACTTGAAAACTTTGATGAATTAATAAGGAGATCAAAAAACAAAGGGAAAATGTAAAGGATCTCAAATATTTTTAATAATTATTTTAATGTTATTCCATGCTTACCTAGAGGCAGACATCGTTGTGGGTTTGGATGTTCACATTTGGAAGAAGGTGTGCCAGATAACCCAATAACAGTGTGGTGCTTATAGTTTGTTCAGTGAAACCTGGACTTACAGTCGAGCGCCGTGTTCTGACCTAGAAGTGGTAGCATCTCTATCTCCCATTAATACATTATCTCTGACCACCTTTTTATATCACTGGTATGTTTAAGCACCGAGGCATTCAAAATCCAAAAAGTGCATCACTTGATGCTACATAGCAAAGAGTTTTGTGCGTTGGGTGGGTTAGTTACTGCCTGTTCTACTTCAGGAGTTTCATATATCTTTCAACAAGCACTTGTAAATCAGTTTCATGAACTGGAACTTAAAATCAACGATTTCGTAAGGTTACTGCCTGGTATCCTGTAGTTTTGGTCTCATGCACTATTTCGTATATTTAGATTCTCATCATAATAAACTGTGTCCCAGCCCAAAATATCTCTCAATGTGTTTGTAAGGAAGATACAGAAGAACCAAAGCACATCTGCATTGCTGGAGGAAGAACCTCATCTAATTCAGATTTCAGATGAGCTCGGAAAGACAGAGCAGTGATGCTGAACCTGGTATCAGCAATATTTAGGGACGAGAGACGCAGTAGAAGGGAATGTTTTAGCAAGGGATTGCATTTGAGGAGATATATAATTTTTAGTACGGAAAAAGGGCTCATTACTTTGCCAGAACAGATATTTAAATGTATTGACTTACTGAATCAGGTGATAACACTTGCTCTGTAATAAATCAAGTGTGAGACTTTTTTGCCATTGAGGAAATAGGGATCTGGCTTTTCACAAAAAAAAGTTGGATCAACTTGTAGTATGAGGAAAACAGAAACACAGAATAAAATACAAATTTAATGGAACAATAGGAAGGGACTTTTAAAACTGTAAAACAATCTAAGACCTTTTTTATACTTCATTATTTGTGTTCTGGCTTTAGAAGAGCTGCTGTAATCTCTCTTTTTTTTTTTTTTTTTTAACAGCACAGCTGACCTAGTTCCCTTCACTGTCACTCACATCATATGCAGCTAACTTACTCATGCAGAGTAGTATTTTGTGAAAGCAGTTATCACTTTGGAATAAACATCTCCGCTATGAAAGCATAGGAGAGAAATGTTTTGCCTTAGATTAGGTTTCAAATCTCTGGATTATAAATTTAGGTGTTTTGGCAGTTTTCAACTGTGACTTTATCAGTGGCATTTATAGATGAGGTCATCTCCATATCTGCTTACAGGAACCTGCATTGATAAATACCTGGAATACTTCACAGAGTACCTATCTTCAAATAACGGTGTTATGAAGTACAGTTATTTATATATTTTAGTTTAAATATATGAGCGTCCTCCTAATGTCAGGTATACTAATTAAGGTTATTAATCTTTATAAGTGTTTGTTGGTTGGGGCTTTGTTATCCAAGGCGGTGGGGAGTTTTTAAGACTGCTGTTTTATTCTGTGTAAAATAAATATAACAAGCACTCTCCTGGGGGCTGTAAGGCCTCTCTGTTCTTCGTGAAGAACAGTTGCTCTGTAAGAAATGCATCTGCAGCTTCTGAGCCTTAGGAAGAATTAGAGAGTGCCCAGCAATAGGGATTCAATTCAGATAAGATTATCCGTACCAGTAATTGAAAGTTCCTGATTTTCATTTTAATAAAATAAATTATAGCTCATAACATTTTATGTTTCATTAAGTAATTTCATAAATGAGAGTTATAAATATTATATTTAGACAAATAAAACATTGATGATTATAAATTATTCAGGGGTACTTTTACTCAGCTTTGAAATATGCTCTGTCTATTTGCCATTCTGCTCATTGGCCCTGAGGATTGACTTCTGGTAGAGGTTTCAGCAAGTCAGAAAAATGTTCATGCCATTAAAATAGAGAAGATTATGCTAATATTGTAATTTTTGCACTGCATTTCATGTAAAAGCGTGTAAACCAGAATGTTATCAAAGAACAATTTCCCCCTTTTTGTCCATTTACTATTTCTGTTTTCCTTTTGAAGCAGTAAATTATCACGAGAGAAAAACATGTTTTGTGAAATACAAGTGGTAATTTACTTACTTTGAACTGTGGCGATACCTACAGAAGGCTGTTACCCTGAGATGTAAACAAAGAGTGACATATGAACAAAAATACTCCCCGTAAGTTAGAAAGATGTAAAAATTCAGTTGCTTGAGGACATGATTTTAGAAGCGAAATCTAATAAAAGCATAATAAAGAAATGGTCGAGATAATGAAAGCCTGGTATCTGCTGAGGTTCAGTGGAGGGGGAGAGAGTCTATTTTAATATTCAGAAATTGAGCCGTGACCCAGCCAGGAGCAGCATCCTTCACCCACCCACCCTGGCTGGCGGGCTTGCCTGGAAGAACACGAAAGCAACTGATGTTGAACATCCATCGTGGCTCAATGGTTTCTCCAGGGGGCTCAGGTGACGGCTTACCTCTGCCATCTGCTGTGGGGATTTCCAGGGAGACCCCAAACCCCAGGGTGTGGCTGGGCATCCCCCAAAAACGGGGATCTGGCTGTGCACCCTCTGGGCAGGGACCAGGGGAAGAGGCTGGTCCCGGAGAAATGACCTTTAATGACATCCCTTTAGTGTCCTCACGGTTTGACCTGTTTATGCTACATTTGGGGCTTTAATTGACTTCAGGGCCTTTGAAGCCCTAAAGAAGAAGCCCTAACAAGACTAAAAAGTCCAGGGAAAGGAGTGTAAATAAATGAATCAGGCAAGGTTTTTATTTTCACTACCTGTTATTCTTCACTCTTTCATTTCTTCCTTTCTCTTTCATGAAGAAACCGGCCTGCATCTGGGCACGGTGCTTATTTTTTCCTGCCTCTCTCCCTGTTACTGATCCCCCCAAAGCGTGCCGAATACCGGAGGAGGCAACGCTCACTCTACACGTTGGCAATCGCTATTAGGTGATGGTGGGCATGGAGTTGCGCTGATGTGAACACCCGGAGAGCCGTGTCATGTATTTACTGGTTGGTACTTGGTGAAATCTCTGGCCAGGGGTAGCTGTGTAGTTCTTCCCTTAACCTCAATTTAAAATTTAGAGTTTAACCGAAGAGAACGACTCACCTTCAGTTTTAAAAGCAAATACGCTTTTATCAGACATGCAGAGCCAAGTAAGTAAAACATTAATTCTTATCCCCCAATGAGGACCCCGAGTATTTTTACATCAATTTGCCAAGCAGTGTAGTATTTCAAAATTTTACCTCTGCTTTGTAGCCCAGTGTAAATTAGGTTTGAGTCAGTCTTACGTTTAATAGATACACAAGCTGAGGCACCAGATAACTCTTCGGTAAAAGGTATGCAGACTGTGGGTGTTGTACAAGTCATGAGCCTCAGAAGTGTCAGGCAAGAGACAGACAGGGTGTGGGTAGAGAAGGGGTAATTTTTTTTCTCAAATATTGCACCTCTTTGTTATTATTGATAAGAGCAAATAATGAAATACCTGCAATAGCATTCTGGAGGCAGTGATAGGTTAGAAAAATAAAGCAGAGGGGATTTTTTCCCCCCTTTTCTTTGTAAGCATGGCTCCATTTACTTAATTTCAGTTTCTAAAATAGCTTTGCTAACAGGAATTGATCGGCTGAGGCTGGGGGCGGATGGTACTCCCCTGGGTGTCACTGTGAGCAAATACACAGCTCGCTTCAGAGCTCTGAAAAAGTGGTTTACACAGAATTCGGCCTAATTTTACGGTCACGGGCTGCAAAATGTCTGGCAACTTGGTTGCCCTATGGACATAGCCCTTCACTTCCCAGATCTAGATGAGCGTCCTGCCTGGGTCCGAAGGGCCACAGCGTGTCCGGACTGGAGAAGCAGGATGCCCTCAGGCCCACCCATCCTGTATGTTTAGCACTTTTGGACCTGTGCATTTACCCAGTGTCTCAGCCCGTATGAACTTTCCTTCCAATTCATATGACTGAGCCCTTTGAATATCTGGACTTTTTTTTCTCTGAATTTCTGTAGTCTCATCACGCAACTTTGTCCCATGTCCACTCCTCCTCTTTTTCCAGGTCTTCCCAAACTAAGTTTGAACCTTTTTTTTCTTTTCTTCTGAATTTCTCCACATGCTTTCCTGCTTGCAAACTTTGTTCTCCAAACTCATTTAGCAGATTCCCTTTTTCTTAAACACTTGCACTGCTGAAACACCAGCAGAAAATCTTTTCACCTCCACACTAAATAGGTTTGGGGGTTGATTTGCAACCACAACACTGCATCGCATTTGATCTGCATATGTTGTCTGGTTTTAAGTTAGATAGCGAAATACCTAATTCTACGTTAAGCATTGTGCAGCGGGTATAGACGGGGCAGCACAGGGGTAACACTCCTGGGGCTTCCTGAGGAGGCACAACATTGGCAAGCGGTGCATTTTAGCTGGACTGAAAAATGGGACTGATTTTGTGAGTTTAGGGAAAATCGTTGATGTGTAGATTTCCATAGTTGTAGGTTTCCACAGTTGTGTATTTTGGGCATCAGAATTCCTGGCCTGATTTTCAGAAGCGCTGAGGCTGCTGAGAGCGGAGGAGGGGCTGCCCAGCACTGTGCGGCTGAACGTCTGGCCTCCAGGTATCGCTGCTAAAACGATAATCTCATAATCGGAGACCGCCTTTGAGAATGTCAGTTTTAATCTCAGTTTCTCAGGTTTTCCTAGCTATAACATGTACTCCAAAGGCTTTTTTCCAACCTATTTGCTAGTAATGGTGGGTGGACTTACTAGTATAGACCTTTGAAGATACAAAGCTTGACGGAAATTAAAAAAAAAAAAAAAAAAAGATAAAGAAAAAAGGTTTTATGTTTATCTTCTTGTGAAACACCGGTTTTGTTATCAGTGTAAATCACACACAATGTAAACAGCATGTTCTTGTGACCGCTGGGGACTGAGCACCTCAGCAGAAACTGTGGACACAATTCACGGTGGCTCCCTGTTTTCTAATTCTTGGTCTCATGCAAGGAGATAAGAGAATTAAAGTTCATTCTCTGAAATTGGTGACTGGTGCAGGCAGGGCTATCCAATGCTTCCAATTTCATATTTGCTGGCAGCATCGGTTTAATTGCTGCTGGTTTCCCAGAAGCAGCAGAAGCGACACACGCCTGCACGCACACGGGCAGCAGCAGCGCTCGTCTTCTAATCGCTGGCAGAGCACGGTATCAGAGGGTTTCTTCTTTCCCTGAGCAGTCTCATTTGGAACTTCACAGCCTGTTCCTGGCAGCCAAACGACCTGCTCGGCACCCTGAGATTTCCCAGCTATCTTGGTGCTTCCCACTGGCACCTCTGAATGCTTGGTGAAATACTGAATCTGCAAGGTGATGTAACGGTAAAGATGACCGGGTCTTAAATGCCAAAGAGATGTTGCATTGTCAGGAATCCACACAAATTGTACCACGAACCAAGCTCCGTTTAAATGTGGATTTAAAAAGAAATGTTTATTTTTTTCCTTAATATTAAGAGTATGTGTGATTGTTTCCAAAAAAACCAGCACAATTGCTGCTGTCGTATTGTTTTAAGCACTAAGAGGTCTGATAGATGATTGTTAATTACTTAACAAGAACATATAACAATTGTCTTTTTTTCCAGCTGTTTGAGACCTTCAGTGTATAAAGAATTAAACCTGGATTAGCCAAGGGATGTATCTGTACTAAAACACTGTAAATTATGTAGTAGAAAGTTACTCACATTTCCAAAATAGCTAGATGTTTTGGATTTTTTTTTTGCTTGTTTCTTTGCTTTTAGTTAGTCCAAAAGCACAAACAATTAAAAAGACGTGACAGACAAACTGAAGAGGCAGAAGAAGACGGGTGTTACCTGCAGTAAGTTTTATACTCTCAATTGCATGTTCTGTTGGTTGGTTTCTCCCGTAATGCCTCTGCAAACTCAATTTTGATGCATGAAATACAGCAGCTCCAACCCTCTATGACCAGACTTGGTCTCCTTACTGTTATTTTCCCACAAGTCTATACTCAACCCATTATAGAAATCAGATATTTGAAAAGAATAATAGGTAATAATAGTTTCTAAACTCAGTGCTTTTTTTCAGTAGCTGTCTAAATTCTTTGCAAAGGAATGGAAGTGTCATGAACAAAGTCCTGAGGAAATAGGTTAAAAATCACAGCTAAATTTCTCTTTAAAAAATTAAAAAGAAGAAGAAGAAGGAGAAAGATAACAAGGCAGCGTAACACAGAAAACAGTTTGGAAAATCTTCCATTTATTACAGTCAAAGCTCCCTTTCTTTGTCCACTCTTTCATTTGTTCTTCCACAAACCATTGGTTTTATGCATTTAAAACTGTGTCTGCTTTCTGTCCTTGCCTTGGCCCTTGGAGATCATGGCCACAGAAAGCGTGTTTCTCATTTACACTTTATTCCACTGCAGAAACAGCCAGTTCTGCAGGCTCCCCTTGTTGTCAGGGATGTGCCAGTGGTTGGAGCCGTGGTGGTCAGCGGTCCCTCTGGACCGTTGTGGGTTACTGGTGGTGAGATCAGCCCTGACATTCATTGAGTCAAACCAGCTGCTTGAGTCCCGGTCGAAAAGTTGTATTTGCTTGCCTCTTCAGTGGAGCTTGTGTATCTAAACCTCTGAGTTAAAGGCTACCTCCGTATTGAACGTATTCTGGTCCCTATATGGAAGAAATGTAGGGTTTTATTATACAGATATACACAATTGATTCCTTCATTCCCAAGGTCTTGTGTGGTATTTTATTTAGGTATTGAATGTACATATTGAATGACATCTTGTGTTAGCATATTTTCTGCAAATGAGAGGTGTATTTCAACTCTATTGAAAAGAAATTTAAAAATACTGCGGAACAGGAAAAATAACTCCCCTTTTCTCTGGTCCATCTTTTCTTTCCATACGGTGAAACATATTTGTGAATCATATGCATGGTGTTTATCTTTCACCGCCTGCCCCCTCTGAACAGGTGCAAATGTTTTTGTGAAAAAAAGGAAAAAAAAGGGGAAAAAAAATCTAACAAATCTGATGTCTCCTTTTCTGGCTGCCTGTTTGAAGTCTGCTTGTTTTAACTTTCCTTTTGATGAGGATATGGTTGAAAAACATGTTTTGTAAGGAATTATGAGCAGCAAGAAAAAAAAATCACCAGTTGACAATACAAAGGCAGCAGTACTGGGAATTTGGGGGGAAAAAAGAACACATCCATCTCTATTTCTGTATTTATACAAGCATGAGGACCAAATTCATTTGTGATGAGTAAAGTATTGAAAAATAGGCTCTTATACACAGTCTTACATGGGACTGCTTGTATCTAGGTGGACCAATGTCAGGGGTAGAAGCTAAAAGAAATGTAAACAAATCAAACACAAATTTAAGACTAAGCATAGGTGCTTTATCTGCATTTTTGCTTCATTTTAAGAACTTAGTGAACTAATTCAATAGGAATAAGAGCAGAACATATATGCAATTTTGATACATTTTACAAATACATGCCATGCAATGCCTTTGGGACACAGTGGGAGAAATTGGAAATCCAGATAAAGCTGAGGATAAGAGAGTTGTGTGTTTATAGCTCAAAAGATGAAAGTATAAGCAGGGAGTCATACCTTTGCCCCATTCAATGTCAGTTTAAGGTCAAGGTAAATAAATGCATTCCTCAGCGTATGTGGGCATGGCAACATGCGTGCAATCACTGTGACATTCTCAGGACAAAGGAGTTCATATGGCCCGTAGCAACATTTTAATGTGCTGGTGGCTTGATTATTGTGGGAGAAAGAAAGAGAACATACAGTTCAAAAGGTTCTTGAATGGCTTGAAGGAAATGGACAAGAAAAACGGAACGTGGATCAACAAATACTAAAAGACAAAAAATCCCACAATCTTGTAAGCAAGGAGGCACAATCTTACAAAAGTGTGGTCAGTGCTTCACGACGGGAGAGCAGTCAATGAACAGTTTGCCTATCTAGGAAAAGTAATTACAAGGAACTTTGCTCTGGAGGAATTAAGGCATAGTCTACTGGTGGGACACCTTTTTCTTTTCTGTGCTGATTTTTTTTTTTTCCCCTGCTCCAAGCTTCTCTCAAAATAACAAACTTGCTAGATCTTTTTTTGATTCTGTTATTTTTGGGTTTTTTTTCTGTTTTTTTTTGTTTTGTTTTGTTGGATTTTCTTAATGTCTGCGAGACCTGTGCACATACAGAAAAGAAGACAGCCATGTAAATACATATTAATAAAAAAGAATATAAAGGAACCAATGGGGAGGAATGACAGGATATCATCTGAAAAGCAAGTACAGAAATTTTGGTGAACTTCTTCCGTGGACAGGTAATCTAGGGATATACGTCCTTTGCCTTCGGCCACGATGCTGAAGTTTAGAATTAAGTTGTAGGGTGAAAGGATGTGAGTATGAGTGAGTGCGTGCGTCCTCTTGTCTGAATTTCCCTGCTTGGGGAAAAGCCCCTGGCCGGAGCTGGAGCTGGCAGGTGGACACGAAGGGTGAGGAAGACATTCTGGCCACGAGAAATAACACCTCAGCATGGGCACAGACTTGAGCATAGGCTCACTGCCATGGCGAAGGAGAAAACAGGAGTGTATAGGAAACAACCCCAAAGCTCTTCAGGTAAATTACGAGCAATGAAAAAAGGTGTAAGGGGAAAGTTACATGAGTTATCAAGGACCACTGGGGTCTGCAGAGCTAGGGACTAAGTGATAAATTAGTGCTCCTAACCCACAGGTAAACTAATTGCTCTCTGAAAAGGCAGCTGGTAATTTCAGAGGCATCACCAGGCATCAGGCGGGGGTAACCAGGTCACTGGCTGAAGTTCAGCCTCTTTCCAGCCTTTCTGAATTATCCCTTGCGGTTCAGCGTTTCTGTGCGGTATGGCTTGATGCACACCTTTCTTGGGAAAGAAAGATATGAAAGAATGTCCTCAGCTTTGGTGAACCGGTGAAGAACTTTGTTTCCAATGGACTTGGAAATGAAAATACCTGATATTTTCACCTCCGTGCTTTTTGCTTTAGAAATCAATAGGCTGTTTGTAAGACCTTAAAACAGTCTTTTCTTTGCATTCAGCGGTTCACTCCTGCTTCTTGCAGATGATGTAGTAAGGAACACCTTAATATGTGTACTGATTGTGTTTCTTTTGCCAGTCAAAGGTGGATTACAGATTGACTTGCTCTTCTGAGTAGGCTGTAGTTTTGACCTTGAGCCTATGCTTCCAATTGTTTTTATACACAATTCAATAGTAGTATATGTTTTATAGTTCAGTTTATCTTTGCAATTAGCCACTCAAGTCAATAGAGAATGCATTTTTAACGCCATGTTGGCAAAGAGGAAGATCCTCCATTTCTCAGGAACATAGGTGATGTAAATTCACTTCCAAGCAGCAGTAAAAGCAACCATAATCGTGAGTAAAACCTCATTGCTTTCTTGGAAACGTATTCACCACAGCTGAGGCTCTTTTTGCAAAACCTGTTGGGTGTGTGATATGGTGTAATGCATTCCGCTGGAAAGCAATAGGATATAGAGGAGTCAGTCCTCCCATTAGAGTTCTGTAGAGGCCAAAAAAAAAAAAAAAAAAAGCAATTATTCTTTTTTTTTCTTTTGCAGTCTCAGGTGCAAATTAGAAGGGTTAAAAGTTGGATATTTGTACATCTCATTATTCATCAGGATTGTTCATGAATAGATTGAACCTGCTCTAGGATCAATATGTTGTTATCCATGCAATATTAAGCTTTGACTTTCCACAGGACACCTACAGGAATGTGCTATAATAGACAATGAGTTAAGTAGAGGCTTGAGAGCAAGGGTCTAACTGATTTTATGGGAAATTGTCAGATTTCTAACACCTTGAGCAAGTAGTGGCATTGATTATCACCCAGTTGCCAGCAGCTATGGATAAAAATCTTGCTTTGTTTGTTGTTGTTATGAATGTTATTTGGTAAAACTATTTCCAAACATTTTTTGCAGTTCTGCAATGCATATTGTAACACAATAAAAAGCCCTAATCATTTGCTGCCACTCTGATTTTTATACCTTTATGGGTTTTGCCAGACATCTATATATTCACATTGCTCATAATCAACCTTTATAAGCTTGTTGCTAAAAGAGGAATTTTGTCTGAACATAAGGATGTATCTATAATCATCCTGCTGTTACCCATCCATAACAAAAACAAGCATCACTGCTGAGTGTGTGTTAGGAGTTGCATGTAATCATCTCCTATTTAATGAGATACGTTAAGTTTCTGCTTTTTTACATACAGTGATATACACAAAAGTGTCTGACTTGTTTCCTTTCGCCACTTCTAACTGGTTAATGGTGTGATGTCATTCCAAAAATACTTTTTAGTGGCTGACATTTTATTTCCCCTTAATTGTTTAGTTAAAACAGGAGACAGAATGGATTTTTTTTTTTTGTCTTTGGTATTGATTCGCTATACAGTTTTTGAACGTTTGGGTATGAATCTCTGTACTTTAAGGTTCTTCTGATAATGGATACTTGAAGTAACAGTTATGTAGATGCTGTGAAAATTAAATAATAACAGGAAAATATTTTTGGATCTCTGGATGAACTGAAATATATTAAGTGAAAAGAGACTTTTTTTAGTGAAAGTTACTATTTGCATATATATATATAAATATTTCCTGAACTTGCATTTGAAAGTACTAGCAAGAAATTCAAGATTTTTGTTTATATTCATTAACTTCAGGCCAGGCAACTTTGCTCCTGTGTTAGCTTTTCTGGACAGACATTATGTGGTGGGCAGCACTCCGTTGTGCATTGACTTTTTATGTTTAAGTAAGTGAAACAGTGCTGTAGACATCCATCTCTATGAAAGAATGAAAATGTGTAACAGGAAACAGTACAGAATATTTAAGAGTCTGTCAGCCTGTCAGGTTTTGGCCATCTTTAAGATTTGACGTCCATCATTTTCTACCTTCTCATTGGAAAAGGAGAGGAGGAAGGGGAACAGAGAATGGATTTAGGGCCCTTCGTCTTCGTATGTGAAAGCTGCTTTGGAAGGAAATGGGGAAAACCTGTTGAATACTTACAGCAGTGCTTCCACGGCTGAAGGACAAAGCTGGGTGAGAAGATGCACAGTGAAAGGAGCAAAGAATTGCTGTTTTTCTCCTAAAATGTGTGTTTGCTGGATAACAAGAGTTAAGTAACACATCTGAAAGTGGTCTCTGTTCCCTTTGCTTCCCAGCCTTCAGTGGTCCTGGGCTCGCCTCTTGTGTTCTTCTTATGAACACCCAGCATAAAACAGCAGAAGGACGACAAAGCGAAGTTAGCAAGAAATTCATATAATTGACCTACCCTAACTGAGTTTTATTCATTCCAGCCCCAGTCTTTTATAATAGTTGATTCTTTAGGCAGTATAATTCAGGCACTGAGAGGTCATTAAAAAAGGCTGCAAGCAGAAAAACAAGCTTACAACTGTAAAGAAAAAAAGAAATAAAAAAAAGAGTACACTAAAGTAGGCCACTTCTTATAACTTGAGTGTTCTTGCAACTTTTTCTAGCTTCTCAGCTTGTAAATGACACCCATTTAAAACTTTCATAAATTCACACATCTTTTGGAAGGAACATGTAGAACTGAAAGAGTCTAAAGTATACCTTAAAAAATACCTCTGAATTTGCATCTATTTATATTTACTTTTGCATTTATAGATAGTTATGGACATGTCATACTATCATACTCGGGGAGGTCTGTAAACACTGTAACAACACCAAATGTATGAAAATATACCGTCCCATCTGGCACTGTGCTATAGTAGCTAATTAATGCTAATATACCAGTTATGCAGTGGCAAAAACTGGAATCGGTTTTCTTTATCCAGCATTTCAGTGTTATTACAGAGGAGCAGAGATTTCGTGAGTGGTAAATGGTAACAAAGTCATCTTCCTTGGTTCTTTTTGGGTACTTGGTAATTTCAACCACTATTTTGCTTCTTTTCTTGATAGTTTATATTATTTGAGGCATTTGGATTACAGAAGATTGTCTACAGTAATGACTGTAAGTGTCTGGATAAAACTGTGTTAAAAAATGCCACTGTCATTTGGAAAGGTTCGGTCTATATCTGAGAGTACTCTGTATTCCCTCTGCATTATTCATCCAGGGACAGAACGGCGGATTGATGGGCGACTGGATGAGAATTTGTTCCCCAGCCCATCGTGGTTTGTTTCAACAGCTATGTTGTTAAATCCTTCCTTTCAGTTTCTTAATTTAGTGCTGTCCCATTTTTCCCTTGGCACTGACCTTTTCTATCTGAGGACCTGGTGCTGTCTACAAGCTGATGAATTATGGCTGTTCTGAGTGGAAGCGACTGGCAAAGATAGGCTGGTTTACTCACGATCTCCAAAACATCCCATAGCAGGAGTGAAAGAAAATATTCCCTACAATGCACGCAATTTCTCTCAGTCGTGCCTTGGGGTGTGCGCCTTTCTTGTTGACACTGGAATTCTTTTATTCACAGATGCTGTACAGGAGATAAAGATGTCTTTCTGTGTTGATACAGCAAGCAGTTATAGTTGATGTTTAAAGCTGAAGCCTTCAAGCAGATTTTTACTGCAAATTTGAGTCTTGAGGGAAGCTAGGTGCTGAGGATGAGGTGGGGAGGAGATTCTGCTCTTGGAGAAAGAATATCTCATTTCACTGGTACAAAGATTCTGGCTGCATTTTCTTTAAAACCAAGGATGTACTCAAGCCAGAAAATACTAATTTCTGTGAAAGTTCAGAGCAGGACTGAAGCAGAAAAATAACTTCACCCTCCTTCATATGTCTGTGAGGATGAAGGAGGATAATATACTTGACCATATGCTATAACGTGTGATGGCTGTCGATGGGCTGCAGCCCATTCTAAACCCATAGTTACAAATTTGGCTTATCACTAATATTTCTAAAATTCATTTTGCTTCTTTTATTCAGGTGAGGCAACACTATTTTAGCAGTTCTTCTTTTGGAACTTTTCTTGAAGTATTCTAGTTTTGGTACATAAATGCCATAAAGACCGTTTGAAAAACTAGTAACCTTTTCCATGCTGCTCCCCCAAACCTTCTCTCGAATTTAAACAACCTTGATTCACTCGCTCCTAATGTGAGGGTCATAATTCAGATCTGCATGATGGGCTTAATTTCAAAAACATTCGTTCACTTTTGGAGTCAAACTGTACAACCTTAAATAACATGTATCAGAACCGCTTATATCAAGGAAATTTTGTTCTATTTCAGCCATGTCCCACTGAGTTGATGACTCTGAATTGTAGGTACCCATCAAAAGAACATAAATACCTGAGCACTTCTTGTGATATAACACTAACTTCTGCGTGGGTGGGGAGAGACATATATAAGACTGCTTCTGGCTAGTGTATATAAGTAATATTTTGGGATCATTCTTGAAGTTATCATTTCAAATATGCTTTTATCTGACATCATTGTTTAGTCTTGCAAATGCTAAGTTTATGGAAGTGATGAGTATGTGCTCTGCCTTCCATACAAAATATTATTGCCTTTAATAAACTGTAGTTTAATATGACCATAGCTGCTAGTTGTAAGCAAAGCAACACTTCTTCTGTTATGAAACAAGGAAGTTTTTGTAATCCAAGCTGTTTTATGTTCTGTTTCAATCTGGACAGAAAATGAAGCCAAATTCAGCTGTGACCAATACTGTCTTAAACACACAGAAATCTGTTCAAGCTATTTTTTGTTAGTTTGTCCTTCTGTATGCTATATGGCTTTTATTCATGACCTTATCTTAGGTGCTCATAAATGCACCTGAATAAAAGCATTGCTACATTATTAACATTACCAGTCATATCCTTGCTAATTAGAAACCCAGTTAAATCAGTGCTAATATTTCCAATAGCACTGATTTACATTTACTTTCACCTAAATTTACTCAAAAGTTGTGTTTTGTTTCTTTACAAGCAGTGATATTCACATCTTTGGGTCTTTTAAAAAGTAAAAAATGAGAGACAGTAATTATAGCTAAAAGTTTTGCTTTTATACACTGACATCCTTATGGCACTCTCAGTGATTCTTTAACCAGCAAGAATCATCCCTGGTTTTAACCTGCGTGATATCAAGTCCTTTTTTTTTTTTTTTTAATTTTTATTTTTTTAAAGTGCACATGTTTGGGAATCTTCCAGAGAACAGAAATAACACTAGCTCTGAAGAGCCAATAACGGTGTTCTCTGACTGTTGTAGTCTATTAAGGAAATTTTTCTGTCAGAAGACTCTAGAAAGTATGTGAATGAACTTTTGAGCATTTGCTGCTTTCATGGGGCGGCTGTAGGACCGGCAGGTTCATCTATTACTGCTTTTTATTTTGAAGCTTTGTTGGTAAAGTCCCTGCAAGGTTTGTAGTGGCAGCTAAAGCCTCATGTTCCTCGCTATCTTACTTGGCCAGTTTGCACATAGAAAATTCTGCCAACTTTGCTTGGGTTTATGTTTAAAAATTATGTTTGTGTAAGGGGGCTTTTGGGCCCAGATCAGCTAAATGTCTTCTGAACATACAGGGAACATAATACCAATTTCTCCTTAATCCATAAAGTACCTAACCACGTACTTCTGGGTTTTCTGCCATTTGAAGAGGAACTCCTGAACAAGATAATTTTGAACTGTAGCCTTTTGGGCAGCTTAAGAGTTGGAAAAATTTGGTGCTATGGATGGGAAATCTTGTGTAAGTCTTTTTTATTCTTTTACACCAGCATTTGTCAAATAGGTATACCGTAAGAAGGTAGTCTAACTCACCTAATTCAATGTGCAGCAAGTCAGAGAAATATCAATTTAGGTATTTTGCAGTTCTCATGTGCAGGTGAAGCCTCCAGATCTTGCAGGTCTTGCTGCATAAATACGTCTATGATAGGCCTTTTGCCCTTCCACAGCACTGCGGCTGTTTTCTGGGCTCTCGTCATTTTACACCTGGATTACTCCAGCGTCCTCCCCTCCTGCACTGATAAATACAGTGCTACCCCCAGCACCTCTGTTCAGAAGTCTGCCACAAAGTTCATTTCCCGGCTTCGTTATTTTAACTGTCTTTCTATTCTCTTTTGAGTGCCTTCTCGTTAAACACGAACTGCTTCTTTTCAATGTTAAGGCCCTTCATGAGTCATTTCCAACCTTTCTATCCACTATTAAAATGTTGCTTCCTTCTTTTGATTCCTGTGTTGCTAGCCTCTAACCCCCCAAATACCTTTCTGCTGACTCTGTGCTGCTTTTCTCACTCTGCAGAAGTTGCCCATAAGTCTCCACAGAGCTGGTGTTGTCCTCTCTCCAGGCTTTCCTTAAAAATCCTTTGTCATCATTCCTACAAAAAACGTTCAATAACCAGCTACTAGCATGCTGATATCATTGCTTGAATATTTGGTGGGGTTTTTTTTGCCCTGTATCAATCACTGTTTGGATTGAAAGGTGTTCACATCAGGCAGACTCCACTTGGTTTGTACTTCCAAAGCTCTGAGGTCCTGTTCCATGACCTGGACTTCTAAGTGCAAATACTAAATAGTATCGGGGTTTTTTTACAGTGCTTGATTAGACTGGCTGTTCCTCGCCTGGCAATCTCTTGGAGTTTGTCTTGTGGTTGTGTTTTCTGCTTGGCACCAAGGAGAAGCTATAGCTAGTTTTTGCTGCCTGGTGTGATGACCGAGTCCCGTCGTGCCCACCTCCAGGGGAATCCACTGCCTCCTTATTTGCTGCTTGCTGCAATTCAAGAGGCTGACTGCTAGCTGTGTCACTTCTGTGAGCTGTAACTAGAACGATACCCTCCTTTCCTATATTTCAGAATGAAACACAAATTTAAAGAGGCTTGAAGGTTCAGGAGTGGAAGGTAGGAAACTTCTGTGGAAGCCCTTGTCCTTGGAACGGCCTGGTTTGATGACCGTGGTAGAGAGGTGGTCTTACGTTGTCCCGTGGAAGGTTACTTTTTGTTCAGCCCTGACAGTTCATTATCGATCGACTGACTTAACAGAGATGTAGTTTGAAATTGCAGGTGTTCATGTAATTTTTAAACAATATCTAGAAGCTATATGGCTAGCTGTGTTGTCATGCTAGTTTTTACTTTGCAACTCTGTGGTTTGCAGCATAGGTGTGTTACCCATAGCTTCATAATGATTTCTTCTTTCTGAAAGCTGTAGTAGAAGAACTCCGTACTTTGTGCAGATTATTTTAAGTGAAAGACCACGGCTACAAATGGATATGTGCAGCTTCATTAAACCTAGCTAAATTGAACAGACTAAACTGTGAAAGCCCAGCAATTGGAAGTTACACTGATAACTCATTCTATTATTTCCATTGACTCAATGACTTGTGGGACAGTAAAGTTTGCTGTACTTTGATTTTGAACTATAGCCATTTGCTGCTGTGCTGTATTATTGATTAGCACGGGGGCCTAGCTTCATCGTGTCAGACTTCAGCCTCTGACTGACAGAAAGACATTACTTGGTAGGGAATTCATCTCAGTTGTCATCTGAATTGTTTTCCAACAATCCTTATATCTCCATGTTGACAACACACGTGACCTGGGCTCCTTCGTTCAGGCATTCCTAAGTTTGCGATGTGGATACTGGCTCTCTTTATTTCATTTGTGTTTTGTTGTTAAATGAAAGTAGACTCTGACACCACCGCATGCCTCCATGAGCTAAGGCTCTGTTATGTTGTAATACTAAAGTGCTCGAGTTTTGGCAACACTGGTGGGAACCCCAAAACTAAGAACTCCCCAGTGACAGAACTTTTTGATTCCAGGAGTTTGAACCCACAACCTGTGCATTGTGATACTTATTAATGCTACAGCAACTGGGAGAATTAAAACATCTCCAAAGAGGACTCACATCAAGCAAAAGCTTGATGGGAAGCTGGCAAAAAAATATCCAAGTGAAAATTCTTCTCAGTAAGGTGCAATTTAATACATCCTTCACTTCTCTAGGACCCAGGAAGCTGTATCAGATTGCAGTTTACAGCCAAAGCCCACTCCTGGGGTGTTGGAAATTGGCAGCTGGTATATACTTTATTTTTCAAATGTTGCTTTGACAGGAGAAAGCCACCTTTTATGTAAGACTACAGGTTAAATCTGGGCACTGACCTTGGAAGAGAAATCCTGAGCGCAAGTTCTTGTTTGCGAGTCATGTCTGGTTTTGCAATTTGTTCATTCACTTCCAATAGAAAATGTAAAGACCGCCCTACTCAAAAAGTCATTCTTGCAGGGAAGATCTAAATGATTCATGTCAGCCAGATGCAGATTTGGATTCCTTCAGGTTGAATACAGATAGGCAGGTAGCCTAGGGGAGTGCCCTAACCATCGAGTTTCTCTTATGAAATACCATTGTACTGACTTTCCCTCCAGCAATGGATTTGAATAGTCATCTGTGGATGATTTTTTTTTTTAAAGCCGCTGCTGTTAGCACATTAGTCATTTTCTGAGAGTTCTTACTGGGTTGAGCCTTATATATACAGATCTAGATTTGGCCTACATGCAGACACAGCATTTTAGGTGTCGTGGCTGCTTTACTGGAGAAAATACAGGTGCTTACAGCTTTTCAGCCAGCTGAGATGGTGTCTGAGGCAAGGCTTTAGACGTCACTCTTAACGTAGAAATACTTCGTTTCAACCTGAGTCCCAGGGAAAGTGCCCATTTCAGAAGTCCCTTTCTGACTAATTCTTTCCTCGCAGGAACTGATGGTTGCAGTTCAGCGTCGTCATCGTCAGGTGCCTAATTTTCGTTCATGAATACTTTCCACACCGGCGGATCTGTTAGCCTGCTTTAATGTAACATATATTTAAGTGACTTTCTGACTGAGAGTTTATCCCAGGCAGAATTGCATCCTGATATACTGGGTGAATGCAAAGCTATCCAAAGCACTTACGCTACCCAGACATCCAGAGTAGGATAGCTGCAGTACTGTCGGGCAGAATACAGTATTCAGGTTTGGCTCTTCCCCGTATGAAAAAAAAAAAAAAAAAAAAAAAAAATTTAGCAGACTATTACTATGCTTTTCATAACTAAGGGGTTGTAATGATGCCTGTTTGCCCAGTCTATCAGTCTGCATCCAAGAGTAGCCAAGTGACTGCGTTGGCATCGTCCATTTTTTTGGCTGGGTAAAGTAAATACCTACCGCTTCATACGCTGTGCACTGTCCGAAACACCACCGTACGTGCCAAAGAAATGAGAGGGGAAGAGCCAGGTTTGATTTGGGTGGGATATGATTTGAAGGAATCATGTTTCAGTGTCCTAATGGATATTGTTTGTGAAAACCCACAAATAGCATTTACAGGCAGCCAACCATCTCTAGTACGGAGGGGCACGGAATGAAAAACGGCTTTTGTTTATAGCAAAAAGTGAGTATTGGCTAAGAAGTAGTGTTTATGGTAATTGAGCTTTACAAGGAAGTAAAACTTAGTGGGGAACACAGGGGGTAGCATTTGCAGTGAAGCAGGTAATAAGGAGAGTTGTGTAGGCATTTCCTGATTAGCTCGGCTGTTTCAACAGCTGAGGAACATGACTCACATGTAAATGCTTGTGCGAGGCTTTAACAGGCATTCCCTCTAGCATGCCACCCTGCCTTCTGGTTTTATTTTGAGTCTCCTTGAGCCCTGCTGTGATTTGAAATCAGTGGAGGAGAAAGGAGAGTAACACAAACAACAGATGTCTTAAAGTCTTGGAACAGAGAGAGAAAAAGCCCTGTGGCAAAGGAGAAGGTGCAGTTAAGGTATTTCCTGTCCTTAGTTTTCTGTGCCTCTAGTACAGACCGTATTTGCATTTCTGTATGTGTCTATATATATCTACAGTTGTGCACAGAGGTGGTAAAGAAGCGGTAGTGCAAAAAGGCGGCCATGGCACATGTCAGAGAGTATTTTTTGCATCCTGTAAATGAGGGCGACCCAGAGACACTAAGTGTACTTGCAACCTATTTTAGGGCAGGTTCACAAACTATTTCCCAGTTGCTGCTTTTAGTAACTGCTTTTAGTCTGTGGCTGGATAAAATGCACTAATTCTTTTTATTTGAAGTTAAAAGATGCTCCATAATTGTGAAAGCAAATAGGATGCCTGGTGTCCGTCAGGACAGCTTTGCTTACAGGTGGTAACTTAAGACGTGGTGATACAAATAGTGTGTACCCCGAAATATTAGGAGAACTGAGTTGTGCACTAAGTGACATTTAGTGCAGATTCAGAAAAGTACTTTGTCTGTGCTTTCTGGTATGGGGAACTGTGTCTTTAAGGATTTTGATTTCCAGAAAGGAAATTTGTGACAGAAACAGCTGTGAAATTCTTGCAATATATAAGCAGCTGGGAATGGCATAGAGACCCTGAAAACGCCTTACCTGCTGAGTGTTAACTCAGTACTGCATGGGGCCAGGAGCAAAGAGAAATGGAAAACAAAAAAAAAAGCAAAAGAAAAATACTGTGAATGGAGAAGTAAAAATATATGACACTTCCAGATTTTTACTTCTTGGGAAAGATAACTGAAAAAAATGTTAAAAAGAGGATTCAGGGCTGAGAACTTTGTGCCCTGAAAACTTAGCAAGCTACCGTCCACTTTTCCACATCTACTTCCTCCTTTTATGTCTTTTATCTTCCACAGGTTTCAGCAGATGTGTCCAAAGACAGAAAATCACATTCACACAGAATCCTATTTTCTCATGATATTTTAAATGTAATTTTATTTGCTTATTAACTTGCTTGTTTTTTTTCAAAGGCTTTATGTAAACTCAGTTTCAACATATGTTCACGCTGTTTATTTTGTTGCTGTTACTTGTGTTATTTTTTAAAAAAACTATTTAAATTGTTATTTGGCTACTAGGCTACAGAAGTTTGTGCTTAGGTTAACCTTAGGTAAGAGTTTAGCACAACTGCTCTCTTACTGAATGTGACTTCTGAAAAGCATTCCAGTTTGGGGATGAATGCTGAGGATGTCAGTAGGAATTATTTTTCTTTGTACAGAAATTTGAACATCAAAATAGTGTTTTCCTGTGGTGTTTCAGGCCATGCGGACTCTGGGAAATGATATATATTTTAATATGTTGGTAGCAGCAATTTTTAAGCATCAAATATCAGTTGCTATAAACCATAGAGGGAGTTTGTTGCATTTAGTATGTTCAAATGGAACAACTGTTTTCTCATTAATGCTGTTTTAGCACAGACTTTCTTAATCATTACAAGGATATCCTATCAGAAAAATAAGCACAATAATAATTATGCCTGTACTTTAGTGTTTTTACGCCCGTCGCTTCCTCTCTACTTTGAAAATATACTATCCCTGTTGCACAGATGGGAAAAGAGAGGCATCCATGGGAGGTGAAATAACTTCACGTGGAGGTAAAGTGTAAATCTTCTTCTAGAGGAAGAAGGATCTCCAGGTCTCAAAGCAGAACCTTATTTTATAAGTCGTATATCAAACTTATCAAGAGGTATTTGTAAGTTAACAAAACAGAAGCCGCACGTTCGAGACATCATTTAACATTTACTTTTCCTCCCACAGGAACTTTTTACGCCAGAGTGCAAATTCAAGGAGTCTGTTTTTGAAAATTATTATGTAATCTACTCATCCATGCTCTACAGACAACAGGAGTCCGGGAGGGCCTGGTTCTTGGGGCTGAACAAAGAAGGGCAGGTCATGAAAGGGAACAGAGTGAAGAAAACAAAACCAGCAGCTCATTTTCTACCCAAGCCATTGGAAGGTGAGGCTCAGTCCATTGCTGGCAGATCCTCCTATAAATGTCACAGGAAGAAGAAGGACTGGTTTCTAAAATACCCGTTGTGAATGTGTGTGCCCTGCACAGGGGCCATTCCAAATGACAGTCCACAGGATTCATGGAGCGGTTCTGTGCTTCAGCATAGTGATGCTAGAAAGGGCATATGTAAGCACATTTTTTCCAGGGATTGAGAGGTCATTTTGCAAGAAAAGAAATCTTTTGTGGAAGGGCATTGTGCTGTTTTTAAAATATTCTTTCGATAGGGATATAAGCTGTTGTGAGTCTTGCAGTGAGAAAAGAGTCCTTTCATTAAGCAGAATGAAATAATGGATATTGTAGGATAATTCGGAGTTATAAAGGGAATGGATGAAATGTCAGCATTTCAAAGTAAAAGCTTTCTAATACAAAACCCAAAGGTGTCTTCATAAAATAAATCATACTGTATTACTTGGCCAGTTGATGTAATGCACATAACTTGTGTAAGTTGGCCTGTAAACCAAGATAGAAGCAAATAAAAGTCATACTAACACACTAAAATGATGTCACACATTATCTGAAAAATACATTAATTTATCTCTTGGAACTTTTGGGTTATCCTATGTATTCTGCAGGCCTTTATAAACCTATGCTGCTTTTTGCTTCTTGTCCTGATGGCACTCCAAATTTCAGTGATATTATTGCTACACATAGCCTCAGTCATTCTGAAAATTATCTCATGACTTAACATCTGAAAACACATACCTGAGTAATCCTTTAGTTAGCAGTCCCATTTCTTTTAACATTTTAATTTAAAATCTATGATTGAAGGATCAGTTTGTTAAATGCTTTAGAGTTTCATCATAAGGAAAGAATCTGAATAATCCTATGTTTGAAATCTGAAGAATCTGAATAATCCTTCATATTTGAACTCAGGTTGATGCCTTCGTGCTTTCTTCATCCTGCAAAAGCTTACAGTATTTTCATGAGCGCTCAACAATATTGACACTTTATATGTCAATCCCTTTATATTAAATTATAACAATTGTAGGGAGGGAACGTCAGTGCATTTTTAAAAGCAACATCAATTCATATGGATTAGGAAAGAAATTACTTTTTTCATTAATGTTTGGATGGTCAGACTCTTACCAGAATAGCTTAGACAAGGCTTAGAAATAACTTGCTTTACATTGCCCATGAGAGTCATCAAATATGACAGCTCCACGATATAAATCCTTACTTTATAGTTCCATCTCATGTTATTCAACTTAATATTTTTGTAGGTCACAGTGTTATTTCATCAAGCTCTTTTAATTAATCAGCAAAGTGTCCTAAACACAGTTATGGGGGCACTCTGAAGACCTAGATCATAACCAGCCTTATGTACTCTAGAGAAGATGTTTAATTTCAGACTTTCAGAAGCCATAAAAGGATTTAGATTATGTCATTGGAAATGTTAGAACAAGTATTTGATTAGTTAATGATGCTATGGGGCCCTTCATATTTATTATGAAACTTCACACCATTGAAGATCAAGGTCAGTACTTTTTGATGCTCCTGCCTCCTACTCTAATTAGCCAAGGGATGAAGGGATTGTGCTTTCTATGGCAGCACACAGCCAGTCCCAAAATCATAGTGTGATGATTAATTCCTTTGACTGCTTTGACATCTCTTTTAACCTTGCTGTGATACAAATAAATGCTACTGAAGTTAGATATAAGTGGAAATACTACCTGATTCAGTGACATGGAAAATGAAATTAAATTATCAATCTCAAAGGATTTAAAGTGGTTAGATAGGGACTGAAGCCCGGGGCAAACTTTTAATTCCTCTGAGAATTCAGTTAATAGTTTAATTTGGATTTTTCTGCACTTCTACATTGAGTGGAGATCAGTGGCTACTGCATACATTTTTGGAAAGGAGGAAGTAAAAACCCCAAACCTCTGGTGTACTCTCCACAGCACTGCCCTGGACTTTTCTTCAGCACACACCTGAAGAGAGCACGGCCAACCTCCTCAGATTTGGGAGACAGATGTACAAATAACTTTGCAGAACTGGACCCAAGCCTAGTCTTGCAACGTAGGACTAAAAAGGAACACTTAAGTCTAGACAACTGTATCTTATGATCCTATTTGTTAAACACCATCTGTCTTATCATATTTTACTTCTAAAAACTTGCAGGATATTTATTTAAGGGGTGTGTGTATATAAATACGTGTGTGTATATATATATGTACATTTTTGCGTGTCTGCCTCATGCAAAGAAGAATTGTAGTTTTTCATTTCCAGGGCTTCTATAGTTTCCATTAAACAAGCAAGCGTACAGTTTCCTACTGTGTTTTTAAGTAAGTCAGATACAGAAGAAGTGAGAAATTTGGAGGGTCAAGCAAAGCTATCAGTCATGCAAAACAAGTGTCTGGCTAAGTAAATAGTTTCCCTCGCATGCAAGAAAGACGAACATGGATTATATTACAATATCAGTTAGTGTAGAAAATTAATCCTATCTGAGATGAGCGCTTAAATGAGATGATACATTCTTAAAAATGTCTCTCCTCTTCTCTTTTCTCCCCTCAGTTGCCATGTATCGAGAACCATCTTTGCATGATATTGGAGAAACAGTGCCAAAGGCTGGGGTAACTCCAAGTAAAAGCACAAGTGCATCTGCAATAATGAATGGCGGCAAACCAGTTGTTAACAAGAGTAAGACGACATAGCCAGATCCTCACAGGTGTTGTGACTTACTGAGTCCCGAGTACAGTTGAGCGATTTATCCTTGCCAGACTTCCCCTCTGCAGTGTCTGTGGATCAGCTTGCGGCGAGTCACAGACTTGCCCGTTGCTGTTTCTGAACTGAGTTGTTTCAAGTGGATAAATCTCAACATGTAGCTCCACCCACAACAAGAAGACACCTGGATGAACCAGCTAAACTCAGACCATGGAATGCCCTACCAGATATTGGAATGCCTTTTTAATATCTTTTCTGTGACTGTGACACTTCATGTGAATGACATACTTCACAAGTACACTTGATACCTTGCCTGCTGACAATTGCCCATAATCCCTTTTTGAGTCCAGTTTCAGCAAAATCCATGTGTTTAAGTTCTATTTTGTAGCACACAAATAATCAAGTAATTTCTAGTTAGATGCTGTAAACCTGTGCTATTATGGATTTCTCTTCTTCCCTTTTTTATAAGGCTGCTCGCTCCACTGTCTGTGACCTTTTGCAGGGATTGTGTTTCTCTATAACTTAAGTGTTGCCGATGGCTTAGTTTCGAAAGCAATCAGGGAATCAGGAAGCCTTCAAAAATCTATTATTACAAATTATATCTATAAAGAATAGGATTGTTGTCTCTGGCTTACAATATTGATTAAATGTGAATACTCTTTAGTGACAGATACTGTGCTTCTGAGGTTGGCATTATAGTGGAGGGAAGAGTGTCAAACACAACCAACAGGAAGTTTTCTGAAACGAGTGTTTGGCATCCCCCTATAGTTTCTTTTTGTGTGTGTGTTTTATACATATCACAGGCTTACTGGTAATGGTAACATTTGCCTTGCCCAGCGAGCAAGACCCACTCATTTTTGGGAAAGTGGGTCCAAAGAATTTTGTAGGCCTTGTAGGCCTGAATTAAGGCTCATTTTTCATCTACTAAATCTTCATTGTTTGAAAAACAACCACCACCAATAAAAAAAAAATAAGTAAGACTAACCAGAATTGTGCTACCTAAATCCATTTCAAATATAATCCTTTCCTGTTTTTAAGGAACTGAACTTAATGCCATTGTTATTTTTGGCTGAATCCCACACCTACTTAGCAAAGCATGGGCAAGGATGTTGTTGTGTTCTTTTTTGCAGCACCAATGCAAAGGGTAGTTACAAATGATAGTTTAATATTTCTGGTGTTTTAAAAAAAAAAGTTTTAAAACTGGACATATTACAAAACTTTATTTTTATTTTTAGCTAAGCATGCAAAGTCCGTTCCTATGTATCTCACTGATATCCCAGTACGTACCTCCACCCAGCTTCCTAGGATAATATGCCCACCAAATTGCTAGATTGAAGGTGCCTTGCCTTGATCTCTGTATACTGTACTTTCTCCTACGTGATCCTAGAAGAAATCAAAAACACTATAAAAATTGAAGCCTTGGATCATATAACCAGAAACATCAACCCTTTGAGTTTGTCACTTGTGAACAGTTAAACCAATGTTGGGGGGGCGAGGAGGAAAGAGTTAGAGAATGCCACAGCGATGCCACTGAAGTGTTGCACGCTTAGTCACAGGCTGTCAGAAGACAAAAAATATGGGTACTCACTCTCTGTATGCTTAAGAAGGTATTTGTTTCTCCGAAAGGGGAACAAGGACCAAACTGTACCTCAGTCTGGAAAACTGTGTGGCAATGCTCTGTTGGCCTCTTGCTGTTACCTTGATATTTAAAGACAAAAAACAAGGAAATCATCCATTCCTTTTTCAGCATTGTATTTCTGACAGATTGTTTTATCACATCTTTGTGCTGAAGTCCCTGACAGAGACCGCTGGTTATTTCAAAGTCCCTGTCTGCTCAGCTGAACAACTGATTCAGTCTGAATGAACTCTTCATGCTAGTTTTCAAACGTGTTCTGTTTTTATAAGCAACATTTAGTGCACTCTTGAAGGAGATTCCTGTAAAGCTGCTAAATTCTAGATAAACTTTCTTTTTTTTCCTGTAGGCCAGACTTCCTTGTTTATATATGTAATATGAGAACAGCAAGCTAACACTTGATGCTGGGTCTTTCTAGGGAGGGAATGAGTTAAGCATGAAGCCCACTATCCATGTAGAGAAAAAAAGTACAAACCTACTCTAATACTGTGAGAAAAATGCAAAGAAACTTTGACTTAGACTGTGCCCTTGCCTGCTAGCACTAAATACGTGTGCGTGGGGAAAACAACACTTTATTAAAAACTTCGGTGTACCCTTCTCGTCCCATCTCGTCCAGTGGGATTTGTGCACCGTCCCTGAGAAAACAAAACCAAACCCAAGGAACTCGCGTGGTGAGCGGGGGGCTTGCTCTGCCCCCGGGGACCCATGGGAGGCAGCAGCCTTGAAATTGTACTCTCGGCTGCTGGGTCCCAGAGGAGGCCCCAGGCTTTCCCACAGTTATCAGAGGAGCACTTCACAATATTTTGAGTAAGATAATACAGCTGAGGTCTACATTTTCTTTCTCTCTCACCTGAATTTCGTAAGAGTTCACGAGAAGGAAATACACGCGTTCATGTCCCACCCAGCCAGCTTTTTACTCTCCCAGTGTAAGAGCCTGGGGAGAGACAGGGTTGGAGACCTGGCTGAGCCACGAAGGAGGTTCTGGTTCATGGCCTGATGCTACATAAGTATTGTTTTCAACATTAAACTTTTGATGCGGAGGAACTTTGATCTGTGAACCAGTTTGGGGGGCTATAATTAAGGCCAGATTTCATTTTTGTAAGCAGTTAGTACATACTGAAAATGCAGCATTTTTTTTAAATCATTTTCTGTTTTTGTTTCTATGAGCAAAATCCATATGTGTGTTTAATCCAATGAATAGATGTCCTACAAAATATTTTTTCTACAACATGTTTAAACATAGCCAAGAGGTCTTTGTGGTTTTTTTCCTCCCTTTGATTTTGTCTTGTCTCACCTGTTGCATGGGAAGAGGATGGCAAGGATGAACTGCATGTAGTAGGTTGTGTCTGTCAAAGAACTGTTGGTCTGTATTACTAAATTTACATCCATATATGCAAAGAGTTTGTCTGCATTGTACAGTTTGTGTTTATTCTTATTTGTTGTATACACAGATTCAACATGATGAATAAAACATTTATATGAAGGCATACCAGAAAACAACAAAAAAAGTTTTATGAAAGAAGTAGACTGTGCAAATCATCAGTGCACTGGCCACAGGATGGTGAAACTTCATGTAAATAGGTTGGCAAACTCAGTTCTCCCCTTTTACCATGCCAAAGAAAATTTTAGCTCCTTAATATAATACCTCTCTTTCTTGCTGTTCTCCAGGATGAGACTTCACCATTTTCTTCCCTCTAAAATTGATTTTGCTGTTAAGTGAAAGCTGTTTTCAACTGTCTGTTACTACTAAAGTACTGTATAGTAAACCTGATGGAATCAATTTGTATTTACAGATTGGGGTTTTTGTACTTACATGTCCAGCTGTCTGTGAATCTGCAGCGTTCCAGATCTTTTGCATGCTTGCTTTGTATTTTGTTCTTCTTCTGGGTTTTATCTAATCTCTGAGAGACTGTTTGCACAGCAATCATCTTACCATTTTGTATGTTAACACTGCACATAGTCACTATCTCTGTCTTTTTTTTTTTTAATCTGTATTTCAGCTACAGTTCTATTTGACAAAATCAGTCACACCTGCACAGTTTTAGAAATCCAGTTTTAAGTAGATAGGAACTACTTCAACAAAGCACCGTTTTGTTGTACTTTAGAAATTTTATAAATACACAATAATCCTTTTGAGATTGCTCACATGATAGAGCCTATAGAAAGGTGTCTATAGCTTTTAAGTGCTTTGTAGTTCACATAACACAGCTTTTGCTTAATTTGCTGGGGTGTTTAGCCACTCTCAAATAATTTTTTAATATAGTGTCATTTTCATAAACTTCCAACTTGTGTAGAGTCAGGCTGGTTCTTAACAAGCCCCCTCCCCCCCCAAATATAAAGCGATTCACTTTGACTATGGTATGTACCTGAAACAACACTAAGAACTCTGACTTTTTTTTTTTTTTTAGAACTTTTTCTCTTGGTTTGAAACCACTGTAAGCAATGAGGTATGAAGGCAGGGAGTTTAGTCCATGCCTTAAAAGTGTGTCTTGCTGATCCATCTGTTTATTGGTATAAAGAAGAAATTATCACCTCCGTTCAAATGGGAATGCAAGTAAAATTAGACTAAGGAAGGAGGTTATCTTTCTTTTAAAAGCCCCTTCAGATAAATTCATATTCCGTGCAATGCATTTTGAAGTATCTAATAACAGGAGGTTTTCTGTGATAACTAATGCAAATGCTATGACTTATTTTTAAAGACGTAATAAAATTTTTGTTCTGTTACCTAGTCACAGAAATATTCAGCTTAGCTTTCTTCATCCCAGTATCATCTAGCTGTATCATTTAGCTACAAAGTGAGATGTCATTCAGTAAAGAAGCAAGGGCAGTGCATCAGAAGTGTCAGAGCAGGTACATGATTAACTGTTCATCTGCGTGTTTCTAAAAGAGCGTATGGCCAGGGAAAAAAAGGATTACAAGTAGGTTAATAATTTACGAAGCAAATCAATCCACAGCTGTTTTATAGGTGATATTACAGATATGTTATATACAATAGGCATAATCCTCCAAGCCTATTGTAGAAGCGTTTGGCACACTTCTGGATTGTGTTCTTTCTCTCGTAAGAAGAAAGCAAGGTTATAGTATCTTTTGTTTATAAGGTTTATCAATCTAGCCAGTACAAAATCCCCATTTATCCAATTTATTTTTGCCACAGGCTTGGAAGCAAGTTTTTACAGTCACTAGGTATGAAGAATCAAGCAGTATGTTTCACACCCTTACACCTCTTCCTGCTTTTACAGTTTATGTATATCCGGAATTCCCATCACAGGGAATGAGGTGTAAAAATCACAATTTATTAATACAGCTATTATTTTCACATATGTGGAATAATGATCTTATTCCTTCCAATCTCATTTTTCTAGTGAGGAAATGAGCCACAAAACAGAACTGCTGGGAGTTACATCACCAGTTACCTCAGCATGAAGCGTGGGGGGGATGTTCAAGCAACATTATAAGAAACAGAATAAAAATTGGAAAGGAAGTTATGTATACATTATATTTTTAGTAGTCTTAGTTAATGCTTTAAGGTTTATAGCGATAGCACCATTTTGTTTGATAATTTACATTTTAATGAACCACTGACCGTAGCTGTCTTTTAGAATATTCTAATATTTTTCCATATGTACCTTAACATACAACTTGGATAACACTTTTTGAAATGCTATGGCTATGTAACCCATCCAGTAGCCAAAATGTTGGAATTGATTGGTTTTCTAAAAAAAATTCTAACTAGAAATCAGAATCATCTTACACTCTTTTAAGTATATAAATTTAAAATTAAAGCAAATTACAAAGTAAAATGCATCAAATATGACATTGCAACCCTCTAAAGAATTGTTCTTTTCTCTTTGAGTAAGAGTACCTGAAATACCATGGCTGATCTATGGGATATATAAATCTGCTTATCATGCCAGGAAATAAGTCAAAAGCATCTACTGAACCTAGATAAGAGTTTTGATTATCTAGTATTTTCTTGTTATGGTACTAAATAGAAATGGCAGGAAATCAAGGAAAACTTCGTATCTTTCATTGTTTACACTCTGATTCAGCAGATGAATGTATATGCGAAAAAACACTAAGGTATTTTGAGATTATGTAGGTCAGTGGTATTCATAAATATAAACAGAACCAACAATCTGTGCTCTCCAGACACCAGGGTTGACAAAATGCATATATGTTAAAATTTAAGAAAATATTCCTTTTAAGCTCTACAGAGTTTAAGAGTTATAAGTATAAAATATAAACTATAATTTTCAAGATGAATTTTACTTTGAAGATTCCTTATACTGTATCAATACATTTTAGAACTCTGCCTGGTATTTTGGTTATCTAAAAAGAGAGCAGCTAGCAGCTTTAGGGTGTATGTCTCTATTTATCTGCATAACTTCTACAGAAGTTATGCATGGATGTTTGGTGATTACACTCCCTGAGAACACAGGTTTCACAAACTTCATTTTTAGAAAGAAAGAATCCATGTTAAGGAAAAAATTGGGTAAGAGAAAGAGCAAGCTACATGGGAAGGGGTAATAATAAAAGTGATTAAATAAATTCATTCAAATTTTTTGCATTCTATTACATGTCCTGTACCATTGTATTTTCCTATTTCAAAATTATCCTTTCTAAAAGAAAACTAATTTCTAGACTAATAATGGAAATACCTTTTTTGGTTGATATATAGTTCCCTTATTTCTGAGTCATGTACTTCTTCAAAAATCAGGACCTTGGCACCTAAACCACAATGTTACAGTTTGGTATTAAAAAGAAATATTTTCCAGCCATTTAAGCAATTTCTCGCTCAATCGTGGTTTCACAAAATGTAAACACTTTTGAAACAAAAATGTATGTATCTTTTTTTTTGCTCGAAAGAATTAAAGGGCTGCCAAATCTACATGTACAAAAAAAATAAGAGACTTATATGTAAATAAGTTAGGGAAGTCCCAATAGTTGTGCATCATTCATAACTCAATGTGAATTTCACACTGAGCAGCATTTCACCATTGGAAAATAAAAATAAAATTTTTGTTCATACCACTGCTTTGTTTGTATTTACTGTATTAAAACTTTAATTACTTTGTTGCCATTGTCTGAACATCTTTGGCTGAGACCAGGCTACTGTATAGCATAGCTGATTTTTTAAGTCAGTTGACCTTCAGGCTCCACACTTCTATAAAAGCAGTTAAATTCAATGAATACAATGTGTGACAGTGCAATCTGTTCCAAACAGTGATTTCTAATAGCATACAGAATTGTCATCCTAAAAGTTATTAGTATAACAAATTTTCATTTGCTTTACTTTTAAGAGGACTAGGCAACCGTACATACATAGAACAGTATGATAAAAGTACATATGAGTTGCAGGATACATATTCAGAATAGGTAATCATACATTTATATCTTTATTAGTTTCATTCCTTATACTCCTATAGGTTATGTATTTGAAAGTATCGTAGTATGTAGACTAGATAACCAACTCTCTGACACATTAACCACCAAAACGAAGAAGTTCTTTTGTGGAAAAGGGTCTGTTCAAACATTTTGGGTCTTCAGTCTATGGTTGTCAGGTAATTGGACCTCAGTTATACAAATACAATTCTTTGACCAAATAAAAAATCATTAATATTTTGATAAGCTGCTTTACAGCTTCTCTCAATTTATGAGCCGGTGCATAATCAGGATTGTTGAAAGAAAAAAGCACCAATGTATTTGTCAAACACCATAAAATTAATCAAATTAATTATTTGACAAATGTTCAACTAGTGCTACTCTTCTGCAGGAGTATTGCTGCACACTGATACGGAGACGTGACAACCAAGTAAATAATGTTAAAAAAAAAAAAAAAAAAGGCTTTCTTATACCTTTTCCAAAGGTTGCTGAAGGAACAGGCATTATGGGTGTAATCTCAGTCCCATCAAATTTACCAAAAAACTCTGGAGAAGTTCCACAGGGCCAGTATTTTATGACTTCACCTTTTAGAGCTTGGACTGTCCTGCTCCCAAGGCATTTTTAATTTTTTTCTTTTTGTTTTGTCATGCGTTTCTTTAAGGAGCAGGCCCTCAAATGAGTGTTCTAAAGTATTTACACCCATGCGTGTGTGTGTGCATGCACACGCACATACTAAGTACTTCTGAAATTAAATGGTCTAGCAGCTTAAAGAAAAAACAAACAAAAAACCTCCTCAGTCTTTGATGTCCTTTGTTAAGGATATTCTCTCCCCAGCCAGATTTCACAAGCGTTTCCATTCCATCCTTCCCAGCACTCACAGTTTCCACAGCTGCAAACACCGTTGCCTAGAACAGAAAGAATAAAGGGCAATTATCATAATCGAAACATACTACATTAAAATGTGTTTTATGGGAAGTTAAAAGCCATGCTAAAGTAGTTGCATTGTTCCTTTATTGTTCCCCCCACCCCTTTTTCTTCTTTGGAAGGAAGCAGTTACTGTACCATTGCATTAAGAAGCCACCCCAAACCTACACTAGCAAAGCATTAATAGCATTCTCTCAATAATTCTATCATCAGCAGAACTGAAAATATTGTAATTATGCCACCACTTTTTGTACCCAGGTGTTGAGGCTCAGTGTTCACACTGTACCTCCAGGTACAAGGAGAAACAAGATTACTTTTAACTATTATGCAGAAAGAAAAAGACACTAAAAGTTACAAACAGAATAGCAATAAAAACATCGCTTTGAACATGAAAAACTTTAAATCTAAATTCTCGGAAGTGCTATTCAAATAAATAATATCTCAAACTCTCTATTAGATGAAAAATGTTTTGGCGCTATTTTGCAGCAGGGAAACATTAAGTGCTGAAACCCATATTTTCATTTTATTTCAGTATTTATTTTCCATGACTCCCAGATGCTCAGCTTGAGACCTTTACAGCCTGGGTTTCCAATGTGAGCTCCTCTTCCTACTGACTTCATGAAGATCCATGAATAGCTGTTGCAGCTGAAGATAAGGCTCCCGTTGCCTCTATACTGACTACTTGCCCCCAGAAAAAGACCCTTGCTAATAGGGCTAGCTGGAAGACATAATTTACTAGTGTCAGCCCTCCCACTCTCACTCTAATCGGCTTGCAGATTTCCTCCACATCTAATAGTTGCTCAGCAAAGATTTTCTAAAATTAAGATTTGTAACAGGAAACAGCCAGTAAGTTAATTTAGCAATTCCCATGTTGCTTCTTGTCGCCAGATTTGTCATGAGGGTTTGTTGGCAGCCTGCCCGTTTCTAGCTGCATCTGCTACCTGAGCTCTCAGACAACGTTAAGGTGAAGCCGCTTTAATCACTAGCCATCACATCATAAGAAAAACTGTCAGGTATTTCAGCCTCCCACCAAGAATCGTCTGATTGCCAGGAAGCACAACTATGCCTCTCACCTACTAAAGATCATCAGACAAGTGAATTTTGTGTGACTTAAATGTATTATACACATAGAAAGGCCAGAAAGAGAACAAAAATTAAAGAAATCTCATGATCATAATGCTGACACCGTGCGTCCTTTGCCAAAAAGCAGTAACTTGTAGTCTATTAATTACAGTGAAAACTGTTGATGGATTTCATAGCTGGCTTACTTATTTAAATTCATACTCAGGCTTTCAACTGTTGTTTTGAAACCTTAAGTTGATTATCATGCTGCACAAAGAAATAATTATATCAGGTTTGAATAGCCAGCAAATGCACTTCCTCCGTCAGTGGAGAAAGAAGAAGCTGGGCTTTGTCTAACGTAATTCCCATCAACACAGTTGGTTTCTTAGAGCAGTGAAGTGTTAGCCTGTACTGCACCTGTGCAAATGAGACCGTCGTGTTTGTCACAGTCTCTGTCATCGCATTCACAGAGATCGCCCGAAATGTACCATTCCTGTGGTGAACAGATGCACTTTCCACAGTGGCAGGAACCTGAAATCACAAAAATTATTACTCCCAGTCAAAGAGCACTGCATTTTCAGACGAGAAAATAACATCCCCGGACACACACGTGCACACACACACATGTGCATATATGCACTAAATTGCAGCCTAAGAAGCTATTGCATAAAAGAAAATAATCAAGCTAAAAGCTTTTTGAATAAAAGGATTCTTTCGGCATGAGCTAGAGTATGGTGGGACGTTACTACTAATGCTTTGATTCTGCTATTTCACTTAATCAGGACTCACATTTTGAAGCTTTCCTTTGGTTTCAGAGACCTACAATCAGGGCTACTCTTCCCAAGTAACTTTTTTTTTTTTTTTTTTTTTTTACTAGAAAAGCTCAAACTGTCCCTGACCCACTGTTCCTGAAGGCAATAAAATCACACCCAGGAAGAAAATGGCCCTCCTCATCTAAAGCCCACAAAAGACCAGAGGTGCCCAAGACTAACGTTTAGACCCTCAAAATCCTCATCACCACAAATGAAGCTGCTCCACGTCCCACGGAATTACTAAATGTTTGTGTTGGGTCAGAAAGAGTTTGTGCACATAACAGCGGCTCAGCAGTTTGCTCATTCCTGCAGAGTCCCCCAATGGCCCTTGCTGGGATGGGCAGCTCTCCTCCTCCTCCGGGATGTCAGGTTGCACCCCCACAGCCAAAGGAGGGACCTCATGGTGACATTCTTGTGATGCCATAACCCACCGAGCACCAGAAACCTCCCTTTAAGGGAAGATTTGGAGACATCCCTACCTTCTGGAGAGGGTTCATGGCTCTGAATCCTGGAGAGGGACAGTTGCCTGCAGGGAATTGTGTGTCAGGAAGCCTGTAGCCTGAAAATGGTATGAGAGGCTTTTCTGCAACTAGAAACGCCACAAGGAGACAGGAATTCCTCCTGGCTGATTCCAACACCCGGCTGAAGGGAGCTGGCTTTTACAGAGCCCATCCTCAGCTGCCTGACCCTATACAGAGTTCAGACACTTAAATGCCAACGTGAGACGCTTAGTAAGTGCTGAGCAAAAATCCTTTTGTGGACCTAGCCCTAAGAACTGGTTACAGCACAAATCAATACGAAAATCTCAAAACCCAAATAAATGATAACAAAGAATACACACATAGTTTTCAATTATGGGAGGCAGAGTTTAAAAAAAAGTCACCAAAGAAGCTGTCAGCCTTTAACAGAATGTGCTTATGAGTTGTTAGGTGCTGTTGAAAATCCTACTCTCTTGCATTATTTCCAGAATGAGTCCAGTACAAAGTCACCAATGTGTTTAATACAATATTAAAGAAAATATATAGAAGGAAGCTTGATTATATCAGAATACAACCTAAACGGAATTCATGCGTTACTTAACAGAGCCAGAGCCAAAGTGTATAAAATGATGCTTTTTCCATTCTTTTCAGTGTCTTCTGTATAAAATCCATAGTAAAAATCCAAATACACATTTAAAAAAAAAAGTGGATCTGTCAAAATCAACCAATTTTCCCCTAGGTTTTTCCTGTAAATACTGAAGCGGCTCTGATCAGTGAAACTTAATTCTTTAAAACTTCAGAACAGTCTCAGCAGAATATCTAATTTTTTAATTAAAAATGTAAGTAAATTAGTGTTTATTGTAAGCTGACAAAAGTTAACTCATTGCCTAGTTTTAGAGAAATGCTGTTTTAACTTGTAACATATGGAACACGTAAATATATACAGGAAGACCTGTGGAACATTTGGAGATGGGAGTATTTAGTTGAGCAGCTACTTTTTCCATGATTTCTGAGTATTGCTTACTGAGCCATGGGCACAGAAAATACTGACATTCCCTACAAGGATAAAAAATGCCGTTGTATAAAGAGGCAGTGGAGGATAGCATACATATTGCATGGTTGCTGTAGAAGAGATACACTAAGACATACTTGAGGGTAATTTAAACCGCATGTCTCTGTTTATACAAACTGCAAGGTACTGACAGCTGAAAATAATGATGAATAGTATCAGAATTTTAGTGAAATTAAAGCAGTTAATAAAAGCATGACATTCTAAGAAACCTGAAGTGATTCTGCATAAGCAGGCACTGATGCTGCTACTGAGGGATGCCCATGATGTTTAAAACTATTTTGCAGAAGATAGAGCAAATTTAACACCAAGTCAACCAAAGAAGATCAGGCTCCATAATATAAAATCTGTTAGGGAGAATGAATGTATCGAGTCTTTTCCCTGAAGAGAGCATGCTGCTCTGGGAGGCTCCTCAGTTTAATTAAAATGAGTCTAATGAGTTGCAGGGTGTTCCCTGGGATCCCAGCCAGATCCTCTCGGATGGGATTTGGCTCATTACCTAGCCCACGTCCTGCACCGTTACAGTAGCCATCTGCAGCCCTACGTTTCTGCCAGGGAAGCAGCAGCGTGGTGGGTGTTGCTGTTTCCCTTGGAAAGAGCTTTTACTACAGGTGGCATAGTCAGCGAGCCAAGATTTTGAAAACAACCTAGGAATGTGGATGTCCAGCTTCGCTTATATTAACAGACTGTAATTTTCTGAAAGTGTTCAGCAGTTACCTGCTGAAAAAACACGACTCCTTAGAGTCTATTAAATCCTACATGCAGAAACTCAAGCTCCCTCAATCCATTATAACGTTTGCATATCTTGGCTAGGTTTCCAGCAAGGATGGAATAACCACCATTGGTGCACAGGTTTGAAATTCCCTTTTATATGACCAGTAATGCTTACTTATGGACGGATGTAATGAAACAGAAAGAACAATTTGTCATTTTAGCCTCTGGATAGTCCCGGTCACACTTTCTATGAACAACATTTTAAAGTATGGGTAGCCAGTAAGACATGATTTCTAGATACTTATTTAAGCATCAAGAATAGATTTGCCTGAAAAAAAAAGAAAAGAAAAGAAAAAAGAAAAAAGAAAAGAAAAAGGGGAAAAAAGACAAAAAATAAGAAAAAAATCTAAACGTAGAAACAAAAGTTACAAGTGATTAAACTGTCTTTGCCTGTGATCCCCACCCTGCTCAGAGAAGAGGCAGGAGATAGTAACCTCCTTGGATGTTCACTGCCCACACACTTCTGGAAGTTATCTTATGTAGCTATTTCTCTTCTGGGACAAGAAGTTACACATATGAGCACCTGTTCCCACAATAAAGCTGCTATAGCATCTAATTTGACACAGCTTTATTATATTGACTGTCCTCAGGGCAACCTTCTGTCACATGACTTAAAAAGAAAATCCCACCAGTTTTGCTGAATATGGATTTAGGGTCAGGTTTGTAATTGCCATAAAAAGTAAACACTGTTCACCAGTTCGCTACTATCTTAGAAAAACTGGGCCTTTGGAGATATTTAAAAGTCCTAAAAGTCAGTGACCAGATCCCAAACCACTCCCTGGGCAGTATAGCCAACAGAGGGGAAAAAAAAAACCTCAATGTCTCTGCAAATTCCTTCCAGATTATCTGCTCCCAAAGCCTCAAAGTAAATTGTAGCCTTCATATACGTGCTCAGAGCTAATTGTTCTCAGAGTAAGACCCACAGGCTGGAATACATAGCTCTCAGCCATCCTTACAAAAAGGTAGCAGATTATACAAATATTTTAAAATTCAACATAATTTTTCATGTTTATATTTATTTAGAATCTTATATAGTGATCAATTTTATTGATTTTAAGCATATTCGCTCACCTTCATGGTTTATATAAAAAAATCACAGGGAGGCCAGGGCTAAGAGAAGAAAAGTTAACTTCTGCAGTAAAACAGAGTAACACCATTTCTCCAGTAACTCAGCAGCCTCTTACACATATGCTAATTTAAAGATAGCCACATCTTCTGGAGACAATGGAGAAACAGTACAACTTCCTTGTTTTCAATGACATTGCGACAACGGGGGG
>NW_010973062.1:3434591-3456005 GCF_000737465.1 Haliaeetus leucocephalus | reverse complement strand
GGGGGGTGGGGGTATAAAAAACAAAATAAAATGGTGCAGTGGGGTAGAATTCTGATAAGTGATAATACAGATGGAAGAAGGCCAGGCTGGAAACCCTATTTAAAATTTCCTTTGCACTGAAATAAAAGTTACCAAAGGGGCAACTGGAAATCTGCCTGATGTAGAAGGCTCCTGTTTTTTCCAGCTAGCAGGTTTCTTCCCTGTCTACGCAAGGGATACACAAACAGAGGAAATTGCACATCCAGTCTGGAGTGAGTGCATTCTAGCCTCCAGCCAGTTCCACCACCTGCTTTTTGTCTAGTCTCTTTCAGACATATTCTATACAAAAATAGGCAGTTTTCACTATGGGGGAGCTAAAAAGCCCTCTTTCCAGTAATGCAATTTCCTAGCCTGAAAGTCTGCAAGGTAGGAACCTCAGAGAATGATTTCAGATAATTTTCAAGATTTTCTAAATTTTATTCCTCCCTGCGGCATTTTTTTATAGCTGGACTGAAGGTGATGCAACTACCCGAATAAAAATTAGTAAATGAGTTTGTGGAACTCTTATGGGGGCTGCAGATGTCTACCTTTCCTTTGCTGCTGTATTGGGGAGGGAGGTCCTTAACTATACCAAATGTTGCTGTTAAACACCATCCTCCACTTACTGTTGCCTGAGATATTGCATTTGCCATCTTGGCCACTGCAGTGTTACTGCAGGTAGTGGCCCTGTTCCTCAAACTGGATGGAGCACTAACGGTTAGTTTCTAATGTACAGCTGTTCAACACAGACCATCAGATAAACACATACAGGAAATTATATGCTATTAACAAATTGCATAGGAGAGCGATGCTGCTAAACATGTATGGCTGGGGTGGGTGTTTGACAAAATGGACGTAGGTGCATTACGGAGGAAAATATAACATCCTTTTAATAATAGGTGCCTTTGAAAGAAAGGGTTACTAAACAGCAGCCCACTGCCATGCACATTAGTCGTCGAGAACATGATCATTTTCCTCCTGTGGGCACTGACATTGGGTAGCTCAGCTGCCAGTTCTTACCCTTCCCCGAGCATAATATGCCATCCGCTGACTCGCAGAGACTTCTGCTCTCCTCCTCCGTCATGTTGCACTTCCTTGAATGCTGGCACAACTTTCCAAACCACCCGTCCTGGCAAATGCATCGGCCGCATGAGCAGGTACCATGGCCTGTAAGGACACCAAGGTTGGTTATGAGCAAAACAAGCAGAAAGCTGTGACTGCGGTCGCAACTGAGGTCATCTTCAGACCTCTGCAGGGGGAAGTGCACGCTATGGGATAGACAGACAGATAGATGGACAGCACAGCTTCCCAGCAGGGTGGCCTTCTTCAGTTCTCTCACTCTTGTGTCAAACAAACAGGGTGCTCTAGTGATAGGCAGAAAAGCATGGGCACAGCTCCCCTCACCCAAAAAGCTGAGCATCACCTCAACTTTATGGGATGTTCCCTAATCCACAGTGTACTGAGGACAGACATGTCTTTCATTCTGCAGCCCAGTGCTGAAGTGTCACCTGCATATCCCATACGATCACCTGAAGAAGCAGACCCCAGCACAGCACACAGCAGAACAGGCAAGGGAGATAAAAGCTGCAATCTCCTCCAGCAGCCCATTACTGCGGGTTATCTGCTGCAGCGCGTGGAGCCACTGATGCGCAAAGCCTGGACTCAATATACTCTGCAATTGCTACAATTAACTCATACAGTACAGGATGAAGATAATTCCCCACAGGGTCTCATGCAATTACTAAAATTGGATATACGTAAACCCAACTGGCAACCTGCAAAGAGCTCCTCTCATCACCCTAACAACATCCTGTTTCTCTTCTGCATCTCTTCTCCAGACATAGCTATCCCAGCTCAGCAGTTTAAAAGGTTTGGCCTTTTCACTCCAGATACTGTAGTAAAATGCCAAGGGAGGAGGAAGAGACCAGAGCATTCTCCAGAGCACACACTTGTATGACCCCAAGGCAGGACACTGAAGAAGAATGGGCAAGTTATGATGGTGGGCTTTCTCCACAGGGACACAGATTTTAATTCCCAAATCAAGACAAGAAGCCTGAATGAGAAGGAAGATGGACAGGCAGAAGAAGAATACAGTAGCAAGGACATAGCTATCAGAAGATGATTAATATAAGAGGGAAAAATAGGGCGAAGTGAAACACATTAAAAACAGAGGAATGAGGAAAAACATAAAATAGCAGGCGAGTGGAGAGGAATACACTCTGAAATGTTAGGGAAAGAAGGGCAGGGAATGGCAAGTGAGGGAAAGGTTAAAGAAACCCTAGAACATGGGTGAATGATAGAGTCTAGAAGCTGTAATCAATGTTTAAAAAAAGGGAAAAAAAGATGAAATTGAGTTTTTGATAATTATTTGCACAAAGATTAATAAAAAAGGAAAATATGTTGAATAGTAAACTGAGTGGAAAATCTGGCCAGGAAGAAGGGAAAAGTGACAACAAATGCAGTCGAGAATACAGAAATGGAAAATAGAAAAAAGAAGTAAGAAAAGCCTCCAAGCCAGAATTTCACTTTTCACCCCTGAGTAATATTTCTGCAGCAGAGAAGATCATTCCTTAGCTAATCAGTTTACTGGGCTTAAAAGAAGCAAATTATACATGCCAGTGACTTTTGTCTTATCCTACCTGCTATGTAGGGCAAGGGAGTGGAAACAAGGGGACTGAGATAATTTGGGAGCATGGGCTGGGAAGAAGGGAACAAGCAGTAGGAGTATCTGGCAAAGCATTGAGCTGTAGGATGCAGAGAAGCAAACCAGCAATTTTGCTTTGCTGATTTGTGGACTTCTTATGAGGCAACAGTGCAGTTTGACATTGTAAACCAGGAGGCAGCACTGGTAGAAGCCCAAAAGAGAGACAAACCTTGTAGTTTGCTCTAAGTGGAATTCCTGAATGTTTTACTGATAGCCAAATATTTACTAATTTAAATTAGAAAACACTGGAAGCTCCAAAGTCTTGGAGCTGTCATTTACAGCGATCTGAATGTTCAGAATAATTTTTGTACCCCAAACTGTGTTTTGATCTTTGTTGGTTTTTTAAATCTTATTACCTATACAACTTTAAATGGTCAGTAATAATGACACAGTCTTATTAAGACAGTATTCCTAGCCACTTCTGCAAGTGACATCCAGCAATTAACCAATTTACATATATGGATTTAACATATATCAAATATTGCAAATTGATAATTAGCAACAATAGAAGCTTGATGATACTTCAGCTTCTGTGTTAGATAAGGAAACAAGAGCAACTATACCACAAACCAAAATGCAAGAGGTAGAAAACAAGCATATATACTTTCCCATATGCTCCTTCCAGGTAGATGGCATGCAATTGTCTATATTAACTTACTCTAGCTAAGTTTCTGACAGATAAAAATGCTCTGCCTTATTTATTTTTAATTAGCAACGTATAGACTAGATTTGAGAATAGCTCAACCACTGAGGAGCAAAATATACAACTGGATGTCAGCGTTGGAAAATTATTTGTGGAGATACAAATACTTGTACTCATTTTAGCAGCAAATAGTAAGAAATCCATGATGATTTTACTGAGAAAATAATTTTGTATCATTTTTCTTATATAGTCATTATGATTTACAGAATGCAGAGACTGATCATGTCTGTAAAGCCTTTAGACAAGTCAAATAAAAAGGTAATGCATAAACTACAAATTTACGAGAGTTTACAGTTTACCACATAAGATTTTGACATGCATTTTTCTGAGATGACCAGTTCTCCCCTCCTTTATGCCATACAAATCCTCAAAACATAAAGGATTCCTTTGTCTCAAGCAATCCATTTTACCAAAATAATATTTACTCCTAGCTGACACCAGCTTGGGCAACTGCAGCTCTTTGGATGCCTCATCCATCAGGGTGGTGAGTATGCAAGTGCTTAGCCCAGTACTTGTTGACTCCTAGCTATCTTCTGTGTGTGCTAGCCTGTGAAAAACTGCTTTATACCGTTTAGTTGTGTATATCCTCCTCACAGAGGCTCTTTGCGTTTGTCTGAAGATGTCCAAACAAGCTGACCAAAAGGAAGCGCCAAAATATAAGCAGCTGCTTTCAGTTGAATGTAATATTCAGATTACATTCAAAGTGTCTCAGTTTCATTCCAATGAATCCCAGACTCTCAAAATTATGAGCAAGAGCAGCAAAAAGGTACTCTTGCTCATAGGTTCTTTTAGATCTGAATATAATTCCCTCCATAGAGGAGAATAAAATTCAAGAATACAGCAATCAGAGCAAAGGGGAAAAGAAAAATCTATAGCTGAAGAAGTCCAGCCCAACTGAATTGGCTAACATGATAAAATATTGATTTAACTATTCAGATGAAGCAGATTTCCTGGAAAGTGTTGGTCTAGCATCAATTCAGATTTAACATGAAGCTCTTAAAATCACAAACAAATTGCATATTGCAATGGCTCTAAGACTATAGATCTTAATTCATAAAAATCTGTGTTAATGAACATTTAAATATATAACAGAATGTTTTAAACATTAATCTCCAGTCAAGAAGAAAGACTGTGATGGGGGAGAGGGAAAGGAGAGAAAAAGATGATGATAAAAATACCGTCACTTTGTTTAGAATTATCAATAAATCCAATAACCACAGGATTTAAATGTGAAATGTGAATGCAACAACAAAGCAAGCTGCGACAGATTAGTAGCAGAGGTCTTTTATAACCCAAATCAACCCAAATCAAACCAGACACTAGGATGAATTATTTCTTACCACGCCTGGAAATAAAACTATGTGGTTGTGGGAAACTTCAGGTTAGGACTACTCATGAAACCGTTGTCAGAGTTCCCCAAAAACCTGCATGATAATTTTCTAATACAAAAGGCACCACTATCTGGGAATATCAGCATGATGAAAGAAGTGAAGTAATCATTGCAGAGGAAGCTGGTTCTTATTTATAGACTAACTGATTATAACCAGATGAAGTTCACAAAGGGCAAACCGAGGCCAGCCCCAAACAAAATTTGACACCTCAGGAGAATAAGTTTTTCAAACTAATATAATATAATAAATATATAATAAAGTCAACATTAACCAGAACTGGAGGAAACAAATCTTTAGCTATAAAAATATGAATCCGAGACTGTCCTGGATGAAGAATTTATCTGATAGCCCAACATTTTTCCACAGTACGAGAGAAGTCCACTCATGCTATGAGTTAGGAATATGAAGGCTTTACAGCCAAAGAAAGAAAGATGAAATAGATAGCAACCAATATAAATGAGAAATTTTGTTGTGAATAAACCAGATACAATAGAGGAAAGAAAAAACCAAAACAACCCAAAATTCTATAACTGGATGAAAAACCAGAAGTTTTAAAACTGTACTAGGAATATGAAAAATCTCAGCATAATGCAGGATCCCTGATTTGGAACAATAGAGCAAATGAAACAAATATTTCTCTCTGTACTTAAATAGAAACAGGTTTTTGTAATATTTTATTACAAGACTATGATAAAGAACTTTCCATTATATTATTAACATAAGAGAATATTAAACAACATCTATCTGGGAGAAATATTTCTAAGTGATCAGGCTTCATTAACCTGCCCAAATATGCTAAAAGAGTTAGTAAAAACATTACTGGATCACTGATTTTTATTTTTATTGAATACCTGGAGTACCTCATAAGACTGGAACAGTTGTGACAACTGCGGTTAGAGAAACCTAATATAAATGTGAAGCAAAATACTGATTGCTTATTATATTTTCATAATAGGTTGCTTAGTATTGTCCAAGTCTAATAAAGGTGGACTGTGGCTCCAGTTTGAGCAACACAACAGGTGGGCAGTTCAGTAAAACTTTCAAGTTAAACACTGCGTTGAAAAGGGCTCATGTCATCCTCATATGCATATAACAGGAGAGAAGCGAGTAGGGACAGAAATGAGTAGGAACATTTAAAGCATTGATGAGATGGACATTAAAGTCCTGCAACTCACTGTGATATCCATGTTTGAAGAGATTTTGAAAAACTTGGAATAGTCCCAAAGAGTTCCAAAGGAAGAATTCAAAGGGCAGAGAAAATGGCTTGTTGAAAGAACTTCAAAGATCTGTATCTACTTAGCCTATTGAAAAGAAAAACAAACAAACAAAAAAAACAAAAAAGAGGCTAAGAAGTGTTTTAGCAGGATCTGAACTACCTTCTTTGAAGGTACTAGAATGAGGATTCTCAAACTACCAGAGAAAGACAAAGCAAGAACCAGAGAGAAAAGCTGTTCCTGACAAATTCAGCGAAACGGCATTTCAAACACGGATGATGACTATTGGAACAAACTTTCAAGTGATGTTGGCGTGGGCTGCACATGTCTTAGAGTCTTCAGAGCACGGCCTTCTCAGAGCCAGGCTTTAGTTGGACACAGTACACAGACTTCAACAGAGGGGGAGCATGGGTATAGCATAATGGCTATTTATAGCCTAATATACAAAGATCAACATATAAGCCCCTTTTGGATTTGCAAATTAATATCTATTAATCAACTTAAATGTTGATGCATTAGCAATTCCTTTACTGCTCACTTCAACGAAAGATTCAATTAAAATGCTTTTTACAAACCTAAATCATGTTTTATGCTATCTGAAAAGCTAACAAACTATGTTCTCTGTGCATCTATGTAAAGCCTCAACTTTTCACACACCTGCATAACTGGCTGGGTGACTGGGACAGAAATCTGTAGTGCATTAAAAGAAAAATTAAAAAAGTAAAATCAGCTAAGTAAAACCAAATTAATTTAATACAGAATATACCATGCACATTAACACCTATACTAGCTACACTAGTCACTCTCGTATCTAATTCAATACATACTGATCCTTTTGAGTTTATCTGTTGCTGACCCTGAATGTGCCTCAGAGCTAGGATGAAGTAGTAAAGTGCAAGGACACAGGCATTGAATCATTGACTCTCTACTTAGTGTTGTCAAAATAAAACCCTAAATCACACTGGCTTTATGCCAGGTAGCCTCTGACTTCTCCACTACCTAATACAGTAATTTTCACTTTTTTTTAGGACCAGTTTTACCCAGTAAGCATGTGTTTGGATTTTTTTCCCCAGAAGAATCAATTGCATTTTTCAATGACAAATACCATAATAAAATATACTATTAAATAGTATAAAAATGTCCAGTAAATTCTGTAACAATTATATGTATTTTAGATTCCTCAGTCAAAAGAACACGGTCCCTGCTCTGACACAGTGCATAACTTGTATCATTCCTTTCCTTGTGAACCCAACAAGAACAGTGTTGTCCTAAGAATGTCAAAAATGAGGAAACACAGACACAGGCACCAGACTTGCCTGAAACTTACAGAGATAAAAGTAAGAAAAATCATGAATCCAAAGGACTATCCTAACTGTTGGGTCCTAAACAATATAAAAGATGTGTCTAAAAAAACAGTTTGTTGTTGTCAGTCAAGATGAAACAAGAAGACCTACTGAGAACTTGATGGGCAGCATCTCTTGTCCATCTTCTGTGTCACATAAAAGTGATCCTGACCAAACTACTTAAATCTAGACACTTTGATGCTTGTATGTGGGTGTGAGAATGCGAGTGAATGAAATCAATAAGAGAATGTCTCCGAGTGGTGAAAATAAATTTACTTGGGGATTTTATTAAAAAAAAAAAAATTAACCTCCCCTCCCATAAAGTCTCACGTAAAGTTTTTGCTGCACTGGTTTCCTACAGTTAGAGAAGAGGTGTGAAGGCAGACCTGAGGAAGGAGGTAAATACTAACCACCTCAGCATTTCTTCCAAGAATAAATCAGGTCCTCCAGCTTTTACAAGCCTTTATACTACAACTAGAATCTCAAACTAATGAGAGCTAATGCCTTTTACCAAAAGGCATTGGTATAAACAAACAGAAAAGATAGCTGCATTTACTCTTTGGTGTGACATGACATTACACAATTGGATTCCCTATAGTGTTAGGATTGTATTTTGATGTGCCATGGCTAAAACAAATAGTTAAAATGCCATCAAAGTGAATTTGCTCACTTGAAAATAAATAAATCAGACTACTCAAAGTATTATATTGTTGCCAGTCAAAGAACTGGCTTACTGGGATGACCAGAGGCGTAGTTGTTTCTTAGTGTTGAGGACAGTGCAAACATACATAACTTAATATTAAAAGGTTTCATCAAAGTTGATTATCTAATTGGTGTCCTACTATATGAAGCACAGTCTGAAATACTGACATAAAACAAAATGGGAGCAGCCCTAGAAATACATAAGGGCCTTGCTATGACTTACATGTTCTGAGTTTCAACTTTTGCTAATGGCCCTAGTGACAAACTTGTGTGGAGCGTCAACCAGTTTTTTACTATTTTTGTTTGGTTTGTTTTTGTTGTAGAGTTTTTAAGCAGCATAATCCTGCACCATCCAGTAACATGCAGAGGACCCAAAAGGGCTTCTGTTTTATCCCTTCAATGGTTGCTACTTTGCTGTAACAAGGACCCACAGCCAGGCCAATAACGGTCCAGAGAACAAATCAAAATGAATGGAGTTAAGAGCATTATCAAATCAATTTCAAATTGATCTTTAGTGTTTTTCTGAATTCTTGTTCTCTTTCAGGATTGAGGGCAGGCAGGCAACAATATAATGGCCAACAGTCAACCCAGTGAGGTCGAGCAGCCAACGATGACATCACTGAGAAACATTACTGGACACAGTAGGGGAACAAATAACACGTGAAAGCTCAGGACACATCTGCAGCTAGCAGCACAGCCATAACCTCAGAGGACAGAGAGAAGTGTCTCTCACCAGGATACAGGATAAATAAGTATCAAGCCTGGTGTACATCAGTGACATAGCCATGCCATGAAAAAATTCGTGCTGGCAAACCTGTGATTCTCCAGTCATGTGTGTGCACCAAACGCACTTAACTTGCACATGAACGACTCAAATAACTAAGTAAAGCAAATAAAACATGATGTTAAATATTGCTGTGGATCAACACTGCAATACACCTGGGCAAATCTTACATCATTGAAAAAACCTGAACTGTAGGGAATGGGCCTTTAGGTAGAATATATCTATCTCAAAAAGGCTGCATGAGACACCTCCTCCAGCCATAGCGTATTAAGTCTCTGTGCAGAGGCACAGGCAAAGGAAGGGAACACAAAGGGAGGATCTGGCCAGCAGGTCGAGGGAGGTCTACTCTGCTCTCATGAGACCCCACCTGGAGTACTGCATCCAGTTCTGGGGTCCCCAGAACAAGGCAGACATGGACCTGTTCGAGCAGGTTCAGAAGAGAGTCACAAAAATGGTCAGAGGGCTGGAGCACCTCTCCTGTGAAGAAAGGCTGAGAGAGTTGAGTTTATTCAGCCTGGAGAAGAGAAGTTGTGGGGAGACGTTATTGCAGCCTTTCAATATTATAAAGGGGGCTTATAAGAAAGGCAGAGAGAGACTTTTTACCAAGGCATGTAGTGACAGAACAAAGGGCAATGCTTTTAAACTGAAAGAGGGTAGATTTAGGTTGGATATAAGGAAGACATTGTTTACGAGGAGGATGGTGCGACGCTGGAGAAGGTTGCCCAGAGAAGCTGTGGATGCCCCATCCCTGGAAGTGTTCAAGGCCAGGTTGGATGAGACTTTGAGCAAGCTGGTCTAGTGGAAGGTGTCCCTGCCTGTGGCAGGGAGGTTGGACTAGATGATCTTTGCAGGTCTCTTCCAACCCAAACTCTTCTATGATTTTATGAATCCATTTCTAATAGCAGAGTGCTGTGGAATCTATGCCGAGTCCTCCTGCAACCTCTGTCTTTGTGGAGACATTATGTCTCTATTCCTGGTACTGCAATGATGGACAGATGAATTTTTAAGTGAATGACTCACTATAATCATGCAGAAGCATGGTAATAGGGTTTCACTCAGTTGTACCCTAATTTATCATGTCTTTTGCCTCATGTCTTTCTACCGTCGCATGGACAGCTGGTCTGGAAAGCAAGCTATTAATCAATCTCTGCTGGTCAGAGGAGGCCAGCAACAATTCTTATTCAAATCATTTAGGTTGTCATTCACATTTCTCATTGCAGCATGCATGTAATCTGAAAACGTTGGTCTTTCCTCCTTGTGCTTACAGGCACACAGTGCTCGCTGTCAGACCCTGCACATTCACAGGGTCCAGCTCACAGTTCTCTGAAGCCAGAGTTACTAGCAAGGGCTTATGTCCTGACAACGATTGCCTAGGTAGCAACAGTGGTAGAAAAATAGTAATGAAAAGAGAAGAAGGAAAGAGGAAGGAAGAAGCAGTTCAGCAAGAGGCGTCAAGAGGTTCAGGCTGAGATGGAAGCATGGACAGGCCCAAAAGGAAGAGAGAAAGGTGTGTGTGCTATTAGTGCAAAATTAATGAGAGAAGTTCTGTGAATAGATAAGTTGCAAAAGAGGAAAGAAAATACAGTTAAAATTGGTAGAATCTCCTAAAAGGGGAGATATGTGAAATATTGTATATCAAAGGAAACATTCAAAATGTTATCAGGATAGACATCAGCCAAGCAAAACATCTGACAATTACTAAAGACTATGGCTGAAGCTATCAGTAATATCAGAGGCTATTGAGGATTTGAAAGGGATAACAATGACAGAAATTTGTACATTTGGTCAGAAACTGTGGGAAGAGCCATTTCAATGAAAATGTTGGTGGAAGCCACAGTGAAAGATGAAGTCACAGAAGATGCATAAGGAGTAAATAGCTTATATTATGAGTTTGAAGGTGAGGAAAGTGAGGAGAATTCACTTGCCAAATGGTGAGTGAACAGAAAGGTGCAATTGATGGGGAGTCTCTGAAGATAAACATTCCTGTACTTAGTACTTACACCTAAATAGGTGCTGCCTTAAGTTATTGGGGTGGGTGGTGGCCTCATGAGGCAGGTGGATCAGAAGCACAGACGGACACTGGATGGTCAAAGAAAATAAGGTTTCAGGATCTGCCAGCAGTAAAAAAAGAAGGAAAAAAAAAATGGAAGGAAATAGAAGGAGAAAGAGGGGAAATGAAGGAAGGAGCCACTTCAGAGCTCCAGCAACCAAGAGAAGGAAGAGTGGTGTGTGGAAGAAAACTGCCTGATTAGTAAGACATTTATGTTTGTTACTTTGAATCTCAGCTCACTTCACATGGAAGAACCAAACAAGCACAAAGAAACACTTCTGTGGCATGAGAACAGAAACAGAGGAAGGGGAAACCAGTTCTCTCTCAGCTGTAAAAGAATAAAAGTGGATGGAATTGTGCAATAATAATAACATAGGAACATGCTTCAAGGCGTAAATTACAACCAAATCTAGAATAACCTAAAAATATCTCAAATTATAGTTAGAAATATAATAGAACAAGAAATAAAATATCAAGAATATGAAAAAAATAACTTGCCAATTATGTACCACTGGAATCCCAACAGATCTACTACAGAAATCCAACAATTTTTAAAGGACACTATTAGTAGTGGCATGACTTCTAATTGGGAAGACTAAAACTCTAGAGACCAGCATCACCTCGCCAAGTTCAGACAGCTGTGAATGAGCAAAGATGCTCTAGTCTCCCTTGAGGCACTTAAGAGGTCAACTCACATCTTGGTGGATTTAATCATCTCCCTTATGCCATGCTTCCTCCTTTCTTTTTAATTACAAAAAAGCCCAGGACAACAGGATTCTTGATTTGGCGCTTATTCTACAATTTTGGGAAAAGTATTAGGAATAAGCTCAGCTCCCTGGAACAGCAAAAATCACAGAGTGGGCCTTCTGAAGTCCTGTCAACAGATGCTGTGCAGTGCAATTTCAAACAGGGCACAATCACTTGAATTGCGTTTTCCCATATAATTCTTTTCACCTGCAGAGAATCATTAGTAACTAAACTATCAGCTTGAATGAAGGTGGAAAAATTGAGCTTGAGACTACAACTGATTTGTAAGTTCATGAGCCGACTTTCCTTTCTATTTGTTGTTTCAAAATTAGGGAAATAAGCTTAAAGCATATGGGGTTTAAATTAATTAATTAAATTCTGACATTCTCTTTGGACAAAGCTACTTAGACTAAAGAGGGGAGTTTATTCAGGTAACAGGGTGACCTAGAGTGTCTCTTGCACAGTAAAAAATTGGACACCGGTTCAGGTGTTGAGGTGATTGTTCATTTAAGTGTGAGGTGCTCTAGCCATCAACAAAAATTAAAACTATCACTGTATCCTTCCTAATAAGGAAGAATGGATTTTTTGTCTATAATTTCCAAAATGTGCAATATAATTAGCAGTATTAACATTGAAGCATTGTCATCAAATACTGTAAAATATGAATAAACAGAAGAGATATTTTTAACCATGGAAGATGATGAATTTTGGTTCCTAACTACTTAATTTATAACAAATATGGCCCAGCTTTTCAGTGCTTTTATCTGCTTTTATGTTCTTTATAGAAAATTAAATTTCAAATTTTTCTTTTTCTACACATTCATATTATTGAATTACTCTGAATGTTATAAACTATTATTACGGCTGTTTAGACAGTCAAACTAGAATTTTCCATACATGCCTACATTCTGCATGGCAGACACCTTGAAGAAATATTCCCTGTAGGCAGAATCTTTTACGTACATAAGGACTATGAAGCAATATGTTTTTTTCTTACATAGAAATAAGGAATATAACAAAATATGTCATTGTTCATACCAAGTACTTTGTTAATATTAAGAAGCAAAGAGTCATTTTAAAAATAAAAGCCACTAAAAACTAGAAAGGGAGTATTTAGGACAAATACTACTCACCTGTTTTTAAAATACCATATGGTATGTGTACATTTACATATCGAAAACTAACTTGAAATACTGCTTAACACCAACATATATTACTGAAAAATCAAAAAGTGAGGTTTTCACTGTCAACATTAAAATAAACAATCTGCATGTACAATTACTATGACAATGTATCTCAAACATTTTTATATTCTTTCATAATATATTTTCACTACTTTTTTAGAAAACAAACATATCACTGTCAGTGAATATGAAATATTCAAAAGTATTGCTGATCATTATTACCTTTAGCTAAAATACAACATTCTCAGTAAAACATCAACTGTAGAAAACAAAAAGTAAAATTACCTGGTTTTTCAGGTTTTCCTTTAAGTGTTTGTATTCTTCTCTATTGAACACTGATGGAATTTGGGATTTACTACAGCAATTACATTTATGCTATTAGGTGTATTTAATCCACTTCATTGTTAGTGTTTCTGAAGTTTTAAAATAAATATTCACTAACACTCAATATTTATAGAGCTTGTTTCTTACAAAAATCTATAATCTATTATAATCAATCAGTGATGTCTATAGTGACAATATGTTATAAAATCAGGAGGAACAGAAAGTTATAAACTCTCAAGACTTATATTAATTATATTATACTATATTAAGTGAACGCATACCCCCACAGACATCACCGTCCGCATTTTCACACTGTCGATCGTCGCATTCACAGTTTTTGCCATGAACTCTGTTGTCCCCTGGAGGGAAACAAGTGCATTGGCCACATTCACATCTCCCTGTAAGAATAAACAATTGTTAGAGTCATGATTTCAGTAAAGTAAAATACATGAAATATAACCCCAAACTTATTCTACACCCTACCCACCAAAGACACACTACAAGTCACGCTGTATTAATTAAAGTATGCACATAAACACTATTAAAAAAAAAACCACCAAAACTATCCCTCCTCCATGGCAACCAGAAGCAAACGATATCACTGTTATATCTTGGTGGAAACAGCAACAATAAGCAATCATTGGCATTGTATGTTTTTCATATCTCAACTTTACATAACAGAGCTATGGCACATGCTTAACTGCATAATTAACCTCTATAATTGATCTGAAATGTTTAGCACATACCTCAGGAACTCCAAAATTAATGTGATTAGAATTAAATAGTCTACGCATGGGCCTATCTATCTAAGATATTTTCTATTCATGTAGAAACATAACTCTTCAGATACTCTGTCAGGCATTTGGAAAGCAAAAATCCCTATAAATTTTCTTGCCTAGACCCGAGGAAATAGAAGTCGAAAGCACAACCTCTGTCAGAGTCTTTCCTTCCATCAACCTGTTCACAGGAGAACTCCCTAGAGCTTGAAGGGAGTGGGGGGAATAGAGTCACCCAAACTCCCACAGATCTTCTACTCCAAAGCCCTCAGAGCAGTGAGTATTAAATGGTCAGATGTGAAAAAAAATAAGATCAGGGACAGTCTTACTTTGCACATATATGAGACAAACTCAGTTCCGGGTACAATCGGTTTTGTTAATTCCTAACTTCTAAGGGTTTGCCTCTGTATTTTTTTAAATTGTTTTCATGCAATGCTACTGTGAGAATTCTCTAAATGTGACACAAACCGTGGATCGAAGTAATACGCTGATTGGCTTGGGAAAGAATATTGTGTATAAAAAAGGGCTACCAGAGACATGGATTAGGATGCAGAAAAGCCTGTTCCTCTCAATCTAATTCAATCACATCATCAGTGAGACTCAGCCTCGGCCTGGACACTGCCCTACTGACTGCAGAACCCAAATTTACAGTAGGAGCGACTATAGCTACAAAGCGAAAAAACCATGCAAGTGCAGCCTTTCATTATGTAACCAAACAGTTCAGCATGTGCAATATTTTTTCAGCATTTGCCAAAGTATTTTGCTGAATGGGAAAGGATAACCTTAGTGGGGCTCTTCTAACTGCAGGTTTTGTGACAATAAAACTTTTGAAGTCAACGTACTCCCAGATCATTCTTAATTTTTTTTTTTTTTTAAAACTTCTAACCTAAATTTGTTAAATTTGTTTTTTAAAAAAACAGTCTAGTTAACTTGGAGTGTGGGGGGATCTTATTACTTATGGAAAAAATTCCCAGCTCATTTTATAGCCGCTGTACTCTTCATCTTCCCAAGCATCAATGTACATTGCACTTTCGAGCTGACATTTTGTGTGCCAGGATTCAATCTAGAAGAACATTTTGTGATCAACTTAAAGTGCAAGAATCTTAAAAAAAGACATGCTGATAGAGACAATTAACAGCAAATACTTCATGATACCTTTATAATATACATAGTTTTAAAACTGTTGCATTGTCAATTATATGAGGATATTCGCTCCAGAAAGAAACCTATTACAGGAAGTGCATCTACCACACCACGAAATAGAGCTGTATTTGGCAATCATGTCAACATTTAAAATGTGATTACCTACAGAACAATTGATGTTATTTGCCTGCATTTTCTAAGCTATAATTATTTGCCAAGGACAGCTACATTAGAAACTGGAAAAAAATAATTCCTTAGTATTTAAATGTACAGAGATTTTTAATGAGTCCAACTCGTCACTATTTGGGGCTCTCACAGTCTCTTTCTATGCATCCACCTTAGACAACATGGCTACTTTTACAAAAATGTCACATCGCAGTGTCCCAAAGCACAGTCAGTCACCCGTAGGCAGACAGGTACCTGATGACCAGGACCCATCTGTTGTGAAGGCTCTATAAAATAAACAAAAGAACGATCTTCAACAGTGGTATCCTGGCCAGCTAATGCTATAATAAGGAGGATGCCTGAAGGACAATAAAATCAGTTTAAGCAAGTTGCTTTGAAGACAGGAGTCAGCAGAGATGGAAAAGCCTCCAGAGGGACGAGCAAAGGAAGGTTCTGTAATGAGTGTCCTGCATGTTCTGTAATTAAGCATTACCTTCTGTAATGCTTAATTTAATAAGTCAGAATGACCTAAGAGCCACTCAGTCGCTGGGCACTTGCACTGGAATGGGAACAAGTTCCTCTCAGTCCCTGCTGCAATTAATATTTATTCATTTTAGTTTCATGCGCAACTGTTTTACCAGCAAAAAAATGAGGAGTATCCCATCCCTAGGCAGACAGGGCACATTTTTGTCATGTAAGAGATACAAGCTCAGGTTGTCACCTCAAAATCAAGCACAAAGGGGATTTCGGCCCTACTTCTCAATCTCTTCTTAGCTAATGAATAAAATACCAACACATATATTAAAAAAACCCAAAATTCCTTGTTGATATCTGTGCCTTGTATTTTATTTTGGCTGGCTCCCACCTAAGTTCAATGTATGATTTAGATCATCTGACTGTGGACCTCAACAGAACAGAAAGTGTCTTTGAAAATGGACAGAAACCTCAGTCAGTAAGTGCTCTGGAAGAGGATTTCTCTGAGCTATTTCTTTACTTTTAAATATTCAAAGATACAGATATAGTAGTTTAGTACGCTGCTGCTGAAACTGATACTCAAATTCTTAGTTTAATCATTCCTTTTTTTTTTTACTAATTTGACAAAATCAGCCCTAGGAACATGAGAAGTGTGTTTAGTGATAGCGCTAAATAATTGCAACTTTGTATTGGCTTAAAAAGTGTATTTTACCTCCAAAAGCATGGAGATTTTTGTTAGATTATGTAAGGTGGGGTCACTCTCTGGAGGTAATTTAGCAGAGAACTGAAGTCCTACTGTTCTGAACAGCTAACTACATAGGATGTAGCAAATGTAAACTTCAAAGGCTCAGTTTATTTCCAAATAGATAAACACAAAAATTAAGAGCACTTTGTAACAATTTCATATTGCTTCCCTGGGAAAAGCAGGATATTTGCAGGGTAAGCTTGCTTCAGCCATACTGCTATTTTGTCAGATGTAGCTGCTACTGAAATAACAGAAGGCACACCTTATTCTGTGACCTTCTTCTCTTAGTTATTGTGATAAAATACTTACCATACAAATTCAATCATTCAAAAGTAATTTGAAGCTCACATTATACTGAAAAGGGATCAGCACTTTACTAAACATACTCTTTCTTTGTCTAGAATAATAGGTTTACCATAGCAACCTGATTATAGAGGGAAAGCCACTGCCAAACACATCCTAAAATCTCTTTGAATTCCAGGGCATAAAGAAACAATTAAACACATCAGGACTATAATATTCTGCACCTTCTCAACCCTCTGTGCAAGAGGTACACTTTGAGTAAAAAGAAACAAGTTCACCTCAGACATTTTATAGCAAGTGGCTTCCTCTCCTTGCTAAAGAGGGAGAGTAAATTTTATTGTCTGATGAGTTCAGATGAAGAAAGCTTTATGATGGAGGTTGTATTAGCTATCAGCATTGAAAAGCTTAACCTACTTATTGCAATGCAAGATCCCAAAAATAGAATAATCATACAATACATTTATTTGTCTACAGTCTTAATATTTCCTCACACTCTGTCCTCCCATTGATGTCAATAGGACTATTAATCTATTACTGATAATTGTTATTACTTGACAACTGAAAAAAGACCAACTTAGGGTGGGTTTTTTGTTTTTAAAGGGCATTAAAGTGCCACATCTCATTAAAACACGTTTGTTAGATAACTGACTCTAGAATTCTAAAAAAATCCGTGCCTTAAGTATTTAGCTTTTGATTTTATTCATAACTTACTATAGCTTTTTTTCAGTCCTCTTGTCCAACAGTTATGAAAGCATAACTAAAGTAAACAGTGCCTAGACTTACATTAAACCTGCTCCCACGCAAATTGCTGTGACCATTAGCTGCATGCATTCAAACCAATTTCCAGCTGCCTATATCGACTGACTGAAAGTCTCTTTTATATAGGTAATTTTCATTTTAAAACACTGTGCTAGAAGTATGTAATTTGCGTAATAAAACATTTTTACCTTGTAATTGCTAGCAAAACTATCAGGAAGAAACAGCAATAGTTTTCAATGTGAAAATAAACACTGAATATAATAAGAAGTACTTCATTGTCTTTTCCTGTCTATAACTCTACAACATAAAGGATTTTTCTGTGCATGGCACTGAATTTTTATCTTCCAAATGAAAACAAATAAATTTTTTTTTTTTTTTTTAATGTGTAAGGAATACAGCACCAAATTGCACTGAGATTGTGCTAAAAGCAAACCAGGTTCATTGGTAACTCAGAAGGATGGTGCTTCATAAACAGAAGGGAATGTGCCTTTAGGAAGGACTTTTCTGCCCCATGGCTGTCCCAGGCTTAACATCTGAAAGCATTACCTATCAGAAATTGCAATTTCTTTGTTATCAAGCAATCTCAGGCAACCTGAGCACATTCAGTAAAGCTGCTGTGTCTTTCTGCCAGCAGAACCCATTTCATGCTGGATAGGAAAAGATGATCTAAAATGATGTTCAGAAATGGCAAATCAGTGAAGGGGGATGGGAAGATTTGTACAGAAGATCTCAAAGTTTCAGGTGACATAGTAGTTAGGGAGAAGCAGATGTGACTTATGGAAGTAATAGATAAGAGGTAGCAGCTTCAGGTAAGGAAAAGGAAAATTCACTGAGTGGCGGACGGAAAAAAGACCAGTAAAGGGAATAAACAGTACCACAAAATGGGCAACCAAAATGCAGTGCTTGCCAAAAACAGGGTGGACGATCTCATCATGCCTTGCATAGTCCAAGGTGTTAAGTGCAGTGCAATCCAGCTGAGCTTGATCAATGTGGAAAAATTTATAGACTCACTCAAACAGAAAACAACTACAAACTTCTCAGTGGGCACACATAGTTTATTTTGCACATCCTATTCCCAAAATGGCCCGGAATGACTTCCCACACCTAGAATTTTTTTGTTGTTGTTGTTAAAAAAAAAAAATCATATAAAAATATTGTACTGACTAAACAAAAAAATAATTCTGCCTTATATGTGGAGGGATCCCTGGCTTTTAAATAAAACACTGATAATTCTTGGACCTCGCTGGTTGGATAGTTTATGAGGTGCCAGAAGAAAGGAATCTTTGGAAGCATCTTTAGTATGTGCAAAAGTATCCTTGGAACCTCTTTAAACACCTGAATAACTGGCTGATATCACACAAACTACAAAAATCTGGGGATTAGTTTCTTACAAGGATTTTGGGCAAGTGAGAGCAGTGTTCTAATATATGAACAATGTCACCTGCAACTTCTAGTTATGTTGGGAAAAAAGTAATTTTTCCTCTTCTAAAAAAGCTTTATGAGCTTATATCAGCACAGTTCTGTTTGTCTCCAACGCTCCAACATGTCTGAAGTTTTGCAACAAAACAGCTAGATGGGCTAGCATAACTCTGGTGCTACCCTTTCAGCAAAAGGAGTTCAACACCTACATGAGAAAATCAATTCTCTTGCTGGACTTGAACACTCCTTTCAGCACTGAAGTGCTATTTTACCATCTCAGAGAAATGAAGAACATCAGAGCCCTTAAATGCGGTTTGTTCTCTCTACAGAGTGCTCAGCTGTAGCTGCAGAGTGAGGAAGGGTGCGCTGTGCTGCTCATCACAACACACCGACCTTCATCACGGGTACCAATGTTGGTCCATTCCCGGTGAGCAGCAGCGACAGGAGCGGAGGTGTGTATGAGATGGATCATCTCGTGTGGCATCCTGGCTCTGCTGTGCTCTGCGCCTCGTAAGTCTTTGCAGGAAAGACAGAAAGCCAACAGCCCAGGAGAGGACATCTTGTACAGCAACTTCCTTGCATTTGAAACATCAAATGGGAATATTGATGGGTTTGTATTTTAACTGAAGCTACAAGAACCGTGAAGGATTTCATTTCTTAGTGTGCACAGGACTGCTCTATTAGGCTGTTGGGGGTTTGGGGTGGGGGGCTTGTTTTTGTGGAGATCTTCTGGTGAAAACTGGGTTTTCCACATAAGGTTCAAGCAACTAGCACTTTTTTTTTTCTGCAGTATATTGTGAAAAATAAGATTGTGCATTTATGTCCTCATACTCAAGATGAAACGTGCTGCAACACAACTAGAACACAACAAGAACAACTACTTGTTCTGACTTGGATTGGGAACTAACTGTCTGTTTCTAAATCAACACACAGAAAACAAACATGCCTTAAGTCTACTCATAAAAAGAGATTATTTGCAGCACGACTGACCCAAGACCTCAAATAAAGATATAAAAGCTCCAGAGAAGAGCTTAGCTGAATCATACAGACATAAAATTAACAGAAAATTGCTTTAATAAATCTAAAGTAATTTCCAACTTCAGATTTTTTAACTACTTTTTTTCCAAGAATTTTGTATACTGAAGCGAACTTTTAGCAGCAAGCTCTAAGATTTTTATTTAAATAGCACCAACAGTAGCTAAAGCATGTAATTGGGTTAAATATTTGTATTTTCCTTAGTCTTGCTAGGCACCTCTCAACTGCAATAACTGCATCAGCTACTACATTCAGCACTGTCAATAGAGCTGAAGTAACTGCAATCAACTAACTATTATCATATAACTATATCACACACTTAGAAAACTTCTATCTATAGCTGATAACTTTTTGTTCTGGACTGTATTATCTCACCTTAGGCCTATATTTGGCTTCAAAGGCCAGGATACTTTCACTAATTGCTTATGTTGATACACCTGTTTTTATTTTAATTTCCATATCATGCTTGGAAAACCTACTCCAAATCTCTGTTAAGTGCATAGTGACACTGGGCCATCCAGTGCTACTTGGAACATCATAGTCCCATGTGGAAGGGCTGGGAACAGGTCAAAAGGTTTCACAAGGCACGTGCAATGCAGGGAGCATCATGGTGGCTCTGGGGACTTTGCTGTATACAGCTTCTCCTATCCTTTTCCTTTAGGAGAAGGTACCTAAAGTCCCATGTCTGCTCATCACCTATACTCAGTGTCTTGCAATGGCTGTTGGTCTAAAAATTTGGCCTAAGAAAAACAGCAGAAATTCACAAATCAAGAAATTCCTTTGTGAAAGCTGCCTGAGACTTTCCACTATTGTACGTATGTTTCATGAAGTTGTTCACTGGTACGAAGTACCAAGCTGTCCCTCATATAATAAGGTGTGGGATTTGTTTCTCAGAAAATGTATGTTTCTTTTAATCTTTTTAAAAATGAATTGCTTTATAATGTGAAAGGAGTATTAAAAAAGCTCTGACAATTTAGTTTTTCCTTAAGGGAGAAAAAAAAAACCAACACAGAAAACAAGTATCCCTAAGATAAAAACCCTGGAGAAATAAAAGATAAGTATGTTATCCCAAACAAAAGAACTCTCACAACAGCGCAAGCAACTGAGTATCCAGGATTGTAAAAGATTGCAAGGGCAATTGCAAGTGGCTGAGACTTGCCCCCCCCACACACTTTAGTACACAAGGCATGTAAGACTGGAAGCCTAATTGCCCAGTTGGCGTATGGCATGTGAAGTAAATGCTCTTCCTTTGTGACAGCCTAATAGTGAAATACTTCTTTTGATAAATCCACTCAACAGCACCACTTTACAGATTTAGCATCAGATAGTCTTTTACAGCTCTTGCTGATCACCACTACTGATGCGTATCTTATTTTCCATATTACCTTCTTTTCCCGGCCCCACACCCCCACCCCCCTCCCCCACCCGTTC
>NW_010973062.1:3419644-3434581 GCF_000737465.1 Haliaeetus leucocephalus | reverse complement strand
GCGGGGGTATGCACCAGCCCGCCCCCCCCCCCCCCCTTGAAACATTTGGGTAAGAAGCACTGCTGTGTTGCTAGTTTCCTTTTTAGATTGTTAACTTGTTGACATCTGCTATCATCATCAAGCCGGCATGTCTTCTCCATCTGCCTCCTCGCAGTAGCAGTGCTTTGAGGATATACTCCTTGAAGGCTGCTATTGTGTTTCTGCACAGCCAACAGGGAATTTCTAGAGGACTTCCAGGAGAGGAGTCATCGAGAACACCCCTGCCCACTTTGCAAGAGCAGAATTTTTGCCATATGCCTCACTTTTCCTAGTGACATCTTCCTCAGGTCTCCCATTGGGGGCACGCCCTTGACAATTCGCTCACTATTTTAAGAGGACAAGTAGGACTACAAAGGCAATTACTTCTTTCTTCAAAAGAAATGTGATAGTCAATGTCACCACACAGAGGAGAGATGTGTGAAGAAGACAAGAAAGAAGGTGGCAAAACACTTTCTAAAGAAACGTGTTGTTAAGGCAGAGAACAGTGGAAATGGAAAAGGAGGAAGAGGAGTCCATTGGGGGAAAAAGAGAAAAACTAGACAGCAGGCCAAATGTCACTCCAAAGATGTAAAAACCCTGGAGTTCAGCAAGCCATCATCTGATTTTTTTCTACACTTCCTCCCCTCCCCTCTTCTCTCACCCCAGTAAAAATAGTTCCTCTTTCTTCCATCAGCCTCTTTCGTTTCTGCTTTTTTCTCTACTTTTTTTTTCTCTTTCCACTTGTCCATTGGTCCCTCCCCTCCTTTAAAATGTTTCACTGCTGGGTACTGAACATTTTGTACTTCTACAAATCACCTCGACTTTCGGATGACCCCAAGTTACGTTCTCTAGCTTGCACTGGGCTCTGTCTTTTCATCTCTTTTTCATCCTTTCCCTCCAAAACGCTTTCAATAACTCAAACTATCAAGAAAAACTACTGTAAAGAGATGCCAATAAATCAAGTAAAGGATACGTGGCATTCTACTAAAACTAACATCTTCTCCACAGAATATGAAAAATGAAGTATTGTGTTTGATTTAAGGGACCTGACTTGAGAATGCTTTTCTTTCACCTTGACAACTATCAGGAAAAATAAGTCTCATTTCCCTTTCAGCCTGTCCAACTGTCTAATGCTTAGCATAAGCTGCTGTAAAGTATTTTCTAGCAAAACCCAAACGTAATCAAGGGGCACAATCCAACAGCGAAAAGATATATGAAACACAAGGACATTGTTCAAGAAGCTGTGATGGCTTTTGAGCCATTTACAGCTTTATGCATTTGATTGCCTTATCATCCAGAGGATTGACTGCTTACCCCTTTTTTACATGATCTGCCATGTAATGAGTCATAGCACTAATTCCGCAGAGATATTTAATTTGCAGATTAATTTACTAGAAAATGTCAACTGCTTTGTGGAAGTTTAATCACCAAAATGTTAACCTTGTTCACTTCCTGCTGATGCCTGTTGTTTATTAGGTTGTAAATTTCAAGATATTTTAGGGTTGTAATACAAGCCTATCTATTAAAGCGTTGAAACTCCTAGACACTCTGCTCTTTGAAGCTTTAGCCAATATTAAAGAGCTTTATAATGGCAAAACAACAATATGAAAAGATTCAACTGCATAGCAACCATCAATATTATTTGCAGATAACAGACTGCTAAGTTCAGAAACCATGGCAACAAATGACATCACACTGTATCTACCTTATTGATTAGCTTTCACCTCAAGACTTTTTCCAGAAATGAAAGAGATTACCTAGCAACTGCATCATCTACTGAGTTGTTCCAAGTTAAAATGCTCTTACCCTCCATTTGTAAGCAAATTTTTCCTTTTTCTTGCCAACTGGCCAGATTGTGCATTAGCCTCTCGTTACAAGGCTCTATTTAATCTGTTGTAAAGACACTGCCTTATGGCTCCTAAAATCTTCGCCCCAAATATAATGACATCTGTGAAATAATGCTTCTTCCCAGCGCGCAAAAAGGTTGGCTCTGAGGAAAAGTATGTAATGTGTAATGAGGGAATTAAAGGCATGATTGTAACAGCTTTTTAAATGCAAGCTTTATCTTTAGAAAGCAACACAATCCTTCATTTCCTCATTCTCTGATTTCAAGTATTAGTAGTAAATTCTTCGCTGCAGGTAACCCCGAGTTTACAGATTTCAGGAAGAGTGCATAGCAACAATAAAACAGTGAGCCAAGAGTTATCAAAGGAGACCAGCCAGGCACATCATGTATCACCCTACAGGTGTACTTGTTTAAACTTCTTGAAAGTAATACCCTCTTTGCTCATCTGTCTTGATAGGACCCCATGAGCAGGCAAAGACACTGTCTGTTAAGACTGAGTTAGAGACAACAGGTATAATTATGAGCGTCACATATTTATACTCAGCCTCCTGTTTGGAGGACCTGAATAAAACCCAGCAATTAAAAACAGTTAGCAGTTTTCAAGCTGGTTGAAACACGTGCATCAAGTAATTAAAGCCTACCAGTGAGCTCACACTATTCCTGCAATGCCTGCCACAGAAAAGATGGATTTGTGATCAGTCTCCAAACCTTCCTGACAAATACAGCAGTACCCTGAAACACTAAAATTAAGGCATTTTATTTTAATCAGTTAACTCAAGCAACTGCTGTGAAGAGCCTAAGACTGAAAACAGTTGCCTATACATTAATATTGTTGCTAGTTCTGAGAGCAAGAATTAGGTTTATAGCGTGCATTGGGCCCAAAGTTTCTAGAAGGATCACTGCTAAATAAGACATAGGCTCCTGCCAAGACTTCTGCTTTGATTAGAACTGACTTTCATTTTGCCAATCAGTCACAAGCAACAGATTTACCTGTGTGCTTCAGCTGGAGCTGTGTAACACAGTAGTCCCACCGTGCGGCTGCCCACCCCTTCTCTACCACCGGCTTTCAGTCCTGACCCACGTTACCACCAGCTGCTCTGTGTCTGCTCCCGGCGGCACAGCCCGCTGAAAACGCTGACGGCTGGGAAACATGTCCAAAAGAGCCTCAGCCCCCGGTCAGTGTCACCCACCGGACGGGATAAGGCGGCACCGATGAGCAAAAGAGGGGCGTTGTTCACATCAGTGCAGGGGCTAATATATATATATATATTTATATACACACACTATATATATATATATACACATATATACACACTACCCAACATGAACTTCTGGGCATGCCAGGGGAAGTTTATATAACTCGCAATTCATCCTATAATTCCCCTCTCAAAAGAGGGAGGGAGAGAGAAGAAAGAGTCCAACATTCCCCAGAAAGCATTAAAAGCTCCGCAGCAGACGGAGAATGCAAAACACATGACCAGCCATTAGTCCCTTCAAAATTTCCCTCAATAAGATTTTGAGGAAAAATGGCTACAAAGTGCCAGTAATATGCTTGATATTAAATATTGTACCTCTTTTGCTTTAAGGATATGGCTAATCTTTTTTGTCTTTAAAAGTCGCTGTTTAAAAAGTGAGAATTTTATCAACATTAATATATGCAAAAATTTAAGATGAAAATAAGAATAACAAAATGTCATTTTTTTTATAGCATCGGAAACATTCTGAAGTCAAACGAAGCAAAAATAGAAAAGCTAAGGTGTATTATATAAATCAGAGAGTAAGAGGATCTTTTACAACTGATTAAAAATGTTAAGACTGTAAAGCCTGATAAGTGCTGTAGGGAATTCTATGCTAAATTGAAAACATCTATCCTCTTCTGTTTTGGAAATAAGTATAGATATTACACAAAGTACTGCTTTGTCAATCTCCTCAGCCATCATGTAAGAACACAAAGACAATGCAAATAGTGCTTTCTACAGACCAATTGCTTTATTAAATATTTAAAATTTCATCAGAAACGACATTGCTGGCTAAAAAAGCAATCTTTTCAAGGAAAATGCAATATTCACTGCAATGGTTTCTAGCAAAAAATATCTGCCAAGCAAAAGAGCAACTAAGAAGAGAAACCTGGACCTAGCCAGTGGACTGAGTGGTTTTATCCTTCTGGGTAGAGAAAGAATGCATCAAAGCCATCGGCTGTAGCAATTTGTGTGCCTTTTCTCCCCCCAAATACTTTGTCTAAGCAGGTCCACTAAACTGTAAACTAAACCTGCCCCACCAATGAATATATGGAGGACATAGTGTTCCCAGAGATAGTAGTCACTGTTACAGAAATCCAAAGGTAGATGCAACTCTCTACCCACTCCAGCTATTTAGGAGCAGTTCTTTGCAACTCCAGCGCAAGGTTACTCCACTGGAAAGAAAGAACTCAACCCTTTGGATAAACCACGCTTGTGAAATAAACCCTACAAAACTCAATACTTTTTTAACCTTAACAAAAGCTCACTGGTAAAATAGCCAGTGACAAAGTCAACAAAGCAGAAACACAGTGGAGATTTCATGGGAATGTAAAGGTGGGAGAGGTTGCTGGGAGCTTTTTCTTTCTTTTTTTATGCTTTTGCATTTAAGGGTAGGAGTAGGAAAAGTTATCGAAGTGGTTGCCAAGGCAGCAGAAGATGGGACATGGAGAGACCATTACAATGACTAGTTGCACTTTCCTAAGCACGCTCTGGAATATATACGTGTAAGAAATGTAATCTAACAGGTTCTACCAAAGAAAAGATCCCAAGACTAAAGCTGCAGCTGAGGATGAAGGCAAAATTTGGATGGGGAGTGAAAAGGTATGAGAGAAGAGGCAAGACCGGATATATGGACAACTTGTAAATCTGGCAAACAAGATTTTGACAGCAGATTCCTAGATGAGGAAAATGGGAAACATCTGGCCATGAAGTCAGGTTACCAAAGCAAAACCTGTAACAGAAAAGAATCAGGCTTGAAGGATAAGTTTGGGGTGCTCCAAACAGCCAGAAAAATGAAGAAAAGAAGATGTGAAATGGAAGGAAAGAGGAGCAAAGATGCCTGCAAAACCCAGAATCATTTAGGTTGGAAAAGACCCTTTAAGATCATTGAATCCAACCATAAACCTAACACTACCAAGTCCACTACAGTTTTTTAAATACCTCATGATGTACCTGATGGTGACTCAACCGCTTCCCTGGGCAGCCTCTTCCAGTGCTTGACAACCCTTTTGGTGAAGAAATTTTTCCTAATATCCAATCTAAACCTCCTCTGGCGCAACTTGAGGCCATTCCCTCTCGTTCTATCCCTTGCTACTTGGGAAAAGAGTCCGACACCCACCTCCCTACAACCTCCTCTCAGGTAGCTGTAGAGAGCGATAAGATCTCTCCCTATCGCTGAGGAACAGACAAGGGAGGCAGGTAAGTATCAGAGCTCACAGAAGAATAAGCGGGTGATGGTGTGAAAACAGAAAGTGAGGTGATCTGACAAAAGAAAGAACAAAGGAAGAAGGACAACCTGTGACTGACATTAAGCAAAATACAGCAGATTATTCTCAAAAATGCAAGGGTATGCAAAAAAGGTGAGGACGAGTAGTTCTGAAGAAGATGCTCCAGCAAGTGGAAACCCAGGTATCCTCAGGAAAATTTTTCCAATTTGCAGAAAAGAAGTGGCATTAAAAGAGAATTAAAGACAACAGCTAGCTCAAGCAGTGGTATGAAGAGAGAGAAAAGCTATATTATCCTCTAAAAGCAAAAGAACTTCTGTCCAAGCCAAAACTACTTTATCTAAGGAAAGAGCCAACACATTTTCCATAATAATAAATAATCAGACCCCATTTCCATAGGAAGACAGCTCTGATTAATCAAGACATTCACCCTGCTGAACTATGAAGCAATGTAAGATTTTACAGACTGCTGAGTCTACAGAAAGAAACACTATTTCCTGCACCGCGGAGGTTCAAAACTTTGCCAGCTGATTTTTATTGTCTGAGAACAATTTTTGTGTCACTGCTATGGCCAACTTTCCTCTTACACATTAGCACCAAACCACCTCTGAACCACCATGGCTCATAAGGATTGAATGGTGGCCATAACACGTGGGAAGCGTGGTGGCACAGTTAGAGAACTTGTGCTGACCTGGAGAAAAACTGTTCCCACTTGGCTGTTCAGTCAAGCTAGATCCTTCTTTCAGTAAAAACAACCATTCCAATATGCTTACTTGTTATAATTAGAGAGGGCATCAGGGATCACAGGGCATGGTTGCACCTTCTGAGTTTCACCATGGATCTGAATTTAGGCAAATCATTAGCAATCCACCTTCTTGTCTACAAGAATGAAGCAGGATTACAGCACCCGAGAGCAAAGCACTAGCAACCAGTGCATTAAAAGCAGTCAGCGCGCAAAGTGGCATTATGAAAAAAACACAAAACCCACAACCCCACAACCTGTGCCTTGCAAGGAGGGGAAATTTGCAACGAGCATCTCCAGATGGAGAAAGACAATATGGGGGGAACCGCCTCTTACAGCTCACACAGCTACTATTTAGCAGCTGACAGGAGCTCTTGTGCCGCTGGGAAAGTCAGGCGCTGGTGGCCCTCGGCTCCTGCTGCACTCAAAGGAGCCACAAGAGCTGGCAGCTCTTGGTTTCCACGAGTGGCGATGCCTCACAGAAGTTTGGTACTTCTAAGCCCATCAGCTCTGCTGCTTACGGAGGTATCGCCATGCTTGGGGCAGGAGGCGCTTGTGATGAACCAGGCAGCTCTGCAGCAAGCGTAAAGTAGCATTTGTTGCTCATGGCTTTCACTGAGACAGATTAAACTGGTATGAGAGACCAGACAGGAGGCAAATCCCAGTGGTGAGAAACATTGTTCCAGCAGCAGGGTGGCATCTCTGATTTTAGCACGGCATAAATTAATGCTAAAGCCATGTTCGCTCATATGGATTTTTACAGACTATCAAAAATTCATCTCAGCCCTTTTCCAGGAAATGTCAGAGTTCTGTTTAGCAAATAAGAAAAAAAAAAAACAAAACAAAAAACAATTACTGCTAACCAGATTGAACACAATGAGTTTGGCAAGCTCCATCATACCTGATTTCAGCTGGAGATCAGGCCTAGATGGAGCATTCCACACTTATCATAAACATCTCATTAGAGAAACAAAATAGGCCTGGTATTACCAGTTTAAATTTGTCAAAATTGCTTTAAACACAGTATGAATGTGGGATTTACTTATTGCTGTTTTACAGAGAAGTACCCCAAATTACTCAGACAAATAAAAGCAACAGTTTAATGCTATGCTTAAAAAGCAATTAATTCTGCAGATCTATTTTTTAAGCTAATAAAGGTTTCATTTTGTTTAGCTTTGCTTAACAGCAAACAGTAATGAACTAAACAGCATTTATTTCATAAAAAAAGGTGGATTGTCTCCTCTTTGCTAATATAGTCATAGAAAATTGTATTTAAGCCTCCTCTCAGTAGTTTCATGCAACTGAAAAACTGGCATGTTATTAAATTCCTGTGCAGGAAGATGTAAGGTCCCAGCAACTGCTTGGATTTAAACCCTTCTCCCCAGGAACCTGTGCTATGGCGGAGCACTGACAGCAGCAAATAAGAGGCTGCCACAGAAGAATTAGGAATTTTGTTGCTATTTTCATTTCCCCCTCCTGGAGTGGGGAGGCTACTGAGGCTTGGTGCTGAGGGAGTGGGAAGAAATAAGGAAAATAATCAGTAGAACTCATTATTTTTCTGTGAGAAAAAGTGGGAGGCATAAGTTATAGGGGGTGGTAACTGTAGATCAGACAAGGGCAGAAACTGATACTCAGTTGTGAGAGGAAAAAGAGCAGTGGAGACATCAGCTGAAAATAACCAGCAACCACATGTACTATAACATCAGTAGCATGCAAGACACGTCAAAACTCTTGCAGTGCACACAAGCACACGCTCACAGAAATGAGGGATTTATTTTAAAAAGTCAGTCGCTCTTTGCTTCCTTCCCAAGAGAAGCAGCCCTGCCTCCTCCCCAGCAGTGAGACCGCAGGCATCTCGGCATCGCTGCCGGAGGTGTCGGGTCTCTCCACCTTGCAGAGTCATAGTTTGGATTGCAGAAGCTACGACGGGAAAAGGGGTCAGCAGGCAGAGCAGCAGCAGGCAACTGCCAGAGCGGGCTGTGTTGCAGCAGACCTGGACAGCCTGGGATTGTTGCTCTCAGGATCTGGAGCCTGAGCACGGGCAGATCACAATGACAGAATTTAATATTTTCCTTGAAGCCTTCGTTATCAGCACTGGTGCTTAAATGAATGACTCATTCATCTATCCTGTCTCAAAGATCACAACAGGAAACGTTACACCCATCTCTATCTGTCTCTCCACTACTTTATTTATAGCTGCAATTAATGAAAAAGAAATGTATTTTCCCAAGAAGTTTCACTACACAAGTGAAAACTATCTACAAACCAAACAGTTTATACAGTATAAGAAATACATGTAAAACAATACACACAAAACCCCCTCACTTTTAGTATCTATCTGAAAGACAGTCTAGGCTTACCCTAAAAAAGCCACTACTGCTAAGCAGAGGTTCAGTGTTCAGAAGACCACTAAAATCAGCATACAAAACCAAACAAACCCCACCCCAGATGTCAAGAGACATGCCGAGTGCAACATTTTGATAGGACAAGGGGTAATGGTTTTAAACTAAAAGAGGTCAGATTCAGATTAGATATGAGGAAGAATTTTTTTATGATGAGGGTGGTGAGGCACTGGAACAGGTTGCCCAGAGAGATGGTAGATGCCCCATCCCTGGAAACATTCCAGGTCAGGTTGGACGGGGCTCTGAGCAACCTGATCGAGTTGAAGATGTCCCTGCTCGTTGCAGGGGGGTTGGACTCCATGACCTTTAAAGGTCCCTTCCAACCCAAACCATTGTATGATTCTATGTTTCTGTTTCTATATTACAAATGCAATTATTTTCATGGGCATTTTTCCCCCAAAAGACCTTTATCTGAAAAACTGTATTACATACTGATACAGTTATCTTCGATACACAAAACCGATTCAAGACCACACACATAAAAGTGTTTCTTAAAGGCAAAAAGTAACAGATGCTGAGTTTTCACAGCAAGCTCTACCAAAATCACATGATCACATGACTTATCATGACACTGAAGATCAATTCCAGGGAAAATAACCCCACCACCACCCCAAAACGTCAGATTAAAATAACCTCCAAATGAAGGAAAATTTGGAATGGCAAGCACAGTATACTTTGCAACACGCACACAGATCTGCAACAGTGTGAAAGGCACTCACAAGTCAAACGGTGCAATTCTGCGTTTCATGTCATTTTCAACAAGTACACCCAAAAACCAAACACAGAACAAGCCCCTGCTGGCTGCTTCTATACTAAAGGGTAAGAAAACACATCAGCTTTCACCCCATCCTTCTGCTTCTGCTAGTGAGGAGATAAAACCTTTAAGGGTTGATCTGTACAGTCTTTTCAAACAAAGCTGGATCCAAAACTCAGTAATCAGCACGAATACAGATGCTTAGCAGAGTTTAACAACTCAAGCATGCTGCTGCACTAATGTGGTTTCACGTCTGGAGCAAGACCTTGTATGGCTAACATACTATGAAACACAAACTTGGGACTTTCTGTAGAAGACCCTATGGACAAACTCTTAGCAATGCTAAAGAGTGTTGAGCTGATCCATGGCCTGTGTTCCTAATGAAATGATATCTTTGTCTGAAGAATCTTATTAACTCCTAGACAGCTGTATATACCATACAAAGCCCTTGATTAGATATGATCCATGGTAACTAGGGAGATGTGGCTGGAACTGAGGCTGTGTGGAAGCTTGTATATTTGTCTTCTGCAGAGAGATTTTTAATGAAAATAAATTCAATTTTAAGAATGCCTGCGGCTCCAAATATCTCAGTAAAGGAGAGCCCCAGTAGTTAGCACAAAGGCTGAAGTGAGCTGTAAACTAGCCAACAAGGGACGTATTCTTGCAGAACCTGAAACCCAGAAGGAGCAGCTCTCTGAACATCCCCCTTTAGCTCTCCTCGTGCTGGCAGTGCTCTCTTCCCAGGGAAGCCCAGGCAGTCGCAGGGATTGCCTGCTGCAAGGGAACGAGTTACTGAGTAGTTAAGTGATGAGCAACCCTCCAATTCTCATGTACTTGTTACACAGGGGAAAAAGGGAACACAGCACAACATAAATTAACAGCAATATCTGCACAGATACATGAACCAGAGAGATACACACACTGAGGAGCGTCTTAGCTTTTCCTTTTCATTAGAATATATGAAAATTGCTACTCTCAGGTGTTAGCCTAGTACCATGAAATCACACCATCTCAAATTAGCAGAGATGGACTAAGTATCTAGTACTGCTGTCTCCTACTCCTAAGGGACTGCAATACGTTATCTTTAATTGAAATTAATTCATTTGTATTGATGGGAAAATAAAACTGTTGCCATGAAGCGATGCCGCAAAATTCAACAGATTTATGTGTCCTTGTGGGAAAGTCTTTTCAGCTAATGTGGGTAACAGTGTAATCAATGGGGATCACAGAATAGTTGAGGTGCGAAGGCACCCCTGGAGATCATCTAATCCAAACGCTGCTCAGCACAGGGTGACCTACAGCAGGCTGCCCAGGACAGTGTCCAGTTCAGTTTTGAAAGACTCCAAGGATGAAGACTACACTAAATCTCTAGGCAACCTCTCCCAGTGTGTGGCCACCCTCACAGTAAAAAATTTTTTTCATCTTAATAATTTTCCTCCTCTGATCTACTACGGCACCAGGATGTTCATGGGATTCCATTAGCCAGAAAAGTCACAGATTTTTCAGATAAATTATTACAATACCTCCCCCATAGGAGGTGAATTAAAAAAAAGTTGGTTGATTAATTAGAAGTCATTGAGATTTGGGGGGAAAAACAAATATAATTTTCCCAAAATCTTGTGGTGGAAATGCATTATATGCATTTGCACTCAAGACTTTCTGATTCATCAAAAAAATATGAAATAATCTGCAAAATGGAATATTTTATAGAACCCAACATCTCCACCCTGCACTCCTTTGAAAATGAAGTTATGTATCTGTTTTGCTAAGGCTGTATGCTATTTTTGACTAATAGATTATGCTTTTTCCAAATACAGAAATTAGGACCAGAATTAATACAGCAACATATTTTACTGACTTCTAAGTAACACAGAAATTAATTCTTAAAAGTGTGCTTTTGCCAGCTACCTTTAAAACAGTGATAGATTTCAAATTTCTATAAAGGATGCACTTCAAGTGCCCCACTGGGTGCAGGGTCCTCAGAAAGAACCTCAGAGTTAGAAGTGAAGTGACAATCATTAAAGCAGAAAGAAGTACTCTGCTTTTCAGTCTTAGACCATCAAAACTGGGCTCCACATTTATTGTAAATGTATTTCCTAGGGAAGATGAATGTTCATAAGACATCCGATCAGAAACAAGCCAATTTTTTAAATGAAATTATGACAAGATTAATCTTCCTAAATGTTCTATCAAGAAATTTCAACTTATTTTTTCTGTTTTCTTTGATTAAGGAATCAAACAGCTTGTAAAAAAAAATATTCAGTGTTCTTATCTTTGAGTCAGTCAGTAGCACTGACTGTAATACCTGTTGGTTTGTCTTAAGCTCTAGCACAAGATCTACAGTAAGATCTGAAACCCAGATTAGGCACAAATGTATTTTATATCCAAAATAAAACAAAAAATTAATCTGATCTACACCGATTCTCAGGAGCAGGTCTGCAACTGGAAAACAAAAATTTACAGACCATGAAGACTGTCACAAACATTACCATTCTCTGCTGGGAGACAAGGTGTAGGTCTTTTTCAACGTCTCCTATCATAAATCTTCAATTCACCTCCTCAAAACAAAACTCTCTTCCTTTGGGAAAGGGCGAGAAAAAGAGCAAGTCTCAAGTGGTAGCACTCTTCCTCAGCAGGCAGCTGAAAGGCACTTGGATATGGTAGGGATGTTGTGTAAGAGCATACAGAGGTTAGACTGAATTCCAAACACCACAAAAGGTTATTCAAAGAAATTCAAGAGGACAAATAGCCTTATGGTGCTTAACAAAGCAAGGCAGCAAGCCTGAAAAGCAGATGAACAACTTGAATGCAAAGCTAACCTAAGAATTTAATAAGGGAATTCTAATAGAAGGTGGTCATAAACAGGGCAGCCTGCAAGGAAAATAAGTTTACCTAAAGCAATGGATTGAAGACAGGTGTGAAACAACCTTAAGCTGTTGAGACTTCTGGAGCTTTAAAAACAGATTGCTCTACATCTTTTAAACAATGCATTTTTCTGTGCTTTGTTGAGAGTAATTCTGATGTATAACAGAGTTCTCAGAATAGCATTATTTCAAGTCTACAACTGTGAGGAAACGTAAAAAGTCAGTATAAGTCTATGAGGGATATCTGTTTTGTACGAAGAGAGGTTCAAAGCACATCAATGCACACCTCAAAAAATAAAAATAATGAAGAATGAAGTGTATTCTAGGAGGCACTAATAAATTTCTGGCAAAACAAGTGTGACAGTAGAATAAAGCCTCGAAATTACAAAAGCTTGGCAATTCCAAATTACACAATCCAGATCCCCTTACCTAGGCCTCTTTTGTATAGCAGGATATATTACAGCTGAACACAGAACAAATTATGCAAGAATGCCAAGTGTCATTGCTACTGTGTACATTCACTTACATACATGCATGTAGACAACTGTAACTGCTTTGTTCTTATCATGTACAATATACAGAAAATGCTAAAATAACTAGAAATTTAATATTTATGATCTTAAACCACAGGGGCTCTAGTCTACAGAGTTTGTCATAAGACTCTGTAGGGTAAAGACAACAGCCATCTCTCATTCTGCACTAAATTCATTTCATATCCAGTCCACGTTATCTGAAAAAAGGGCTGTGGGAAGCTTCATATCCAAATGTCACTTGAATGTAAAGAATTGCTCAGTATGCCTCCATTTTTTAATCTGTGAAAGATTATTCAAGAGCATGGGTTAACTCCTGCCAAGCGTTGTTTCTGTGTTACAGTGTGTAGATGAAAGGGCAATAGAAGTGTTTTTCTCTCTCTCTCTTTCAAACAAATCCTTTCAGTGAATTATTCCTGTATAATACCAGGATGAATTATAAGTGCTAGCATCAAAAAAGCACTAGTAGTCTAAGAATGAGTGTAGCGGCATCCAAAATACAGCCAGTTGAATTACTTGGAATTAATAGTACGAGTCACCAACAGCCATGAACAAATGAACGGGCTACCTCAGTGCTGTTTGATGTACTGAGATGGGTGCCCTGATTCATTAAGTCAAACAAGAAGGCAATAAAGAGGGGAGAAGGACGTACTAGAAACCCACCATTCACGCTGCATGGACAAGGCAACTGCTGGCTCCATCTTCTTCCCAGGAAGAAAGTAATATATCAAAGTGTAGAAAGTTATAGGGTCACAGCCCTGCTGACTCCTTGCAGCATGTTAAGAAACACAACTGATTCACTGAGAGATGGATCTCATTACACCACCTGTAATAGGCACCAATCAGGCACTGCCCAAACCCATTAATGAGCCCAAGGAACAGCTGTATCTCCTGCTGCTCACTTCTGTTCTTCCTTAGGGACTTCTCATAATATAGATATTCTAGCCTGCAACTTAGATAAGGGATAGAGGAGGAAGGACAGGAAATTATCTGTTGTTACTCAAACGTCAGGATTTTTGCCCTTGAGCTTTATCTTTTCCTCACATCGAAGTATTTCTGTGCATTGTCTTTCATGAAGTTATGGTCTTCCTGATATCTGACTCAATAATTAATGTGTAAAGTTATTGCTTGCATGCATAATCTTCCTCTCTCATGAATATGTGAAGGAGGAAAGATTATAAGTTGTCAAATGCTTCCAGAGCCTCTCTCCATGACAGAATGATAGATCCCAATGCTGTATTTAAAACACAGCTGAATAGATAAAAATAGTGTTTAAGTTTTATAGTCATTATGAACCACAGTAATTTATTGAACCCTTCAATCAGCTGAGGAAACAAAAGATTGGGAATGGGTGAATGACTCATTTCTTTTCATGCCATGTGCACTGATGCTCCAGTAACTTGATGATCTGAAGGCTAAATAAGACTGCACAAATGTATCACAGAAATGAAGCAAACAGAACACATCATAAACAAAAACAAATCAGTGGAAAGCACTGAGGGAAACTCCAACCAGTGGTTGGCTCTTAATTAGCTGTATCTGCAGGATGTGTCTGAAATAGTTAGGAAGACAAATGTAGATTTCACAGTGAATCAGGAAAAAAAAAAAAAAGAAGTAATTTCAATAGGAACAAGAAGTCTAAGTAAATAGGCTCAGATATTTCTGCTCCCAACAACTTGACTATGGACTACACACATATGTTTTGCACCCCCTTTTTCTCTTTTCCCAGAAGTTAGGACCTACCCATGGAAGGAATTTGGATGCCATGTTAACTTTAGGCAGTTTGACTGGAACCTCATAATGTATATTAATGGAAGGCATCATCTATATTTACAGATGACACTGAAAATAGTTTTGTGCTACCCTGTTTATAAACTGGAAGCTAAGAGGTACTGCCTCTCATGGAATATCTGTTAAGGTGATAGTCTGAATAAATCTGCCAAAACATACAAAGAGATCTTGATTCAGCATAGACAAAATAGAACAATGCAGGAATTGCTGTACTGAAGAAAAGCAACAGTATATCTCAATTTGTATCCCTTCACTGACCATGAAAAGCTTTAGAAGACTCAGATTTGATATGCCAAACTTCATGTTACAAAGCTTGGCTCCTTTCCGTGCATCCATCACAGTAGAGCAGAGATCCCTTCAAGATTGCCTGTGGATCCACAAGCAGACATAATAATCTATAAAAAGTCAGATGAGAAAAGGCTTATAACATTCCTGAATTATAACCATTCTTGCTTGACTCAGAGTACAGAGAAGCCCATTTCTTTCCAGGTATCAAGGAGGTCAACTTTTGGGGGGGGGACAAAAAG
>NW_010973062.1:3418677-3419004 GCF_000737465.1 Haliaeetus leucocephalus | reverse complement strand
GATAGGCAAGGAAGGAGAGGTGGTGGGGTAGCCCTGTATGTTAGGGAGTGTTTTGATTGTCTAGAGCTTAATGATGGTGACAATAGGGTTGAGTGTTTATGGGTAAGAATCAGGGGGAAGGCCAACAAGGCAGATATCATGGTGGGAGTCTGTTATAGACCACCCAACCAGGATGAAGAGGCAGGCAAAATATTCTATAAGCAACTGGGAGAATTCTCGCAGTCGGTAGCCCTTGTTCTCGTGGGGGACTTCAACTTACCACATGTCTGCTGGAAATACAGTACAGCAGAGAGGAAACGGTCCAGGAGGTTCCTGGAGTGTGTGGAA
>NW_010973062.1:3306865-3416343 GCF_000737465.1 Haliaeetus leucocephalus | reverse complement strand
GGTTCTATGATTCTATGAACTGTCCGGTATTTCTCTTTGTAAAAAGTCTTCATAACTCCAAATACAAACCCAAATCATAATAAATAGAAAGAAATGCAAAGAATTCCTGATAGAGTGAATATAAAGGTAGCAATAAATGTATGGTGCAATCTAATTGATCTGTGTTGTTTTGAAATATTATATAGTACCTGTAATTACTCCTCATTTTTCTGCTAAGGTGGTAGGCAATTAGGAAGGTTATTGAGCCCCACTATGAGCAGTGAAAGCAGGTATTACCTAATATTTCAGACTAAAAGTTCAAAATATTCTTTCATGCTCTTTTAAAGTATCTGATTATGTATTTCTTATTGGGGAATATCAGGCTTCACAATAAAACATATAGTTTGTTGAGCCCCAGAGCAGAGAAAGCAACATCATAATTGATAACACAGAAGACAGGAGAACAATTAAAATCTCAGCTAACACTAAGCCTGAGAAGGCAATGTTCCCTTTCGTCTCCCATACACCATTATTCATTGTCAACAGAACAGAACGGTCCCTCCTTAAACAAGAATCCTCTTCAGACAAGAGCCATCACTTGTTGCCACACAGGCACACAGTGCTTACAGAAATACGGCTGCCAGCTCCCAAGTGGAGACCAGAGGCACTAAGAGAACTCAAAGGATCACAGCATAACTGAAAATAAGCCTGAGATAGCTGGGGACTAAATGCAGAGCCTAAATATGAACTTCAGTTTGGTTTATTAAACATATAGACACAGTAGAATCATTAGCTTGCCATTATGCATCTACTCTCACCCAAATAGTGCCATTTAAAAGACTCACCATGCAGTATTTTATGCTTCCTTAACACTAGTGTGGTGTCTTTGAAGGCAAACACTAAGAGGGATCTGAGCTATCTCAGACTGAAGCAAGAGGTTACCTTGAAGCTACCTGCAAAACTACAAAAATACCCTGTGATGTATTTCCCTGTGAAATTCACAGCACTCTACACAGCTGTAAGAAGTGTAAAATTTGTGTAATACACTTTGCTACAGGCCTAATTAGAAACACCAGTATTTGGGGCCTTTTGGAATGCAGAACAGGTCCCACCCATCACATCATTACCGTCCAGAATATCGTCTCAACATTTTGGTGTTTTAAATCTCAATCTTTCAACTTTTTCTCCATTAATAAGTCATTGCGTGATCTTAAGAGATCTGTCATTACCTGTAAAAACAGTAAAACTAGTCTTAGCCTATCCTTTGATGCTTTTTTCTAGGATACATAGTTTTACTAAATTCTGTTGTAGGTTAAAATAGAAAAGCTGAGCAAAGGGAGTATATACCTCTAAGTACTGTTTTTTAAGATAATATGAGGTAGAAAAAAGAGGGGAAAGAATTGAAAAGAATCTTCCTTGCTACTAAATTTTTTCATGATTGTGTGAGTCTGTAGATATTTTTATATATATATATATTTATATAGTTATGCTTAGTATAGCATCATCTTTTACAATTGTTAGAGACATTGGCCTTAATTTTTTCTTATCTACCATTCTTTCCTACCCTTGTAGCTATTTAGTGCCAACTGTAAAGAAATTCCAAACTGAGTAATGCTTGACCTTGTTTAAAACATGCTAATGCTCAAAAACAAGTACAGTGCAATGGCTACGTTTCCTGAATGATGATTTTCGGATTGCATATTTGTACTGCCCAGATATTTCTTCTAATGTGACACCAAGTGAAGAGCCAATAATACCATGCAGAACTTAGTCATAAAGAAATTTTAATAAAGTATTGGCAGTTTGTGCTTCTACCTGCCTGGATCATTCAGACCAGGTATTAGCAGTCACTATCCACTCTCAGTACATGACTGCCAACAGCATCATTACCCAAAATTTCAGGTAATGAGTTTTGGGCTTGATTTCATCTTGACTAGGGATAACTACCATTTGACAAATGAATTATTAGAGCAGCATATGTATAGATAAATATAATAGTATGAATGGAGTTACTTTTCCTGAAAAATGATGGAAATGATAAGTCTTGATGACCATGAACTTTCAATTTTGTGGGAACAGGGAATCATTTTTCCTCTTTCCAAGTGGACCAGCCCCAGAATCCATGCTTGTTTATTTTTCAAATTCTTGTAAGAATTAGAGGAGACAGTATCAATTACTCGTTGGGTATTTATATTGCAAATGGTTATAGTAATGAAGGTGTTTAATCATCAAAATGCTGTCAGAGAAAGCACTGTGTTCACCTCCCAAATCAAGGTCATAGGCCTTTCTTGAAGATACAGCTTTGTTCTTATATCAAACAGAAACTAATGACCTCAGTACACATCTGTGTGGAATCTAAACATCTGAATTGTGAACTCTCTTTTCAAAGTTAAATTCAGTGAGCAAACCAGACCTGACTTGGAGAAAATTAATTCTAATTATAATAATAATATTAATATTTAATTATTAATAAATATTTAATATGCGATACTGTTAAATAGATATTTAGTTACTAATCTGGGTACTGGGAAACAAGAAGATGAACGTTATACCTCTGCTGCTTTCCCATATTCAGCTTTGCTCCTCCACTCCTGACTCCTCTCCTCCCCTGCCACGAGCGGCACAGGGGGAACTGGAAGTTCTGGTCCATCCATAACAGCTCCTCTCTGCCGCTCCTTCCTCCTCACGCTTTTCCCCTGCTCCAGTGAGGGTCCCTCCTCCTCCTCCTCCTTTCCCTCACCTCGGTGTTCCTACTGCTGTCTCTCACTCTTTCCTTCCCTCCTGCCTGTCCACCATTTTCTGTCCTTTCTTAAATAACGCTTTCCCAGAGGGGCCACCATCTCAGCTGTGGGCGGTGGGCGGGTTGGAGCCGGTTGGAACCGGTCTTGTCCGGCACGGGGCAGCCCTGGCCTCTCCTCACAGAGGCCGCCCCACAGCCCCCTCCTGCCATCTTGCCCCCTGGACCCAGTACAGGAGGAAAATAGAATGGATATTTTCCCAGTACTTTTTCATTCCAATTTCTTGCACTGGTTTCCAGGCCCATTTTACATTGTTTGGATTTTATCCTGGTTTTATTTTTTTTTTTACTGCTTCACTACTGAGCTGTACATCGACATTCAGATACAGCAGGAACACTTCACCTTGCCATAAAGTTTCTACGTTCAGCCCCCACTGACCCAAAAAAGTTTCAAAAAGCTGAGTGAAGATTTACATGATACCTTGATTATGTGATTTTTTGTTGTTGACAATACTGTCTTACACTGAGATGTTTCTGCCATTATAAGGCAAATCATATTATAGAAATATATCATTACTATGGCAATTCAGCAAAAACTTCTTGAAGAAATGTAGATTTAATTATCTCCCCACAAGTATGTATTTCAGCAAATGAAGAACTCCCTGAAGGCCTCCTATGTGTAAAACTATATAGAAAATATCCAGCAGAACACAAGGGCATTCACCACACTGAAATATCAGTCTTGCAAAGTTTTCTGCACAAGGTATTTGCAATTTTGACAAAGGGGTTTAGAAACCATAACATGTTCTCTGGAAAATATACAGAGCACGTGGCCTTAAGCACCGCACAATCCTTACTGGCATGAAGTAATTCCATGTAAAGATTGCAATCGGGTCCCTGACTGACTGGCTTATTTACTTGCCTCTGGAAGGAGACTAAAAGATTCTGCTGGTCTGCTGAGCCAAGCTTTGCCCTACGTTTAAAAAAAAAAAAAGAAGTATAGCAATTAGAGTGCAAATATTTAAGCTGCTGGGCTTGAGATTCACTTTCTGCAAGTGCCAGTGCAAGTAAGTCTCACTCAGCTGTTCACAGATATGAATTCTTAAAGAGGCACAAGCAAGATAAAAGAAAATTAAGTTTTAAATTTGAATATTTAAAAATGATGGTACCTATAGTCAGCCACCTTAACTATGGCTAAATGGCCCACCATTAGATATCCAGGCATGTTAATCCCCAAAGAAAACTTGCTGTTATGAAAGGTGGAAGAGCCTTTTTCTAGCTCATAAGAGAGAAATAGCTGTTAAAAAGTCACCCCTTTGTCAGGAGAGAAATTTCTTTTTTACAACTTTTTAAGCAGAACAAATCATTATCGTACTCCATTATCTAAAGGATCTATTGCTCCACAGTCGCTCCACAATCCTTTCAAATTAATCTAGACAAGATTATGTCACCTTGCTGACTCAATTCAGTCAACATATAACAGTCTGAAGAGTATAACACTAAGCCACATGGGTAAGATGGAATAAAACCTGAAAATGTCACAATTATCAAATTTGTGATGACATGAGTCATTCCCATTGACAAAGAAGCACCTTTACCACCTCAGAAAGAGCTCTTCAGAAACACAGCCATACTTGTCATGTAACAAAATGACAGTCAATATACAATTCCATATCAGTAAGCACTATTTATAAGGTCATTTAGTGTGAGTTATCATTTACGCCTAAAACAGCCTCAGATTTAATTACCACTGGCTATGTTTGCATGTCCTATTTGCGTTGCAGCTAAGTCTAGCTGACCCAAACCCATCACATCAAGTTTCATAACTGTTTGCTATAAATAAAATAAACTCTAATCTTAAGAATTTACAAGTTAAACTTAGAAGCAAGAAAAACTGCCAAACGGGAGAATGAACTCTAGTAGATCACTTGTTTCTTTCTATGGAGTATCTGCTTATTAGATTATCCTTGAAAGTTTGTCAACTGATAAATTATCTACCCAATCTCAACAGAAACTGATACAACTTGCAAGTTTACAAAAGCGCAAGCTTCCTACCCAAAAGACTGATGATCTATCTCTTCAAGATGCTTATAAGCCTCACTATGCTTAATATCAGGAATGAGAAGTTTTCTCTGAAATTCCTGTGACCTACTGTTAATATATTCACTGAGATGACCCAAGAATGGAACTGTAATTAGTGTCTGAAGTTTGGCATGCTAGATAATTTTACAAGTGATACATTCTTTTCTTGCACATCTTGCTCTGATTTAGATACAACTGCTCATCATTATGCACTTCATTTCAGACCTCAGGAAAACCTGTATTAATGTTAATGAATGCATTTATATTTATAATGCCCTTCCTACTGTCTCTTCAGAGCTTTTTTTTCCTGTCTTTTGCTTGGTTGCCATTGCCACCAAAGAACCATTAAGGCTTAGGAAAATATAAAGCCATATTTACACCTCTTATGATTTACCCCTGTTCATCATTACCCTTTTTTTTTCTGCGTTAATTACTTCAAATGCTTATAAAGTAATCATTGGATGTTTATTATTCAATTACTATTAATCTGTATCCTCACAAAAACTAGACAAATACATTCTTGACCACAATACTACTGTGATAGCTCCAGTCAAAAATCAGTCACCTATGACTAATGAGTGTAAGATGCCAATAATGAAATTCAATGCATTATATATATGAGACCAAGAGGCCTCCAAGTTGATTATTTCTTGCAAATATCTGTATTAGATGATAATGGTGCATCACGTTCAAATTGCTAACGCATCAGTAGCAAATGTCACAGAGAGGTATCTAGAAATACCTTTGAATCTGTGATGTGAAACAAAAAGACAGCTAATACAAAATAATGTTCAGGCTGTTCAGACTAACTACCTACCCCATTCTTTCTATATACAGAAGAGTGAAAAAAGATCAGCACATTTCTTGGATATGGTAACAGCTTTTAAGTATTAAAACATGCTGAAACTAATAAAACAGAACTATTACTCATTTGGGTACAAGCCCAAAAAATGTAACTAGAGGTAAAAATTTCAATGAAAAGATCCAGAATTTATAACATTTGCCTGCCAGCTCAAGTTAATTATCATTTCAATAATGATAAAACAGATTAGTAGCCTGTGCTTTTTGACAAAAGCATGGATTAAGGATCACTAAATCAAATTTACTAATCACAACAAAGATTAAAAAGTGCCTCATTTAATCTAACATATAAGCAGCAAACAGAATTCCAGTATGGCATTACATACATAAAAACATAAGTCTGCATATGTTTGTGATATTTCTGGTTTCTATTAATTCCTTTTACTTTCAGAGTCCACTTAAAGCTTGTACGAAACTTTAAAGGGTGGGAGACACTTTGAGCTGCCCTTCGAATATGCTCCAGTGTGTGTTCTACATAAAAATCTGAACCTCTGTGCAGTGAGGGATAAATATCTTACTCCTCAAGCTACATAAAATTAATGCAATTCTTTGTGTGGTAAGGTAGTATTTGGGACAAATTCATGTGGCAGCTTCTTCCTAAGTAAACAGCGTTTGTGAAAGACATTTCCCATGAAGACTAGGTAAATGGAATAACCTCTGGGTAGCAGAGCATTACTTATGACCTGAATATTCCTTCCACGGGCATTTTCTCCATAATCATAAACAAAATTAAAACACCTTTGTTCTTCCCTGGCTCTCAACTTGGTCCTCTAACTACAGCGTCGTGACAAGAATCACCACTGCAACCAGGTTACTGCATACAGGGCTTCTGATGGTCCCGGGAATAATGGATTTTTCCCAGTAAGCAAATATGTGCAGTAAGGTAGAATTCTATTTTTTTTTTTCTTCAATGCTACAGGGTGTAAGCCTGTGTAGGTCAGTTAACCTACTGAGACAGAGGGTCTTCCAACTTAGTTCTTCAGTTTGACACTGCTGTACACTGATTAAGGACTGAAAATTGCTGCCATTCTGTCGTGGTTCAACCCCAGCCAGCAACTAAGCACCACACAGCCGCTCACTCACTCCCCCCCCATCCAGTGGGATGGGGGAGAAAATCAGGAAAAGAAGTAAAACTCCTGGGTTGAGGTAAGAAAGGTTTAATAGAACAGAAAAGAAGAAACTAATAATGATAACACTAATAAAATGACAACAGTAGTAATAAAAGGATTGGAATGTACAAATGATGTGCAGGGCAATTGCTCACCCCCCGCCGACCGACACCCAGCCAGTCCCCGAGCGGCGATTCCCTGCCCCCCACTTCCCAGTTCCTAAACTAGATGGGACATCGCATGGTATGGAATACACTGTTGGCCAGTTTGGGTCAGGTGCCCTGGCTGAGCATGAGAAGCTGAAAAATCCTTGACTCTAGTCTAAACACTACTGAGCAACAACTGAAAACATCAGTGTTATCAACATTCTTCACATATTGAACTCAAAACATAGCACTGTACCAGCTACTGGGAATACAGTTAACTACATCCCAGCTGAAACCAGTACACATTCAAAGGCTAGGTTTAGAAACAAAACCATTGCTGACATGAATTCATTACTTAGTATATATTCTTCATCACCAATAGTTGTATCTGGAAAGTGTTCCACATTTGGCAGTACCTCCTCCAACCAGACAAGGCTCGTTTGCCCAGAATCTGAGAGGCTGCTGCTCACACTCACCTCAAGCTCACATCTGGGTAAACAGTGGCTGTACAAGCATAAAGTGATGGACTCTGTTCACATGCGATGGTGAATTGAACCTAGTGTACAGTATTCCAGCATCCCAGTGGGGGACATTAGACTTCTGGTCTAGAACACACCTTCAGGGGTGTCCAGCTCCTACCTACTGGTTGGTGCTTCTGACATAAACATCCAGCACACACAAAAGCCACAAGGATCAATATCTGGATTATGCAGTGAAATATGCAATACATTTTGAAATGCAATGGATTTTGAAATATCTTCTGCACTTCAGTTGCTCATTTATCATTGCAAAGGTCATGGAATCCAATATGACTAATACACTAAAAATCTTCTGGTTAGCTTCCATCAAAGTATCTTACTTTGTGAGCAGCCCTCTTATTTCAGTATCTATTGAAACATGTCAAAAAATTTCTGTTGCCAATATACACCTCCTTATTAATTTCACTGGGCTTCAGATTAAGCATTCAAAAAAGGGCGGGGGACACACACACCCCCCCAAAATGTTAGTGAGGTATCAGTTACACCTGGACTCAGGTTCTTGGGTTATTCGCCCAGCTCTGCCACAGGTCACTACAGATCTACTACAGAAAAAATGGTTGTGTCTATAGTCTGTAGGTGTTGCAGACAATAAGCAATATGGCAGAAAAAAATATCTCTTCAAGAAGTTTTCTTGGATGAAAGCAGCAATATTAAACTCTAAGCTCTCAATTAAATATTCTGTTTTATCTTCCAAAAAAGAAAATCTTTCCGAAAAGAAAAATTCTTTCCTCTTCCTCACCCCAAATAAAAGTAAAAATTACTAAATCGGTTGAATTGCATCATTACATCTGAATCTGAAATGACTTTCATTCTGAAAAAAAGTAAGATTGCTTTGTTGAATTGAAATAAGGAATTTTGACAAAACATTTCAAAATAGCGGGTATGTATGATTTCCATGAATACTCTGAAAAGCAAATGTCTATCAGCCTCCCTCCACCCCTCCCACCCCCGCAAAAAAACTGACAAAAAAAGTTTCCAACTGTTATTTATTTAGTTAGTATAAAGAATGCCATCTACTGGCAGTAACAGTAAGTAGCACTGTTTGTAAGTCGTTAGGTGTGGTAAGGTTGCCACTTTCAGGCACTGCAAATGAGTCCAAAGGTCATTTAAGAAGAGAAATCTCTAAATTTGAAACAAGGTGTTATGTTCCAGGTTTCTCTTCAATGTCTATTCTTAATCACTGCCTTATGTTTGGAAACAAGTCCCCAGTAGGAAATAACAGGCTGGATTCATGACCCACTTAGAAAGAAGGAATTTTTTGTATGTGTATGTTCCACAGCCTTATAAGCATACACAGTACTGGCATAGTTACAAAATGGACACCTTTCACAATGAGAAGAAAGGCATGTATAGCAAGCAAACAGTAGTACAAATTAACTCCAAACACACCGTTCCAAAGTTGGCCTCATAAAGGAGACAGAAGATGCAGTTAAAAGATTGACGAGTAAGTTGGTAGAGAAAGTGACCCCACTAGACACTTAGAGGTTCACATTCACTTCTCTGTCATACAACTTTCCAAAAACATCCAGTATTAAAGTGTTGTCATCTTGAAACAGGTATTTAGGCAACGACTGATTTACAACAACTAAGTAAAGTAGATAGTAATTATTTATTACAGCACAAATACAAGAACGAAAGGGTGTACATATTGCACTTTATAAAAAATTAGGAACAGCATGTCTTCAGATACTTGGGCTTTAAAACCATGACTATGACCCATGAGAAAAAGCCAAAAACAAACAAACAAACAAAACCCCCAAAGCGTAAAATAAAACCGTTAATGTTTAGTATCTCATTTGTTTGCCCTTCTCTGCCTCCATGTCTCAGAAGGAGCAGATTCAGCAAGTTTTAATGTTTTTATGAGAGCAGTTTCTTGAATCTAGTATTTATCTGTTTCTGAAAACCTCTATAATTGTAAGATAGTTGTTTTGTTTGGTTTTACCCAACACCAAGCTTTCAATTTTAGGACTGGAGAGCTCAAATTCCAGTAAATTTCACAGAAATTATGATTTAATCAGATGTACTTAGTTTTTTGGGTTTTGTCTTGCTTTATTGGCTTTCTGAAGTGCCATTTAGATGACAAACTGAAGAGAACACAAAGACAAATACCAGACTTCAAGTGTGCCATAAAATAATTTTCCTAAGAGAACTGACAAAGCTGTCTGCTGAAAGTGTTTTGAGCACTGGACAAATGAAGATGGCAAGGAAAGGGCAGAACATTTGAACCCATGGGCCTATTAGAAAATTGCAGCAGTTCCTGTAAAAGGATTGCACTAATGGTATTCAGGAAACAAAAATGACATAATGTATTACACCAATTTCTAGTTCCTTTTTGTGAAACACTATCTCAGAAAGAGATACACAACTTCTGGGACAAAGATTTTGACTTGGAAGAAAACTTTCTTAGTTGTTTCTCAATATGAAGACTGGCTTTCAGCCAGACTTTCTTGAGTTTGAACCGTCATTGAACTTTGCACCAGTTTTCTTCAGACATAAATGGCAGAAAACAACTTTACCTTGGAGTTATTTGTCAAGGTTTCATATCGATATTTAGACTTACATATAACAAAGATTTCAGAAAGCATTAGGCTCTTAGTTGCAAACTATACTTCCTATACTGATATCTGCATAAACTCTTAGTGAGAGATCGGAAGCCTAAATACTTTCCCCCCCAGCTCACTTCTCCCCTGGTTCCTTGCTCCCAGTTAAAATATTTAGTCCAGTCTGTACTCAGTTCTCATAGCATACAAATTTCTCTAGAAGGACTTAAAAGTAGGGAAACAATTCCACACCTCCCTCTCATGGAGCTTATGCTATCATTTCAGTTTCATACGCAAAGCAAGGATGCGACTGTTTATACAATCACTAAGAACAAAATACTTTAAAAGCACTATCCACATAAAAAATGTTGCTGAGTTTTATCAATAGGCATTTGACAGACCTTTAAAACACTAAAGAACTTATTTCCTAAATTACTTATGTTACTTAAGTAATTTACTTAAGTTACTTAACAGCAACTCATAACATTTCCTTTATAATTTCCTCAGGAAAAAAAAAAATTAATCAAATGTTACATCCTTTTGCAAGATACTGGTTTTTTCCTTATAAATTCTTTTATTGATCATTGCGCGCCTTCACACCAAAAAAGCAACCTCAACAAATAGTACAGTAAAAGTTCAGTTTAAATATCAAGATCATGTTGATTTAAATTCAGCATTTGCTAAATGTAGTAACTTCTTAAAGTTACTTTGCTAAAAAATGATGGACTTTTGTTTCTGATAGGAAAGCCTACATACTTTGAAAATGAGATTCACTGACTTAATAAATTACCTTTATAGTGTTCTGACTCTCACAAATACCTGCATCTCTAATGTATCAGTCAGTGCTTCATCCAAAGTTGGTAAACAACACTTTAGAATTTAACTAAATTCTACATTACTATTGATATAAACATGCAAGATTATTTTTGCCTATCAAAAAAATAAAGTTTGCTTAACTTTTCAATAGCTTTCTCTCTTACAGAATTAAAGAAGTTTTTTATCTTTGTACCTATATGCTTCAAATACACTGTACTGATATGCAGTTACCGTGGGAGTGGAATAACTCATTCTGCACCATAAGCATGACATAGCAATATCCTTGAAGAGAAATAACAAGCTCTTCAAACAAGAAACTATGAGACACATAAGTAAGTAAGCATTGATTAGGCTAGAACCTGGTCAGGTCTAAATCCAGTTAAGAAAAAGGGAGGGGTGACATTTTTGTACCATGAAAAGCTGGACTTCTAAAATTATGCCATGAAGTCCAGGCTTCCTTTCCAAAAAGCAAATTCTGGAACACAAGGTGTCATGGTATTCACCAGCAATCTGAACACTGTCAATTCTTAACAGTTTTCAGCATAAAAAAATTGCTTCCATTTGGATTTTCAGGGCCTTTAAGGTATTTTTAAGTAAAAATTTTCAAAAAAGAAGAACAAAAGAAGGAAGAAATCAAACTACTCAGCCTCGAAATCTATTAATCTTCTGTCACACTATACAAAATCAATTTTGGGACAGGACTGATCCATATATTTTACACAAGCTGCTGTCTTGGAGAAGGCACAGAGCAGGTAACAGCTTCAGAGCAGGCAATGGGTCCTTGGCAAGGTGCACTGGAAACTCCTTTCTTTCACCTTTTCCTTGGCCTACATCGATACCACATCAACCACAGTGCAGAAAGAAGGTCAATCTTCATTACTGTAACAACAGTACACTCTTTGATAGATGTCTTTTTACTAGTGAATTAAATGGGATTGGGACTGTTCCCCGGCACTGAGGCCAACTGGCACGGAAGAACTGGCATGCGACCTACCAAGCTGTCTTTCATGAAGATGGCCTCATCCAGACTGCCTGCTGGGACCAGTCACTAGCCCACGCTAATTCCTGAACTATAAGCAGGAATTGTTTGGAAAGAATACTAGCTGGCACAGGGCAAAAGCGGGCCAGTGACTGTTCTAATAATCTGACATTACAGGCAAGCATGCTGCAGTGCCTGGGAATGCTCCATAGCACTATTTAATTTACTAGTCTAGACGTCACCGCTAAGGCAGCTCAAAACACTCCATAAACTACAGCAAGATATTCAGAAAAAGGACTCATATCTGCATATCAACAGCAGAGGTTCTTTGCTCCAGCCCACACAGAGTTCTATTAATTTTATTTGTACTGTAGTAGAACATTACAGTTGGGCTAAATAATTCATAAACTGGTGGGATTTGTAGAACACAAATGCAGGCATCTAAAGGTTAGCCTGACAGCCATTCTTTTTAAGGACAGTAGGGAAAAGTATGAACAATGACAATTCCTCTTATAGTGACACAGAAATATAAAAGAAATGGGCAAATTGCCTCAGATTTAGAGGTACTATCATTCCACTGACAACAAAGGCTGAAGTATCTCACATTTTGATGGCTAGAAAAATTCAAGAGATGAACCTCACCCAGAATATTCTACTGTGTTTACAATAGCTAGCGTGTATTTAACATGATGACTTGACTTTGGTTTCCCCCCCTGTGGGCAGCTGTACAGGTAAACAAAAATGCTCTGTTATGCATGCACCAGTCAGTCCTGCATTTCCAAATGTAAGCTGACTCATGCAGTAATGTTGCAATATACATACATTTATTATGGGGATGAGTGAAAATTTTGGACAATACAGGCCTTCGTCTCACTTTTTGCTGCAATGTACAACTTCATGACTTTATATCAAGTATTTGTTCTAGTCAACAAGCTGTGAAATCTAATCAGCTCTCACACATAAACATGTACACACACCTCAATTGCTTTTTTTTTGCAGAGATTCTTTTGAGATGTTTTCTGTTACTGTGATCAAACTACAAATACTTGATATACCAAAGTTATGAGAAAGAAGATACTTAAAGGTACTTTCATTTTAAATAGATGCTATGCTTCCACAAATGTGAAATGAACATGCATCTAGCTCTCGTATTGTATGAATTGCATAAACATTCCTTCATACAATCATCCTTGCACATTTCAATGAATAATTTTTTTGGCAGTGTGAATCATTCCCATACCTCTGCAGGTACTCAATATGTTGATAAAACCTGACTTCAGGTCAGACATCATTTTTTAAGTGAACCAAAATAGGATGACAGCTTGGAGCAGCAAAAATCTAATCTACTTTTAAAATTATTATTAATTTTAATTGGTTATATCTTCTCTGACTGGAAGGAATAGCTTATATTCTACCTCCTTACAAATTATTTTGGTGTATCAAAAGAGCAAGTATATTTAAAGTTTGTTAGGCATCCTTCAGCAGAAACTAAAGAAATTTTACTGCAAACCTCCAACTATCAGGATTTACTGCTTAAGTGTATGCAGTTTCTGCATCTAGCATTGACAACAATATATTCCCTTTCCAGACTCTACAAGCACATACCATCCATCAAAGGTGTTGATGTTGTCGGTCTATACGCAGCTCGCTATCCAACCAAATAAAAGACACAGACTAGACAAAGGATTCAAAGGAAGTCTAGCACAAATGAGTGTCAGTCCATTCTTTGATTAGGTAATGGCAATTATAATAATTACAGCAAGCCACTACAGGGAAATGTTCCAAAATTGCCAGCCTGCTGCAAAGCGTAGCACTTGCAAGTATCCACTTATGCAAAGCTTTGCCTCAACTTTTTGAATACTAACCATATTCTTTCAGTTGTAAACAACATAAGTTGGCCTGATAACTTAAGACTGTGATCTATCACATCTTATTAATGTATGGTGAATTCTTCTAAGATATATGCATCATCTACAGATACATATCTCACTGGAATGTAAAAAGAACAGGCACTATTGAATGTTTAACCCAAATTCACACACAACACTGTGGTAAAACTATTCTTTCTCACATACTCTTTTTCTGGATAACAATTTCAATGCTGAGATTTTTATATTATATAGACATAAGGTAAATACATTATGAATTTTTTTTTCAGTTTGCCTTCTATATTATGTTCCCTGCTCTGCTAAACAAGAAGCCAAGCTCAAACAGTTTGAAAAAACAGGGGTGCCTGAAAAAAAGGCCAACTATGTCAAAAAACACACTAACAATCACTGAATATTGACATTAAGAAAACAGCAAGAGAGACTCCCACCAACTGAAAATGGGAAGATACAGGTTAAGAACAATTAAACAAAACTGGGATATGGAAGAGACTATGTAGAGAAGATAACTAGCTGTCAGAGAGAAGGCTGTCCCGGCCTTCCAGTTCTTTTACAGAAGTCTTCCACAGATGAAAGAGGTCATCTTTGTCTGCTAGAAGAAGAAATACAATCAAGGGAACAAGGAAGACCGCATCACATGCAAAAGGAAATTTGCAGTGTGTCCAGAGATCATAGCATTTCAGAAGCACTGACTGGGAATAAGAGGGATCTTTCATGTGATTAATGCTTACAGCCATCAGAGAAACACATTCCTCCATGAGCTGTGAAACGAGTAAGTCCAATTTTTTACAGATTAGTGCCTTTTGTACCCTACCCTTTCTTAGCCATCAGATTAACCCTATCTAAACCCATGCCTCCAAATATACTCCAATAGGCATGTGGCTCATCATTAGAAAAAAAACCATGCAAGCTGGCTGGCTAGTGGTCTTGTGCAGATTGGCCCACTGTGTACAAAAAATGTATTGCTGTATTTTATCTCCCTTTTCACCGGTGGAGGCACAATGTAGAATCTCGTCTCTTAACAGCTGCCAATAAAGCACTTGCACACTGAATTTTTTTTCTTTTTTTTCTGGAGATCTCAGAGAGAAAAGCTAAAGCTGAGCTCAATGATTGAAAAAAAGGCAAGGAAACACTCTCCTTTACTTTTCTAACGAGTAAGCAGAAAGAATGCAAAGCCAAACTGTAACACACATGCTAGGTTTCAAAATTCTGAAACAAAATGGCTGGCCCTAATCTGTGCATGGATCACTTATTTTGCTGTTATTTCCTGACAGGTGAAGGTACATGCTATGATTTAATAGCCATTACTATGATGAAGACGACTGACATATGACAAAGTCAACTGGTTGCTTTTCAAATTTTGCAGCTGTAGGCGATCTATGATCATGCTAGGTGTTCCAGCTACTCTATGGAATTCTTTCTACTCCCTGAAGTATACTACCTTTAAAAACAGCAAAGACAGGTACTTAGAAATAACACATTCTGCAGAATGCACAGTTACACAGTTACATCCCAACCTCTTCAAAATTGCACAAGAAATTAAATCCGATTGACTACAAGGTATCTTTTACGCAGGTTGTATATAGAGTCATGGAATCATGTACGCTGGAAAGACCTCCAGAGGTCAACTAGCCCAAAGTCATGCCCAGAGCAGTCCTATTACAGCAGGTTACTCAGGGCTGTGACCCACAGAGTTTTTAAAATCTCCAAGGACAGAGATATCTGATTTTTTGTCCACCAGTATCCCCAAGTCCTTCTCCACAGGGTTGCTCTCAATCCATTCATCCCCAGTGTCTGTATTGATATTGGGGATTTCCCCAACCCAGGTGCAGAACCTTACACTTGGCCTTGTTGAACTTTATGAGGTTCACATTGGCCTGCTCCTCAAGCATGTCAAGGTCCCTCTGGGTGGCATCTCTTCCCTCAAGTGTATCAACTGCACCCCTCAGCTTAGTGTCATCTGCAAACTTGCTGAGGGTGCATTCACTCCCACTGTATACATTGCTGATGAAGATATTACATAGTACTGGTCCCAGTACAGGCCCTTGAGGGACAGCACTCTTTACTGGTTTCAACTTGGACATTGAGCAATTGACTATAAATGCTTTGGATATGCCAATTCCTCTTCCATCTAACAGTCCATCCATCAAACCCATCGCTCTCCAATTTAGTGGCAAGAATGTTAGGGGGGACCATATCAAAGGCCTTACAGAAGTCCAGGTAGATGACATCCATAGATCTTCCCTTGTCCACCGATGCAGTCAATCCATCAGAGAAGGTCACTAGATTACTCAGGCGCAATTTGTCCTTGGTGAAGACATGTTGGCTGTCTCTCTAACCTCCCTGTCTTCCATATGCTTTGACATATCTTCCAAGAGGATCTCTTCCATGATCTTACCAGACACAGAGGTGAGGCTGACAGGTCAATATTTGCCAGGGTCCTCCTTTTTACCCTTTTGAAAAATGGGTGCAATGTTTCCCTTCTTCCAGTCACTGGGGAGTTCGCCTGACTGCCACAACCTTTCAAATATGATTGAGAGTGGCTTGGCAACTTGTTGCCTCAGGACCCTGGGTTGCTTCTTATCAGGTCCCATGAACTTCAGTATGTTCACATTCCTCAGATAAACTTGAACCTGATCTTCTCCTACAATGGGAGGGATTTCATTCCTTCAGTCCCTGCCTTGAGGTTCAGGGGCTTGAGAGATGTGGGAAGAATCTGCTAGATTACTTGCATTGAGCTATCCTGATCCTCCAGCAGATATCAAGGTGATTGAAATTGCCTGTGATTAGCAAGGCCTCCAATCTTGAGGCTTCCTTCAGCTGTCTAAAGAAGGCTTCATTCACATCCCTTCTTGATCAGGTGGTCTGTAGCAGTCACCTACCACACTCATAATAAATAATTATAGATGAATATATCACATATGAATAATTACATAAATATATCAGATATGAATAATTATATAAATATATATAGATAGTTGTGCCTGCCTCCTGCATATCCATTTAAACATCAGAATTAGTTTTGTCCTACACTGTCTTTCTTACTGGTGAGAAAAAAAAAAAAAATATTTGAATCAAAAAATGCTATACTGAAAGAGCATGTCAAGTTATTCACATTGCAAAGTGGCATCCATGGTTGTTACTCTGCCAGCCACAGATGCCATGGTTTAGAGATTGCTTTGTTATACCGGGCTTTTATCCCACATTCCTAATTCCTAAGTATCATTCTAAACCAGGTATGTTACTTTTCCTCTGTTCTTTACCTCTTCTCAAACTTCTCACTGTGAAAACAAGTGAGAAACTTCAGAACATTAACAAATTCTATCACAGAAATTTTTGTGAACTACTTCACTTTTACAATATCACCTACATCTCAGAAACAGACTTCTAACACACCCTGCTTCTACCAGAACAGATTAAAAAAAGCACTTATGCAGAAACAAAGTACTTCCTGAACCATTTATTCATTACTGAGTTATAAGCACTGCAAGTATGGTTTCACTGCAGAAATGAAATGTTCTCTTGATTTAAAGTCCTTCCTTGGTTCCTCTGTCCCTACTTGCTGTATCCCCCCCAAAGACAACAGTAAAAGGCAAAAACAATAGCCAGGAGTGCTGTAGGTGGGTCACTGACAAATAATTAGCTTTCTCTACAGAGAAATACTGAAGTATTGAGCTCCTGAACACTTTCTAATGAAAAAAGATAAATACATTTAAAAAAAAACAGAATTGGAAAAAAGGTGAAATAATCTCAGCAGTTCCAAACAGGCTTTCCTAACAAAAGGCAGGAGAGTGTGATGCAACTATTTTTCTGTATTTTTTCTCTTAGACTTCAACAAGTGGAGCTCAGAGTCCCAGTTCAGCATATGAGGGTATACCAAACTGTGTAACAAATACTGTCATGCCAGCTCATTCAGCAGGAAAGTACTAGTGTAGTAAGAGTGCCCCTCTGCTTGAAGCACACAGATGTATAACAAAACTCAGTCTCAAAGTTGATGAGGTGAAAGCTAGAGACGTGATACATGACTTGCATTTATGTTCTGTTCTTGTTACACCAGCTAATAACATCCCTTGCTGCCAGGCTGTCTACTAGAGTGCTTTAATTAAGACCTCCTTCAGAATGCAGGGGTCATACAAAATGAATGAAAACAGCAGGCCAAATTCAGAGATGATGTACATTAGAGTAATTTACACTTCAATTAAACAATGCAATTTGCATAATAAGAGGCTGCAATAAGGACCTGGTAGCAGGGATAGTAACCTAGATTTTACCTTAGGATTGTTTACACTTTTTTGCTTTAACCCTGTCCTGTCATATGTAAAGTATAGTGAATTATTCAAATGGCAACTTCTGCTATCATCTTCCTCTACTAAGTCAACAAGCAATAGGCCTTAGAAACAATGTTTTTCTATAGGTACCTAATAGAAATAGGAAATTTTTTTGTTGATTCATTTTGGCAAAATCATACTAGAGGGGGACCCCAAAGTCCTTACTTGATAACTGCACTTAGAACAAAAGAACCAGAACTGCGAGGACATAAAACTATAGTAAATAAGGGTCCAGTGGTAACAGCACAGAACTAGTTCTCATGGTCTGACACATGCCACCAGCAGCCCTTCTGCCCTTTTAAGGCACCATACCTAACTGTAGACACTTACCTGTTGGAGAGATGATCAGATTGGCATGACTACATTACAGTTTGTAGAGAGTTAAAAATCTTGAAGATATACCAAATGATATCATCCAAAGATTTATATGAAGCTAGAGTAGTTGATGATCTAACCCCAGAAATTGTTTACAAGCTGAATATTTTATGTCATATTTATGATCAGTCACGTAAGACTTCCCAAAGGTCACAAGAGAATTGCATAGTTACACCTGCTTTTAGGTACCTATTTAGCACATTCTTTTTATCTAGTTTCCATCCATTCTTGTTGGTACATAGATATTATTTATTCCATGTGTGTTTCTCTTTCCTTTTGCTTATTATGGTGTGTTGTATCAAGTGGAATTTAAGCATTTTATAGAATCATAGAATCATAGAATCATTTATGTTGGAAAAGACCTTTAAGATCGAGTCCAACAATCAACCATTTCCTCTATACGAAATATAGCATAAAGTGTATATTATACAGTAGTACAGCCAAGATATCCCCAAAAGGATGAGGACTTTACGGCAGCCACTGGCCAAAGGCACTGTTCTTTGGGGTTATCATTGACCCTTCTCCCTAAGCTTTGTTTCCAGACTCCAGGAGATGTTATCCCGCAGACTAGCAATATGCATTACAGAAACCAGCGCTGAACACAAGCAATTGATTCACTGTCTTAGTTCACCACAAGGAATCTTTAATAATGCATTGAGCACTGTTGCTCTTCTACTAAGTCAGTCAACATCTGATAATTTTAAATAGAGAAGAAACAGCAAAGTTACTGTAAAGTAACTATGTCCGTAAACTTTCAAAATGCCATATAACTTTTGAACTCATTAATTTAGTATCTTGAAAATGGGACTTAGGAGAGTTTGCAAAAACAATAAAAATCTTTTTCAGTACAGAATCAAAAAAACTCTTCATATTTCAGATAGCCAATACTAGAGCACAAGTGTAAGGGAGAATTTCACAGATAAAGAAACAGTTTCATTCTCTCCATATGACAAATAAATAAAACCAATTCTAGAAAAGAGATTAAAATGGTAAAAGACACTACCAATAAGAAGATTTGACATTTATCTGTCTTTGCATTACTGCCATGGGATGGTTGCCTTCACTAAGGGTAAGTGATGACAACAAGATTATTAAAAAGAAAGCACTCATCTATTATTCTCAAAACCCACTCTTTTCATTTTCAGTTTTCTTCCTGAAGGCTTTTTTATTATAACTATTTCAAAATCTGCTTTTGGCCCTAAGGGGAAACTCAAGTGAGTGATGTGTATTTTAAAGAAAAAAGTGTTTTGTCTTGTCCCTTAATCCTGACAACAAAATGCTATCTCTATTTCTTACTATAAGGATTTTTTGGTGTGTCTTTTCCTTTATCTCTGACACTGGTCTTGTTGTACAGTGTGTTCTTAAAAGGGACACGCTTTCACTGTGAAAGTATTACATCTATAGCAAAAAGTCATGCAGCAAGTAAAAAACCACTCTCAGGAATAAAAGCATAGAAGGAATTATTCACTTCACATGAACAAAGCTGGCTAGAATCTCTCCTCATCCTCAACATGCTTTTGTAGAGAAAGTAATTTTTGGAAAGTACATAGCGATACCATATTTTAATTCTCCAAATTTTAACCTGATCCTTCTCTCCCATTATATATAACAGGAACTACTGAAGGTAAAGACAGCCTGATTGACGTAAACTGAGAGGATTTATATTTCCTTTGCCTTTATAACATCATTTGAGAATGTAGACATTCTAACTTACTGCTCAACATGTCAATATAAAGCCTTCTCTCTCCTTCACCTACTGAAACAGCTAAGAAATATAAGACCATAGTGAAATATATTTTTGGCAGCATCTCTGCTCTCCCCACATGCTGACCACTACCCATGAAACAGCTTGTTATTCCTGTGAATGATGGGAAAATCAGGAAGGGAATTACAGTCTGGAATAAAAGTTCACCGCTTCATCTGCTCTCAGGAGCATGAAATGCAGATTGAGAAATTGTAACCTAAAGCATTTTATAGACAGTGATTATCTAATTAGGTCATGTTCTTCATGACATCCTTTTAATTCTCTAAAGTTTTTAATACAACTTTTATGTACCCCTGATATATTAAACACTTCACTTTAAAAAAGCTTTCTTTCACTGTTAATTTTTTTCCTGTATCTTTTTTCCTCTTGCTGAGTTTACATGACTTACAGTTAAGGGAACCTGGGATTCTCAAAATCTGGGTGGCACATGACAATTATCTTAGTTTGCATTGCTCATGCTTTCTCTATGTCTGCCTATGTAAGAACATAACTTGCCTTAAAGGTAACTAACAAAAATTTGGGTACATTTATATAAAAACCCGGTATCTTATATGAAAATTTAATATTACAAACATATCGGGTCATTGAATCATAAACAAAAGAGTAAGATTAGGCTAACATTCTCTTTTTTTTTTTCCATTCATCATTACCTGTAAAACAAAGTACAAGGTATGAAATAAGCACCTTACCAAAATGATGTTCAAGGATGGAAGCTTTTCATCCCTCAGACTGATTGAAAATTTTTGAAGAATATCTTTTTGCCATGATTTTTGTGCTAATATTGTACAATTTTGTGAAGTGAAACAAAGGATTTTTTTTTTAATTGTACCACCATGCCAAATCTCTGACACAAAAATATACAAATCCCATATCTTTTTTTTTATGAGGAATTTAGAGGATTTGGTGGCTTGGTTTGGTGGTGGGTTTTTTTGTTTGGTTTTTTTTCTGGTTCACCTTCTGTAAATATCATTGGAGATATTAAATCTCCAAATGAAGCTGAATCATTGGGAGTTTTATAGTCTTCCATATCAGAAAGTTTTGCAAAATGCACAAAAAAATAAAAATGGCCAGCCAAACCTTTGAAGGACTATTTCTTCAATGTTTCCTCAAGCAACATGGATTTATTTTATTTTTTTTTTACTACTGTTTAAGTGAAGGATTATCACATTTTGAAATCATGCTTAATATTTCAATGAGAAAATAACATTTAGGAGATAAAATTTTTGTTAATCTCGGGAACAGAGTAGCATAAGTGAAGTTTCAAACTCCTCCACCTGAAAATCTGAGCATATGTCAGCATTTAGACAGAGACTGTAGAAAGCTATATGTTACTATGAATTGTAACAGTTCTTTTTCTCCCTACACATTTTGGCTATCTATATGGCATTAAAAATCCTAAAAATGCTTTGTCTTTATTCAAGATCATAAAAGTGACTGCAAAAGAGTATGTTAGCTGTCACAACTGTTATTGACTAACCTAGAAACAAAAGGTACAGATGAATAGAAAACATTCTTCAGGGAAACACAATGCATGGCAAAGTCATAAAGTCATGCACCTGCATCTCTGGGCTTTCTGTTCTGCATCCTATTCCATACATGAACTGCCTTATTAAAAGATCCCATTAAACGTTAAGGATGTTAAGTACTCAGTATCTCCAGCAGTGCAGTGGATTACTGACCTGTACAAGGATTTACTGTCCTTGTACCATAGCTAGGAGAAAAATATTACAAGGTGGTTACCAAAACAATAATGTTCAAATGGAAAAGGCAACACTTCCATTTCCTTTAGAACATTCCCTTCGGAACGTTTCTTTCCTTGTCACACAATCCTCCCTATGGACTTCAGAAAAATTGGGGCTGGTGTTACGTGTCCATGGCCTTTCCCACCCCAGAACACTTGAAATAGGTTGCATTTGATTGGAAATCTTTATTTTGTTTCATTTGCTTGTGTAATACTTCTACCCGTGACAAGCTATAATGACAACTAGTAGGATTTTCAAATGGGACCAAAGAATTTAACTGTGCAAGTCCAATGACAATTTTTCACTTCAACAGTACAGGAACTTTCTCACGTTTTTTATTATAACCAAAATATGATGGACGAAAGAGAAATCCAGGGAATCCAGGGTAAAAAAATTACAGAATATTAGACTAAAATCTCTTTTCTCTTTCTCTCCCAATTTCCTAAACAAAATTGTTGATATAACTAAAACAAGATACCACATTCCATTTTAAAATTACAGTTTTCATGGGCAATTTTTTTCAAGTGTGTGACACAGAATCTCTTGTTCCTTCATTACAGCAGCTTTCTATCATACTATGTCCTAGATGCATGTCTGTGACATTTGCACTTCTCATAAACCTTGGTGATCTCTTCTTGATGGAAGTCAAAGGAAGTTCAGTGAAAGCCACTATCAATTAAGCTTTTTGTTCCAATAGATACTGCTTGTACTTTATTTGAAAATTTTGACCAATAGATCATTCAGTCAAATGAATTCACCTGAAAGGGACTTACTTCACTGCTGGTATCTCAACAGGACAATACCTGCCAGCATTGATACTCAGGGTTTTTTTTCAGAAAGCCAAGAGGATATAATTATTGCCATTAATATCGAAATCTTTAAACTCACTCTTCTCACTATACTTAATAATACTTTTCAAAATGTAAAATATAAATAGAAAAATATGTCCCATAACTTAAGACTGTATTTTTACTCAAACTAAACTTGTTTTTATGGCTGTCATTCTTTTCTCTGTCATTTGACTCTCATAGGGCACAGCACAATTATATCATAGAACTGACTCCGAATGCTCAACATACACAACTCCTAGTGAAGCAGATGAGAGAAGAGACATTCAGCATCCAATGAGACCAGGAAAAGAGTGAGCCAGTATTAAATAAATAAATAAATAAAATGTCAACATTCCTTTCTTTTAGTTATAATTCTTGCATATAAGGAACAATAAAATGCAGTTAATTCTCTACAGATGTCCATGTTTCACCTAACTTGTAGCCAAAAATTCCTTTGAGAATTTTTAGCAAGAAAAGAGAGAGAGATGTAATTCACTGGAAAACTGTAGCTTAATTAAGAAAAAACCAAGCAACAATCTCTTAATACACAGTTCTTTTAAAACACAGCTAATGCTGCATTTATTAAGTTATGACCTGCTACACATTTACAAGGAGAGAAAAATATAATTACCACAGTGCTAACTTGGGTGGACAGCCTACAATTTTTGACTATGTTAGATAGTATTAGTGAAAGAAGAAATTGCAAATGAAATTACATTTAGGGTCAAATGCAATAATTCAAGAGTAGCTTTAGACCTTTCCCAGCAAATACTTAAGTGGGCAGAATTCATAACAACTTCAATTACCAGTTCTAGAAAAAGTGTGTCTCATATTTACTTTTCTCTCTTCTCTCTGCAGAAAACCACATTTCACACAGTGACAGATGAAAAATAGCAGGTCCTTTTCCTTCTGAGAAAAGTTTTCTTTTGCTTGCCATGTGTATTTCAATTGTACATATGACTTTTAGTATATTTTTTTAGTCAAAGCTTTTGAAGAGGTTACATTGTCACAGAGAAATGCTTTCAAATGAAAAGCCAGTGGCTAACTAGGAAACTGCACTGAAGGACAACTGCATTTTAGAAGTCAGTCCTGCACTCAGTAGGGCAGGTTCTTAGGCAGTGTAAATCTGAACAGCTCTTACCACAATGGTGCCACAACATTTTACAAAGGCTGAAAATCTCAAGCTGGTTTTGTCAAAGAATGCATAGAATAGGTTCATATTTTTAATGTATCTTTAGTAAAGACGTAACTGCAGCAATCTTCAAAGCATCCTTGAAAACCTCCAAAACAAATGCTGAGATATTTAAAATAAAATACAAAGCAGTAGATGACAGGAAAAATAGGTGACCTTTGTATTCTTCTCCTCCCTTCTCATAACTCACAAGTTATGCAGGTGTGATTCATGCACAGTAAGCCAAAAAAGTTCACATTTTTCAGTACTAGTAATGCTGGACATCTGTAAAAATTCTTTTAATGGAAGTACATGTTAAGGGCATGAAAATTCTTCCAGAAATGTGCTTACCTCTTCCAGAGCAAGGTAAATCAGAATTTCCTTGACATTTCTTAGCACTCTCCTCAACTGACAATGGACAAGAATGTGGATGTTCACACTTCTTCCCAGTCCATCCTTCTTTACAGTCACATCTTCCACAATTACACTGTCCATGACCTTCACAATGAATACAATTAAAGATTAGCCTCCATACAGATTATAAGTATTAAAACCTCATGATTAGATGAACTTTGTCAAAGTTGTGGTTTCATTAAATAATCAGACTGGCAAAAATACAATCAATTCACTATATCTACTTTTTTCTGAAAATAGCACTGGGCTATCATTCCATTTGAGACATGTTTCCTTTTAAATTTTTTTCTTGAGGGATATTCTGCCACTTAGCACATGCTCCTCAGGTGAAAGGGTGGGACAGAGGATACAAATACACATTTCACCACTGTCTGGAAAAGTGGGGCCGTCATAAGGCAATATTTTGTTTACCTTTATTGTGTTCTTTTTCTACCACAGTTGCAGCATATTGTCTAAGTAATATATCAATACCATCTTTTACCTGCTTGCAATCAATGTGATCCACTAGAGACAAGCAATGTCAAACCAATTCCAAGTCTTAAACCAGTGCCTTCTACTAAATAGTGATGTGCAAGTAATAAAATACTGGACATAATCAATTCTCATTTCAATAGGGCAGTTGGATGTGGTTTTGGTATCTCATTAGCTAATGTGACTCTTCGTGACCACATCTGAACATAGCAACATAGACACAACTTTCACTGTGCAAGTTGAGGTGAGGAAGAGCAACTGAACTCCATAAGAAGATTTTATGGAAAGTTTCTTTAAAAAATGTGACAGCCAAGAAGTTAGGGGTGAATCCCTCCTGACAACTTAAACTGGAAAGCCATCCAAACAATCTATTTCTGCTATATGAATGCTAACATATCCAGACCACGACCACGCCCAGCTCCCTTCATCATGAGCCTAATGTTCTTTGCATAAAGCAGTGGGATTCTGGCAATACAAAATGTTCCTTGCACTGGATGAGGAAAGCTTGAGCATCAGCAAATACATTCCTTGCCACAAAATCTAATATTTATTTTCATGAGCTCTGACAGAAGGTTAGATCTTCTCTTACAATTTTCACATAGTCATCATTCACTGGATACAGGACCCCAAAGCATTGCTCTGATGTCCACTTGTCTATCCAAGTTCTTCTTGAAAATCATACCAACACAGATTTTACATCTCTTTCTAACCATACTTGCATTTTAAGACTGGCTTATATTTCTAAAACGTATGCATTTATCAGTTCACAAGGAGAAAATGGGAGAAAGCAAGCATTCTACGAGTTATCAGAGTAGTTCCCAGAATAAAAGTCTTATCAATTTCACAAGAATAACTTTTCTTTACATTAGGTTTGGTGGGGTTTTTTTTCTTGGAAAGCATTAAAGGCTTCCTCTTTTTTAGAGGGTAGATTTAGATTAGATGTAAGGAAGAAGTTCTTTACAGTGAGGGTGGTGAGGCACTGGAACAGGTTGCCCTGAGAGGCTGTGGCTGCCCCATCCCTGGCAGTGTTCAAGACCAGGTTGGATGGGGCTTTGAGCAACCCGGTCTAGTGGAAGGTGTCCCTGCCCATGGCAGGGGGGTTGGAACGAGACGATCTTTAAGGTCCCTTCCAACCCAAACCATTCTATGGTTCATGGAATCATTCTGTCCCTTGCTTTCATGTGTACCTGCTGACAGGCTGCGAATTGGACATATGTTCCCTGATCCAGATGGATACTTATGAGAGGATGATGTTCTTTCATATAATGTTTTCTTTGCTAGAGCCACAGCAAAGGATCTAATGAGATGTGTGAATGTAGGACTTTTCTTATGGAAGCCTTTTTTCTTTCTATGTCAAGTCATGAAAGCTGTTCTCTCTTTAAAGGAAGAGAATCACTTTAATGTTGTGAACACCTCTCAAAGAAAATCATTCAGTAACACACTGAACAGCACTTCAGATGTTAAAAGGAGGCATCCAGTTGCCAATATGAGGTGCTGCAAATTGACAGTCACCCCAAGCCATATGAAGCTTCTGGAGGGAGCTGCTGTTGTGTGATATTAAATCCTCACAGCAGGGCTGTCAATTCCTGTCATTTGTAGTTTATGAAATAAACATAGCATTTCATTCAGTTACAGTAAAACTCTCTACATGTAAACATGATCTCCTACCATTTGAAACTGCTACTCAGGACAATGTGATTTTCTGTCTCTACCTATTAGATAGGCAGAATAAGCAGGAAAAGTTTTGTATCAGCTCTGTTTATTGTAGGTTTTAAGAGACCTGGATTATTTTCCCTAACCTGACTAATCCCTCTTGGATTCATCCTAAATCAATTTACAAATAATTGTGAGAAAAATGAGGATATTTTGCAGACATACCTAATGCGTGCACACTTTGTGCACTAAAGTAAATTTATTTCACATAAACAAATAAAAAACTGTTCATTTACAATTCTGCTACTAAATCTTGATTTAATTACAGATTCTGTCTGTCTACCACAATAAACCAAAAGTAATACTTATACATCTTGTCCATTTCTGGAACAGGACTAAACAGCAGGACTATAAGACATTGTTTACACTGCTTCATGTGAAAATGGATTTTTTGCACAATCTATTTGAGGAACGCATACTTGGATGGCTAGCTAAGGCTAAACTAGGCTTTCCTAAATCATAATGGAAAGGGAAGGGATAAAAATAAGTAGTAGTACTAAAATTTTTGCTAATTAGATAGAAAAACTAAGTGATACTTCAACATGAGTTTTAGTTACATCAAGCAAGCCATATGACTACCTCCTTTTGTATCTCTTGTAAGATTTACTCATTTACAGTTATGTCTGTGTAATAAAGAACACTGTACCAGTGTTTAATCCAATGTCAAATGGCAATATCTTCCCCTAAACTCCTTTGTAACTGACGATAATTTCTTGCACTCTGCTTTCTTACAACCATTACCACCCTGGGCAGCAGCAGCAGCAGCAATGGCAATAACGTCCGGGCAAGACGGAGTTCAAGCCCTGTTTCAGTGATGCAGCATTGGCTGTAGATGCCACAGGTTTGCTTTAAACTAATAAGGTTTGAAACTCTTGTGTTCACCCTTAACTACCGAACACATTTACCATGTTGTTTTTTAGCTCTGTACTCCTTAGCTGATGCTGACATTTTGATCAGTCCCTGAGTGCTAAAAACATTCTCAGCAACACAATAATACATTCAAAAATTGACAACATCCCAAAGTCAATCCTCCAGCTGATCTTATGATTGCAGTTCTACATCGTTCCAGCTTATTAATTAAACCTATATAACATTTGTAGGTGGCTGAAACAGTAACAAGCAAATTAATTCACTTAAAGTTTTTAGAAATGCTTTTTTTCCCTTCTCATTTTATTTGCTAGTGATTCATCAACATTTATTAAAAAAAACAAACACAACAGTTGAGAAACCTTTCATCTTCATAACAGGCAAAGAAGATGCTAAGAATTTTATGTATCATATTTGTTTCAGCCTTCTCTCCCTGCTACAGACAACTCCTATGATCTTTCTATGAGGGATCTCTCATTCTAGTAATAGGAGGATAATATACCACATCATTATTTTCCTTGATGTGACTGCATTTTTCCTATTATTAATTAGGCCAGATCCGATTTCTAAAGGATGCATTAAAGCTGACAACCTGTAATCTGTCAAGTCCCTTTGAAACCACTCTCTGTTTTTGCAAAGTTCCTGTGTGTACAAATTGCATGCTGTGTATTGATCAAAGTCCTCTCCTGGCCAGTATTAGCATCTTTATTGGTAACTATACAAAATTGTATGCAAGTTCTCTCTCAGAATCTCAGCTTTTGTTAGTTGATACATGGAGCATCAATCTAAATACACTGCAAAACTTGCATGGACCTTAACTAATTTGAATATAATGCTCTGAAGTACAAGTAAAAGAAAAAAGGAAGGTGAAAGTGTCTAAGATGTACAGTCAGTGATGTGTAGCTGGACCACACATTCATATTTTCCACATATTGATGGTCTACTTGTTGTCAGGTCAATTGGTATTCTCAGTGTTTTTCATTAACTCATTAATTCACTTTTCCTCAAATTTCTTCCTCTCGCATGTCCTCTCCCTGCCATATAAAATGAAATAACAAATAAAATTTGATCTAACAAATTTTGAAATTTAAATTTCCCCAAGGAAGGATAGATATATTTTAAAGTTTCAACCATTCTCCAATTTATGTTACACTACATTGAAGCAAGAGTATTAGAAGGGAGATGGGCACCTAAAAGTATTTCATATTTACAGAATTTTGTGAAAAGTCATAGAAAAAAAGACATGTTTTAAAAAAGCTTTAGAACTGGAAACTTCTTTTTTTATTTTTCACAGAATTATGTCTTTTAATTTAAAAAGTCTGTTCCCCCAAAAACCAGCTAAAGTTTGGTATGTTTTAAGGTAGGAAAACAAGAATTGGAACACTAAGAAAGAGCAAGATCAGACCACTTGGATGCTTTTGTTACAAAACTACACATAGGTTCCTTTTATATATTCCTTACCTGAACAGAAGTCATCAGAATATCTATCATACACTGCTTTGCAGTTTCTTTCATCACACTCACAAGTATCTCCATGAATATCTCCCCAGTCACCAGTTGGGTCCACATCATGGCATGTGCATTCCCCACATACACATGTGCCTAAGAAAGGAGGGGGTGGGGTGGGGGGAAGACAGAGATAGAAGATTAACTGAGCAATTTAGAGTAATAGGAGTTTGATTACAGGAATTGACACTTGTGAATTTTCTGCTCTCACAGGAGTGCAGTTTCAAAGCTGCAAGTGTTAGTCATGAGCGTCTGCTCATCTTCTATGATTTAAAACCTTCTATGATTACTTAGTAGTAATACTTCATATAAACAAGTTGGCATCCTGTTCAAGTTTCTTTTTGCTGTTGAGTCTTGTTAGGAATCAAAAGAAAAATGTAGTGCACAAAACAGTTGTAAATCTTTGACATCAACAGTAATTTGCCCTGACACTAATGACAATAAAAATCAATGCTGTTTAAATGACTTGGGCTTGGGCACAGTGGATAATTAATGATTGTTAAAGCATAAACATTTAAACTAGAAGGGAGTCCAAATTCTAGTCCAGCTGAAAATGCCTAGGAGGTCATTCTTTACCCAAGAACATCAGCACAGACCTACATGAAAATGATACTTCTCCACTTTCCCAAGTCAATATTCAGGGCCACACCCTGTCATTTACAATAAGAAAGGAAATGTGAAATGTAACAGAGATCCTAATTTGGCACAAGCTTACTGATATACAGAGTACATGCATCTGACTTACTCAGGAAAAGTCAGAACAAAACAAAACAAAAAAGTTTCCTTATTCAGAAATCCAAATATGCTTCAGGGCCATATACTCACTACTTTTTCTGAGATGCCAACTGGCACAAAGAAGAGCCCAACCTTACAGATGGGTGCAGTTCATTTCCTGAAGAGTAGCTTCACCTTCTGCTACTCCACCAAAGCCTTTGTCTTCTTATTGAGATTAGTCTGAACAATATAATGCATTTGAGGATAACAGGACACAGGGACTAAAGAGTACATATAGATGTGGGTACATTCTCTAAAAAGAGAAGTCTACACAATCGTGCATACATGACAGTTATATGAAGCAGAAAGAGCTGCTGCCCTGTTCAGTGCTAAAGCCACCAAGATAGCCCTCAAGAAATTTGCACCTGATTTTTTATACTTTCACAATTCAGTGGCATTACTGAAGGAGAAGGGGGGGGGAGGGGGGCGGGGAACCAAACAAAAAAACCCCACACAAACCAAAAAAACAACAACAAACACACACACAAAAAAACAACCCTGGAAAAGGAGGAAATGCCTCTGGAGAATGATTAATCCTTGCAGAAACAACTTCAAAGTGAATTTGGATCAGCTGTCCTGGATATGGGAATGCAAAACACCATCTCACCAAAGTTTAAAAATCTAAAAGTTCACATCTGGTCTCAGCTGGTTGACTAGACAGTTGGTGGAAAGATACAGACAATTTATCCATCTCAGCACTGAAGGAGGCTGGACAGGAACGTTAGCCTCAATATTTAATTTTTAGAAGGCTCAAGACTGACAAGATGAAGTGCACCTATATCACAAGATGTATAAATACAAAAAACTGGGTAAATAGGACTAAAAAGAGTAGAAACACTGTGTTAGAAAGCAACTTTATGTAGTCAAAAGCCTACAAAATTTTTATGTGGATAAAATCACGAATACATGAAAGGCTGAAAATATAGATGTATCCCATGAATGTACCTTTGTATAAGAGTTCATAGCTATTCAGAATATCAGCTATACTATTTATCCTCATTTCCCCCAATTACAATGTAATTTTTAAGAAATACTTGCACATTAAAATTTGAAATTTGAACAAAAAATTGCTTTGACAAGAAATTACTTTCTCGGTGCAAACAAAGCACCTGATCTGAAGCCACTTAGATATTTATTATTTCCAGAATTAGAGAAAATTCTTACTGCTGAAGTCCCAAGACTAAATGTGCCTACATGATCTCTGTATTTGAGCCAATCTTTCTAATTTCCTCATAATTAAGAGAAGAGAGTTTTCTAAATGCTCTCAGGATAATTAGATGTTCACACTAGGTTTTTAAGAGAGGTTCACACAAGGTTTTGTCAGTAGAGGTGTTTTTAAGAGAGGTATCTGTGTGACTTGCTGTTCTACTGTAATTATTCTGGACTATTGCCCAAAAAAACCCTTTTTTTTTTTTAATTCTTTGTTCAATGAAGCCAAACATAGCAGCTAGAGAAAAGCAACCTTATTTTGTGCTATTTTTTATCCAAAATGGCAAAACGAGACAGAAGTAAAAGCTAAAATTCAAATTCTGGAACTTTGTGCAAATAAAACCCCACTTAGTTAGAAATACTGTGTGAAGTCTACCTTTCCAGCTCTGTATGCATTCCACAGCATTGTTACTGAACACTCAGGGGTTTTTTCAGGTTGCAGTGGAAACTAAAAGCTTTGTGTTTTAATTTTCCCTATTCAGCTGTGGGGCCTTGGTCTTCTTTAAGAGTGAATTGACATATGGTCCTGTTGGTTTTACAGCACCAATCCACTCAAAGTCAAAAAATTGCTAATATTTTATTTTACAGGATAGGTGTCTCACCAAAGCAGATGTACTAACAAATTATCCTGCTTCGTCTTACTACAAAAATGAAGGATGAGGACAACTTGGGTCAGCTTAATCCAAAAATGGGTGTGGATTTGTGTAAGTTTATACCTGAACACAGGTGTCTACCCACTCACTTGGAAACGTATATCCAGATTTGAAATAGGTGAGAACAAACTAGAAACTATCAGCAAACACAGTCTACGTCCTACTGTAGGAAATGCATATTGTAAAATAAAAGCAAGCTATATAAATATGCGTAGAAGGAACCTGTGAATGACACACCTCTGTTGCTGCAGATTTTGCCATCTGGAGATGTGCATCTCTTCTTGATCTCCCAGGGGGTGATGTCACACTGGAATTCACATTTATCTCCATGCCAACCAGCCTCACAGTAACAGTTTCCACAGTAACACTTTCCATGGCCTTAAGCCAAAACAAATTTTATACAGTGAGAAAGAGGCAAGTTTTTAAAAGGCATTAACAATTTAACTGTTTTGTTTTTTTCTTTTATAAACTTCTAGTGCTTTACTCAGAATAGAAACAATTTATAGACCGTATATGCCTACATAAAATAAGACAAAGGATATGTGAATTATACTTTTCCCCAAGTCTATTTTAGAACATGTCTTCATTTAATCACAGATTAAATCTAATCAATAAACATTAAGAAAATAATATCAATATTTTTATATTTGTGAGCTTAATTTTTGAAACTTCATAGGTAAATTTGGAAGACAGTAGATGTAATAGTTAAAATTTAAACACAGCTTTAAATGTCAAGATAGGACACACTTGCCCACTGTATTTGGCAAGTCTAAGAAAGCAGTGTGCGTTCTTGACTCCTCAGATAATTCCAGCTGGGGCAACATGATTTACTACAAACTGTCTACATTGTATATGGCTTCCCTTCTTACCTATTAAGAAGATTCAGTTCATGAAAGATAAGAATTAGTAAAATGAACCATTTTGATATTCATTTAACAAACCACATATCTCCCCGAAAGATAGTTTGGTCATCTGAGGCTTGATGAAACCAGCTCCTGAACATTTTGATCCACTAAGGTACTTCTGCCATGTGCTTCGATGACACAAAGCATTTAAATTAAGTAGCTGCAACTCTTACTAATCTTAAAGCCATAAGTTAATTCTTTACTAGAAGGATCGACTCAAGATCTTGTCCTTTTTTCCCTCTAGGTATGTTAAGCTTAGTAGACCTGGTCGTCTCTATCACGGTCTGGTCAACTTATATCATTAATTATCAAGAGTGCAAAATTAGACCTGTGGAATACAATTTTTTCCTGTTTTTACAGTTACACATGGAACTTTCATTACAATTGTTTGGTTACATGTCAAAAAATAACAGAAGATAAAAATACCATCTTACTTAGATAACTAAACAACAAAGACAGTCTAAAATAATGCTTATTGCCAAAAGGTTGTTCTTGAACAGTGGACAAGAAATAAAGGGGAAAATGGTGAAGGAGTAAATTAATTTGATCTACTGGCAATTTTTGCAGATTAAAACATCACTACTTCATTCCTCACTCACACTTGTATAGTCCTCGAATAAATATGAATAAAATGATACAATTTGCCACTACCTCTTGCTCTTCACTGAAGACAAAAATCACTCCATTAGAGAAATAAAGTCTTAGATAAAGATCACAGTCAGAATTTAATTTGCTAGAAACCATGATACTTTATTAAAAATAAGCTGCAACCTGATTCCAAAGTTTATGTAACCTCAAATAAGAATTGATACAGTCAACTGGCTGATAAAAATCCAACTGCGGCTGGAAAAGCTTGATATATCTTTTTAACTCTGCCTTAAGAACTGATTTGCTTAAGAAATGCAGTCCCCTTGTGCAAAGATTAAAATGCATGTTAGCCATATCTCAGCATGGCATTGTATGCTTTTCCAGCAAAAAATCCCAGCTCACAGCTGCAGGCTTTAGAAACATGTGTGTAAATAGAAGTTTTCGTTTTTTCACTAGTTTGATCTTCCTGAGTTTGCTTTCTTTGAAGACAATTAAAATCTTCAAGACCTGTCTATACCTTTAAGGGCAATAAAGGATACGTAGCAACTAAGTAGGCGCTACACAAACTGTGGAAGTACAACAGGCACTGATTAGGTTCACCATGGCTGTGGAGAATATCCAGGGGCCGTTGCTAGCTAAGCAGAACGGGGTTGGAACACTGTTTCTTTAGTACTTCATAAATAAACATAAATGATTCCTGAGGTGGAAATCCTGTGGAAGGAAAGACGGCACAGAGGGTATCAAAGGAGACATTGGGATGGGAGAGAGAAGCAATAACCAGATAGGCATGTGGGGTCTGCTTTTTCCGTGATGGAATTATGTACCTTTGTCCTTCAGTTGATGTGCTGTCCATTTTTCCTGTGTAAGGCCAGGTTCAACATGCAGTTATGTACTGTAGAGGTTTGTTACAAACAAAGCAAAATCTAACACTCATAACCTACATGCATAAACTTTTCAGTTTACAACAACCTAACCAAGTCAAACACACCATTAGTTTATACCTTATATTTACTTTAGAAGGCTCCAAACCTTACATAAGGTATGAGGGCTTTTATATTGATGAATCACAGACCTTAGAGACTTGAATCTACCAACATTTTTTTGTCCTTTTATGTCAGCATACTTTGATTTCTGCATACACATAACACCAGTTTTTTCAGAGATGCATCTGGTCTGTTTTGGAATATGGCACCACTGGATGAAACAAGGAGAAATAAAAGCTAAGAAAAACCTAACAATATAAACCAGCAGCAACACAAGTGGGGGAAAAAAACTGACAAAAACCGCAGAAGGAGAATTTACTGGAACTAAATACATGGTAAATTTTTATCATATTTGGTACCATATGTAATGGTTATAAGCAAATAAATATAAATAGAATCACTGGCAAATTACTGCCCTCCACTCATTTAATTTTAGGCAATTACTGGAAATATTGTACTCCACGCCTGGATTTGCACTTCAGAGGACCATTCTGTTTACCCTTATTTAAAATCTCTACCTAATTCCATGCAAAAAAAAAGTTATTTTTTGCCTTCAAAGGCACTTAAATAAATAGAATTTATTTTGTTCTTTGTGTAAGGATAAAGACAGATAAAGCTATTTTACACAAGTACTCTCTCTCTATACACACACAGAGAGCAAGCACTATTATCAAAGTACGAATAGTCTAAGAGCAGTTTCAAACCCTCCTATATATGCATACAAACACAGTATGCATGTGTATAGCTTGAAAAATATTTGTAGCACCTTCCAGCTGAAGGACAAGCCTCCCTAGTAATATAGGCAACAGCATTTATAATGCCATAAATGGTGGGCATTGCACAATATTTAATTGCTAGGTTCCTATCTTATAATGAAATGAAAGCACAGTTTGCATTTTGGTTGCTTTTCTATCTATCTATCACTCCATCTTATTCTCTTGCCTTTCCTATCACAGATGGAATTTTTCTTTATTCATTCTTTTCCCTTTTTATCTCCTGAATTGCTTCTGAGTTCTCATCCTACATTTATTCTTGTTCTTTTTAATTTTTGCTTCCTTGACAAAACTCTTAATAATCTATTTTTCTTTTTTGTTTTTTTTCCTATGTCCTCCATCTTGCTCTCATCTGTGCCACAAAGCATTCACATTTCTTGTATTCTACTGAAGACAGACACACTGCGCTATGAATTACCTTAGTGAATTACCTTGTATAATCCTCTTTGCAGTTCTTCCAAAAAGAGGAGGATGCCACAGGATTTATTCATTTTTTAACCTCCTCCTTAGCTCATGTTTGCATCTGAAATTCCTACTTACAATTTGAAAGCTAAATTCTTGCAAATACAGTTACTTTTATTTTAAGTCATACATTCAGTAAAGACATTTTGTAGGTCCACACAATTAAATGATTTTATAACAGCCTGTATTAATCTTCACCATTCTTCTTGTACTCACTAAAATACATACCTGTACAAATCTCTTCCGTCTCATCATCTATGCATTCTCTGTCATCACATTCACAAAATTTACCATAGACCAGGCCATTTCCTTCTGAGTTTGCACATTTACACCTGCCACACTGACATGTGCCTGTAAACATTTAAAACAGTACTCAATGACTGCAGTTTATGGGAAGAGTTTCATTAGTCCATCAGAAATGGTACATATTTTATTTTTGAGAAGGCTGAAATCTAAAGATCATCCAGCCAAATAAAGACAGACACAGAAACAATCCATATCAATAAAAAGCCTAATCTTAGTTGTAAATAGATACAACATTCAGATGGTTCATTTTTAATCAGAAGCACCATATTTTCCTAAGTAAAATTCACTCCTAGAGCTGCCTGTCTGACTTCATACAACTGAGGTATGAAGTCACCTTTGGAAAATATATCTTCTGCCTACTGAAAGGAAAAAATTTAATTTAGTCATCTTCTCAAGAATGAAGCCTGTTTTTTTCCAGTTTCACAGCCATGTTAGATGAAGGTAACAGGGCATGGCTACTGAGGACCTGAAAATATGTCTGCCTATGTTCACAAAGTTCCTTCTCACTCTAGTCTCTAGTCTCTAGTCCCTTTTCTACAGCTATCTTCTGAGGATTAAGATTTTTTAAGTGTAGCCTTGGAGAAAAAAAACAGGAATCAAAGGAAGGAAACATTGGTGAGGAACATCTGCATGAAGACCTTATGATGAGATGTCAGGAAAAAAGGACTCAAGCTAGAAAGCAATTACCACAGCAATACATTAATTATACAACAGACAGGCTAATTGCAGAGAAATACATTCATAGCATTATTAAACAAACCATAAGTATTACAATAGCATATCAACAATTTTACTCCAAAGTGCATGTTTTTCCAGTGGTATTGATGTCCACATTACAAATTATTTCATTCATTTGAAGAATGGTAGGAACTTCTATAATAATATCTTGTTATTTCAGGACTTGCGCCCAGTCGAACTTTAAGCTTTTAGGGCTCATTTTTCTTCAGTTTGTGGGTGATGTCTCAGAAAAGAGTAGATCTTGCAACAACGTTAAGAGCTATAATAAAGACACTTGCTGATTTGTTACAAGTAAGATGGGTTTTACCCATGTCAGCGAGTGGTTTGAGAACATGGATCTGCCTGAAATTCTCTCTCAAGGTAAGTACCCCCAGGACTCCCAAATGCTTTGGGAGCATAGTGCTGGTTTTTCTCACAACATAAACCACAAGAGAAAACTTTCCGACCTAAGGAAAAGCCAGACGACTCAGGTGAAGCAAAGGATGGAAATGGGTTTGTAAACAGATCTCTTTTCTGTCATCTCTGGTCTGGTCACACATTTGCTTCTTGGTCTTTTGAGTAGGGTTGCCCCCTCACCTCAGTGGCTGCCTCTTTCCATGACCCACCCTCCCAAACAGAAAAAGGTTGTTTTGTTGCTCCCGGGGAAGGAAAAATCCCCTCTTTTCCCTCAGAGAAGCTATCTGACCTGGAGTGCAGTTGCCAGGGCAAAGCAAACAACTGCCTCCTCTTCCTCCTGAATATTTTCTAGTTCAGAACATAATACACGATAACATACAACAGCCATAAGCAAACATATTAAGGAGTTACACAGTCAAAAAAGCAAAAATACTATAAAATCACATTAGAAAAAAAAGTATTGCTATGGTGGTCATATAAGACGCCCCTATTCCCTACCTCTATCACCTTTATTAAAATTGTAAGAGTAGGAACATTGTGCAATACCATGTTAACTGGGGCCCAGCGGCCGATGGGCTTGCACAAGCTGTTTCAGCAGTCACTGGCGTCACTATGCCAGCAAGCCTACATTAAAAAAAAAAACAACAGGAACTTAATTCACAAGGCTCATGCTCCTCACATTACATCCATACATATTTTAGAAAACATGGTTATTGACACAAAAGTAGTCCTCCAAAATAGAAGTTTTATGCTGCTATTACACAACTAGTTTGCAGAAACCATTTTACATTTCACCATTACAAGTATAGTACAAGTTTTACTAAACATCCTATTAATCCAAATAAAGACTAGTAGAATGGGGCTCTATGACATACGTGGCCAGTCTAAAAAAGTAAACTTTAAAAAATGTTTGCAAGAGCTAATGTAATAAAATAATACAACTGATTGATAATACAACATAAGTAACATACAGAACTAGAATTATTTGCTACATTTACTTGGAAAATAAATACAAATAAAAATTTTGAGAAATTCCCAAGCAGGAAAACAGATAAAATGAAAAATTGATTCATAAATTGGGCATCTAAAGAGGTCAGACAGATTGTGTCCTAAAAGTGTCCATTCCTTCCCATTGACTAGAAGTGGAAATTGCTCACTTAGAGAATCTCAGTTTAGGTAGGATGCCCTAGTTATTCTGACAAATGATTAGGAACAGTCAAGTCAGAAAAGTTAAATTTTAGGTGGATCTTGATTGGTTCATTAAAAGAATTGCAATAAATGGTTAGCTGTGTGTCAGCAGAGGACTGGTTTTGCAACAACTCGTGTCATCCCTTCCCATCTTCTATTGGCAATGAAAAAAACAGAGCTCAGACCCCAACGGCAACATTGGCAGTAGGTCAAAAGGCAATCCCATCAAGACAAAAAATGTATGGCTACAGCCTGCCAAAGTTACCCCAAACTCCCTAGCCCATCCCATTGGAATTCCTATCCCGTTTAATACCAGCAAAACTGGAAGCATTTAGTCTTCTCCTGATCTCACAAACACTCCCTTCTTAGCCACTTTTAGTGGTTGTTCTGCTACGTTGGCTCTCCTGTGAAGACTCAGTGATGGACAGACCAGGGCCACTTCTAGCCAAGGAAAGAAAGAGGAAAAAAAGGTCTTAACATTCTTGTTGAAGTACTTCTACTGATCACGATGAACTATGCTTATTTTTGAGAGTTAGTTTCTCATTTAGGTGTCTCTCTTTTGTTAGCCAAACAATCATGAGTTTCATACAATCTGTATCATTGTCATAAATGAAATGTATCATTTACTCAGTATGCTGTATGCTTAAAATTTTACATTAAATTGGCTTCACAACTTGTTGTGAGAGCCTAGCTTCTTTGCAGCAAGTCCCACAAATTCTTTGGGTTCTTTGTCCATGTCAGCAACTACCTTGTGAGAAATGTAGTTGTATGAAAATGTATGAACCCAGACAGAAACTAAGAGCCAGCAACAGCGAGCAGAAGTGGGGTTCTTGAAATATTCTCTTACTTGGAGATCAATGTAATGGAAAAACTGAAAGGCAGTTTCTGGTCTCAAACCTTGGCTGGTAGCAAATGCCCTTCAAAGTTTTACCATTCTGCAGTGAAGTCTTCTGAAAAGCCGTTTCTTCTTCCTCTTACTTTTTTAAGGAAAGGACTTCCTATTTAAGTTATTATGAGTTACAAAATTAAAGAGTTAGAGAAAAGAGAGTTATTAAATCAGAAAAGTGAAGATGGAAGTACCCTATTAAAATGATTTAGCAGAACTTCCACAAATGTTTTTAGTAATCACTGTTACAGCTCAGAAGTATCTCAAAAAATCGTATAGCTTATAAATGTCCCAGAAAAATACTTGCAAATGCCATTTCTGCATGCTATAAACACAATACAAAAAAAAATGACGTCACTTTCTGTGTTAATGCCATTACCATAACGTTTTGATGGGCAAAATACATGACACAGCTGCAGTTTCATCAACCTAAAATAGCTATGGATAAACTAGAGTACTAAAGTAGGCATTCTGAATCAGTGCACATCATATGCATAGGAATAGGCCTATAGGAAAATTAAGCATTTTAGTATACATAGTTATTTCTCAGTCTCTTGAAACAAACTCTGCAAAATTCCTAATTAGAAAAGAAATTACAATGATTCTCAAGACAACACAAGGAGAATATCAAGCCATCAAAAGCAACAAAAGACATCTTACCTGCACCAGAACAGATGATATCTTGAGAATTCTTGCACATTTCATTGCTTTTCTTCCGTGTAAGATTGCAAGTAGTTGGATACTGACAAGCTTCACCATACCAGCCTTCATCACATTTGCACTTCCCACAGTCACACTTCCCATGGCCTAGCAATGGAAGGAAAGAGTGTGTCAAGTCCTTTTTTTCATTCAGAAAGTGGTATTTTCTAATTCAGCTTTTAAAATAGATTCCATCAATTTTAAATGAACACGATTAACAGATTCAGTTAACGTAGATCATATGCAATTAAAAATAGAAATTAATAAATATGATCTTAAATATGAGGAGACACCCGAAATCACCATGACTTTGAAATCTAGTGTAAGTAATTTTGATAGGTCTACATATGAATTCTTATTTTAAGAAGGAATACAGAACTAAAACATCCTGTATGAACAATGGGCTTTATTACTACTTTCATCTCTTTCTCATTCCCATATTTGTCTACCGTTAACTATCACTAACACAACAAAACTCCAAGTGCAGAGATTCCATTCACCAGCTTGGCCAGCTGAAGGCAAAGAACAGCAAGAAACTGCAGCCTGAGGACACAGGATTAACTATTATGGTACAAAGCCTGAAAAGGAGCGTGGAGAGGGCCAGCTACAGCAGCAAGCAGTAACTCCCTCAAGCAGCAGCAGCAGCAGCTCCTACCTCTAACGAGAGGTGCAAATCCTTCTTTCTGAAGCCTCCTCTGGCTACTGGTTCCTCCAGCCCTCTCCCACCCACTTAGACTCTACTTGGCTGTTGCTGCAGAACTGAATTTTGTCTTTAAATATTGACACAATACTGGCAATGTAGTCTATTCTGATACTCATAGGACGATATTTACTTATGATTATTTGCTAAGTGTGAAGTATCTTAAAGAACCAATGCAGCTGCTCAATCTGTTAGGTCATGGCATGCTAACCAGTCGAATAATACCTTGCTTAAAATTTGTAACGTATCTAATAGCATGAAGAATTACAAAATAAGGAAAGCTTGTTTTAAAAATTATTTTGTTTTCTTGAAAAATACCCAAATATGCAGATGAATTGACAATTTACACAATTTATATTGCACATTAAGTATCATATTCCGCACTAAATTCCAGGTGCAAATTTCTATCACTTAATTCTTTAGCATTCCTTTCCAATTTTAGGTAGTAAATGTGAAAACAGTTGCAAATCTTTTAAGCTAGAATGTTCAATTTTAAAATAAATACCATTTGAATGTATATCTGATTGACAGAAAAATGTTCCCTTCCAATCACTACATCTCAAAAATAGAATCTTATTGCTGTCTATTTTAAATGCATCTGTTGCCTGCAGTTAGAGTCAACTGCCTGAAAATACAGGCCCAGTCTGCTGCCAATAAGAAGGAATTTAAATAACTATTGTATATAGAAAATTTTAATGACAAAAAGGAGTATCTTTTGTTGCTCAGTAAAATTTTTTTGCCTTCCAAGATGGTCCTAAGACAAAACACAGTTCAACAGCTGAAAAAAACATAGTTCAAAAACATATGAGAGAATCATGTTAGTTCTTGTTTTAAAACAGGAGTTGCCACCTTAAAAATTGCTGAATAGCAATCTGTTGGTAAAGGACCAGGAAAAAAATGTAGGGTATAAAATATATAATAAAAAGCTACTCTTGTGATTACTCTGCTTCACTGACAGGTGACAGCATAAGCCATTCCAGAAAATGGTGATAAGTCCTAGGGTAGCTTAAAAAACCCCAAACATAACCATCTCCCTGTATTTTCCTTCTGTTCAAGGATTATTTATTACAATGACTTTGCATTCTCCATGTTAGGCACTCTTGTGATTTAAGAGTTTGATGTCTGCTGGTGAAGAAAAGATGCTCTAACAAAAGGAGGACTGATTTTCCCATCCCCATGTCTAAATGACAGAGTAAGGCAGAAGCCACTGCTGATTAGTACTGATGGTCCAGCAGCACTAACCTCTCTCAGTTAGAGATGCACTAATCTAACATATGGTGGATAAAGGAAAAAAAGAATTTCACTTAAAATTCATACAGCCTGCTTAAAGAAAATGAATAAATGACTTGCATGAGAGTATTCATACAGAGCAGTTTCTTGGCTTTATTTAATAAGAAAATACAAAAAACTGAAAATAATGAAATTAAACTGAGAGAAATAATGGAAGATCTCTTGCATGCAACTGAAAGCAACTATAAGGAATTTAACTTATAGGAATTTGTAAGATTGTATTAGTGATTTTTCACCTTGATGACCCCCTTAAAATATCCTAATTTTGTCAGCTGGATATTTTTTTAAATTGTAAAGCAATGGCAATATTCTGCCCAAAAATTTGAGTGAGAGGACTATATTGAAGTGTAGAAGGCCAGAAGACTGCCTGCAATAGCTTGTAAAACTCAGTGTATCTTCCCTGTCACATGATGCAGCAGATCTGCAAGTCAGTTTGACACAATAATCCTCTTCTTGCTTATTTCCCACATCGACATATACCAATCTTATGGTCTTCCTCATGGGAAAAATAGTGATGCGATGAACTATAAACCAAGTATGAGAAGCTGTAAGAAAATTAGAGAGGGTACAAAAGGTTTCTAATTGGTTTCAGATTCCTTTCAGAAAGGTCTGTGTAGGATCCCCTTTGTTGTATATAAATTTCTGTATTATTTAGAAAGCAAATAATATTATGAAATAGTAAATAAGGAGTAAATAGTACTATGAAACTGTGAGGTGATGTAACTTCTCAGAAAATGAATTCTACCAATAAGGGGTAGACCCAGGTATCTGGGGATGTGACACAGAACACAAGGAAAGTGAGCTACAAGACCTTACTAAATAGTTGGTAAAGAAAGCTATATCCCAGAGTAAGTGATGACACATTAATTCAATTTTTTTTTAAAAAAGGCTGTAACATGAATAAATGCTAAACATAAATAAATCAGAATTTCACTTAAAAAAAAAAATCAGAAAATAAGGGAAATAATGAAAACTCAAGGAAGTTCTTGAATTCCTTTAAGAAAAAGACTGTGGCTGTGGCTGTGAAAAACTGCCAGCTTCAAACATGTGGAAAAACCTTTTATAACAAAGGGCTCCATTTCTAACTAGATGAGCAGTCACCTCAGAGAGTACATCTGGAGTATGCAGAAAGCTTGTAGGGTGGAAAATGAAACTAATATGCAAGGAAAACTGTCAGATGTCAGAAAATATATGGAGAAAGTGAGAACAGAAAATGTTAGGCAGGGTCAGATCTTGCAAAATTGCAAGTACTAAAATGTACTTTGATCATCAAAATAAAAAGAAAACAGGCAAAAGAGTGGCTTCACAAAGCAGCAAAAAGCAGTTAAGATTAAAGATAATTTACAGACAGTCCAAAACAAAATTAATATGGGGATGTTGACTACAGTAGCAAATGCAGTGTTGCTAATGATACAGACTGTGGAAATGAAAATTACTCATCCAAGATGAGAACAAAACAAAGACATAAAACTGTTTTTAAGGAAGTGTCTAGACCAGGAGGGCGAGACCCCATAATCTCTACTCGAGAGCACTTACAATACTTGCACATGAAAGACCAGTTTAATAACAAAGACTTTAATGAATCTATCAGGCTGGCAATCAAATGTCTGAAAAATGAAAAACCCTAACTTTTTTTTCTTTTAAGAAAAAGGGATGTACATGATCCAGGCAACAAAAAACCAAGTGGCTCTGACCTCATGAGCTGTGCAAGGATTTGAAATAAATTATGAAGCATTGCATAGCTAGAGACACTGAGGTAATGAAAAATGGAATATAATGAATAACAGCTTTAGCCCAAAATGGACTGTCATTATGCCAGATTAACCTGGCATCTCTCTTTATAAGATAACTGATATTTTAAGAAAAGGAACACAGGAAATCTAGCTGGTATGGTCATATTTATTGGATACAATGCCACTTAGGAAAAAAAAATATTCTGGATAAGGTACTCTATAAATATAAAAGAATCACAACTTGGTTTAAGGGAAGAAAACAACATTAGGACCAAAAGTGATATTACTTGGAAAGAAGAAGATTACTGGTGATGTTTCAAAGGATGTTTTTGGAACCAAATGTGTTTTACTGGCATCGATACAAAAATTCAGAGTATGCTAACAACATCTGCCAATGACACAAAGCCGTAAGACCTCAGTAGAAAGGTGAAGATGGAAAACCATACAGAATGAACTGGACTGACAGTCTGAAGGACTGAAGTAATAAAAGTGGATTGAAACTAGAAATACAAAGCACAGGGTCACACACCAGGGACAAGGAAAGGATGCCATAGGCGAAGGCCTCCCCAGCTGGAAACACAAGAAGAGCCTGAGTGTATGCTCATGTCAGCCCCGGAAAGACAGCATGACTAAGTCTTTAGCAGAAAAGGGTCTGAGATGTACCCGTTGAAGATATATCAGTAGGGACAGAAAATGGTAGCAAACCTGCATTTAAAATGTTACACAAAATGTATGTAAAACAGGTGTGGGTCCAGCCTATGCTGGAAAATTACCATGAGGTCTCTAAACCTCAGAAGAATGAGTCAAGTTTTCCAGGGAAAACACTTGTAGAATTTTAGCCACTTGCAAAGTTGCAATAGGCTAGGAATTAAAACATCTCAGCTGAAAGATGGTAATTTAAAACACAATCAGCTGGGCCTGGTCACATGCTTTTGCCCTTAGACTCTTAACTTCATTCTAAGTGCATTCTAACAATGTTTTTCTACTACATGTTTGCATACCTATAGGTCCAAGAGCAAGGACGCAAAGGTAAAATCTGACAAAAAGTTCTGAATCCACATCTGAACTGTATGTATTCAAGGCACCAGTTTGGAAGCCTGATTTCGCTGGGATCCACCTGCAATCCATCATGGGAGACAGGCACTTCTGCAGAGTGACTCAGGTCCTCTGTGGGCTAAATAGTCCTCAGAGGTTGGCTGTCTTTCTTCACTAAACTATTGGGAAGCATACAATGATTGAATAGGATACACAAATTGAACTGGTTGGACTTTGGAGTTTTGTGCATCACTAGACGTGTATGTGTGCAATTAAAGATTTGTTCATTTATTTTCTTTTGCTTCACTTATCTATACAATAATCTATGTCAGGTTTTAAGTATTCTGACACAATTTGAATAAAAAAGGAGAAACATATCAGCTTAGTTATAGGTTGGACTCCATCAGTTTATGAAAATAATTATATGACATAATTATTGGGTAAACCAGAAACTGAATTTGAACGTTGCTTCCATTTCTGTGCACCTACAGAAACTGTAGCATTCAACAGTGCTATTGCTATTTCTGTGCCTCCCACTGGAAAAGATTCTCTCCACCTTTGTACCAGTTTTGGTTGATTTTTTTATTTCATCCTAATGTTCGCTATGTCTGAAAGCTCTGCTACATCCTAGTGGTTAAACTTTCCATAGGCAATGCAAACAGTCAAAACAAATGACCTGTTACCTTCCATGCTCTTGCCACCTAAGAGTGTGTGTGAATGTATGCATGTCTATATGTCGTGATTATCTTTTCTACTGAGCAACGGTGGGGCACAAAAATGCAGACTCCTCAGAAACGCTTAGCAGAAAAGAAAAATAAGAAAAGGCTGATCTTTAGGGTAAGACCTCAAATTGAAAGAAAGGTGACCGGGTTCAACTCGTGGATCTTTCATTTTCTGGATAACCTCTGGCACAGGACAACATCACCAAGGCTCCAAGAGATGAGCTTAAATTCTCTTCTTTATAAAGCCAATAATGATAATTAACTTTGTCACAGAAATTTTAGGAAGGATAAATTTATTGGTGTTTGAGAGCTTTCAGGTGTTATGTATGATTAGAGATAGCTAGTTTAAAAAACAAACAAACAAAACCCCAATGAGGCAACGTAGTATCTTTGAAATTACATTCATCCTTTTTCTCAGTAAGAGTCTAGGGGCAATTGTAAAACTATAATCATGTGCTTGTTAAACTGCAAAGACCAAGCTTTTAAATAAATCCTTGGTTCATTAAGCAAACACCATTGGAGATACCGCCTTTGGTAGAATACCTATTTATGTGGTTGTGTGGCATTAGTTATAGCACAGTAACTCTCACTACAAATGAAGTCTCTTACCAGAGTACAAAGATCTAGGCTGTTTGACCAGAATTTAAAATACACTCAGATGTCCTCACTGTCACTTATTTTTAATAACTAAACCGGAAGTATTCTATGTAAGAACATAATTGCGGGCAGTTCTCATTTTAAAATTGTAATGGAATCAATTTCTTACAGGCAGGTGAGATTTAGCATAAGGATTCCTCTCTATAGCATAAAGTCAGCCATCAGAAGGAAATCCAGCAGCTGGCATGATAATTGAATTGGGCTCATTATTATTCATTTTTAGCAACCACTGAATGATTCATGAAGTGCTTTTCAAATCTAAAAAACACTGCATGAAATAGGTGAAGAAATATGAAGAACTTGTAACAGATTCCCACTTTAAACTGGGATGATAGATAGGAAGGATGGTTGAGTTATAAGAGTTGAAAATTTGGAGAAAGTAAAAAATTAAAACACTGTTCTGCAGTTTCAACCTAGACCAGCCCAGTGAAGATGTTTTTAATAGTTCTTTCCAACTGGATTACTTTCTTTCCTGTAGTTAGTAAAGCTGATTCTGCTACTTTACACCACTGTAAAGCTAGTAAAAATATTTCAGATTACATTAGGATAGGATTAGCAACATGGCCTATTCTGTTTAGTTGCATTTGAGATTCTCAATAACTATGCCTTGCATTCAGCTGAAGCATATCTCTATTTTCAGAATTGTTGGAGTTGCAGTTTCTGAAAGACTTGTGGTTTTGGAAAACAAAAATTGGTATCATTACTTTTTTTTTCTACGTCAACATGCTTGAAATGAATCTCTCTTTAAGGTTGGGATCTTGATTGTTTATGTTGTGCTACCTCCAATGAAAGTCAGCTGTCTTCTAGACTTTCGCAGTATACCCTAGGGATTCTGTCCCTACGGAAATTAGGTTTGGCGATGCTGGGGTTTTCACAGAAATACTGGGTCCTCCTTCACATCCCAATCACTTGTTTCTCTTCCTATGCTGACACTATAAGGCTAAGCTATAGATTGGTTAAGGGGACTGATCTGAATTTAGAAACAACTCAAAAAAAAACCCAGGGGGAAATTTGAGGAAAAACAGCTGCCTAATGATAGTAGAACATTTCAAGCCAATTTTGCCACTCAAGCCCCTTTATCACCAAACCACAGCCTGAACTACATCAGAGATTTTCAAAGCAACACAGTAAGCCCAGAGGGCTTTACGGAGGCTAAAAAACCTAAACCTTTATTCACCTATTCTCACAAGGCTATTCGAGATGCAAAAACCTTTGAACTTAGAAGTTCTTACATTAAGCCAATTTCTCTGTGTTTATTTAGTGTGTCCAGGCCTTGAAGTCCCCAGAATAATGGGTACGAACATTCAGCACTGGCCTCCGGGCAGCCTGGGACAGAGACTGAGTCACTGTGACAAGAGCACACAGGGTCTGCAACACTGTTTGTCTCTCAGCTCTCTTTAGTGATTGGATTCCCCTCGCTCCTTTAAGTCCATCTGAAATGGATTTTCAGAGTTAAAAGAACAAGTGGTAACAAATCATCTCAATTTAGTTACTGCTGGATTCACTTTAACAACAAAACCATCATAAATGGTGTTAACTCGTAACTCCAACAGAGGCACTAGAGAATGGATAAACCCAAACCAAACCAAACTACTGTATATACTTCTTAAGGAAAAGCCCTCCAGCAGATAAAGGAAAAAAAAAAGTCTTATTGCACTTGTTGTGCTATATGTTCTAGGGATTGTTTAGCACAATGTTTTAGTAAACAAATATTCAGTAGTGCTCTAAAAGAAGAAAATCAATCAGAACCCATATTACAATATAAAAATATGCCAGAGGTGGGTGTGAGGGCATGACTACTGATGTTATTTAATTTTCAGGTTATAAATCAACTAGCTATAACAGATATTTCTATTATACACACTCTGCAATATTATTTCTAGCAATACCCTCTTTGTGCCACGTTGACATAAGAAACTTAATACTTTGGTGTATTCTCCATCTCTTGAGTCAATGTGAATACTGCAGTTTTAAAATCTACCCATATCCAAATACAAGTTGTGCAAACAAGTTTATTTTAAAGTATTATTGCTAAATTAGATGAAAAGTATTACTATTTGCAGAAGAATATTTTAAGAAAGTACTTAAGGTTCACATCAGCAGCATACATGATCTGTAAGTAATGCGCTCTCATTAGAAAAAACTTATTTATTATAGTAACAGAAATGAGAAACTATGGATCAAATCATACTATGGATCAAAATACTTTAAAATCAGTATCTTTAGAAATGGAAATAGACTAGAAAATTAAACTGGAATTAAAAAAAAAAAAAAGAAAATAAAAATGTTGCCCCCTAGAGGGTATTTTAGACATTAAAATGAATTAAACAATATCAGTAGAAAACTGTTTCTAGAAGATAAAAACATCAGACTCTTTAAAGAATGCAAACTTTTACTTAATTTCTGAAGATGGGCAGGGGGGTGGGGTGGGGGGTGGAGAAAGAACACTCTCCCCTACTGAGACTACAGTTACCTTTCTCTGTCCAAAGAGGTCATCATGCATGATTTTACTCAGTGTTGAAGTTTAAAACTACACTTACTGTCAATTGCAATTCCACTGCCAAGATTAGAATATAAATTACAGTAATGTTTATAAAAGACTTTAATTGCACATGCTGCTCATAGGTTGTTTTTAATATGTACTACTCTAATCCTATATTTAAGAACTTCAGAACAACATTCTCTGAAAGAGGCCAGGAAGGATTTTTACTCTTTTTCATGGTCCATTACTTGGTTTATTTTTTTCTCTCTCACTGTTCTGTTAAGCACCGAAGATCAGTCACAGCAAGAGACACATCTAGGTGAGATTGTCTCCTGTGCTCTTAAAAATTTCTCTGCACACAGCTCTGTGTGTGTGAGGTAACGTGGTTATACAGCCCTTTCTCCATCTCCATCTACTTGCTTCTGCTTAAACCTCAAATAAAGCATGAGAAACTAAGTTTTCAGCAAATGTGTATTAAAACAGTATAATATGGAGGATCTAATCGTACAGTGCTTAATGGGGATGTTTAGTTAATCACAGACTTTTAAACTAGAATAGCCCACTGTGGGTATCCAATCCTGACTCTTTTATCCCTTTCCCCCGTTCTGGTCAAAGGAGTTATTTTCATTTTAAATTACCTAAATTTCCACTTAGTCAATACTAAATTATCCATCTGCTAAAGCCTAACCTTGCTTTAGTTAATAGTCTTAGGTTGCACAAGATCATATAACATCTGGCAAGTTCAGTTATTGGGAAGGCAAGTGATTTTCATTTTACGCCCCTTTTACTGAATAATCTAGCTAATTGCAATCTTCGCACTTCACATTTTACATCACAGTCTTTGAAATATTCATTGATATATGGTATCACTGATATATCCATTGGCGTACGTCATGACTAGAGAAAGTCACAAAATAACAGAATCACAGGCTGGTGGAGGTTGGAAGGGACCTCTGGAGGTCATCTAGTCCAACCTCCCTGCTCAAGCAGGGCTACCCAGAGCTGGTTTCCCAGGACCATGTCTAGATGGCTTTTGGATATGTCCAACTATGGAGACTCCACAAACTCCCTGGGTAACCTCTGCCGGTGCTCAGTCACCCTCACAGTGACAAAGTGTTTCCTGATGTTCAGAGGGAACCTCCCGTATTTCACTTTGTGCCCATTGCCTCTGCTCCTGTCACTGGGCACCACTGAGCAGAACCTGGCTCTGTCTTCTTTGCACCCTCCCTTCATGTATTTATATACATTGATAAGGTCCCTCCGAGCCTTCTCTTTAGGCTGAACAGTCCCAGCTCTCTCAGACTTTCCTCATAGGAGAGATGTTCCAGTACCTTCATCATCTTTGTGGCCTTTTGCTAGATTCTCTCTGGTAGCTCCATCTCTCTCATGTACTGGGGAGCCCAGAACTAAGCACAGTAAGTTGAAACACTTTCACTAGGCTATTTACTAAAACTAAAACACTTAAATAAAATTTTAATAATATAAAATTTTATTAAAAGTAAACCACGAGGTTTTGAAAATGTTTTTCTGGTTAGTGGGGAAAAGAGGGGATAACATGAGTAAGAAACAAAACTGAAGAGAATAAAACATTTTCATTTCAGCTACTTGGTTTAAATGCACTGTGTTCCATGTAGTTTTGTTAGATTGCTTGCACAATTACAAAATAAAATACATTTCTTCTTTAATATCAAAAAGTTTCAATTGACTGAAAAGGATTTTTTTGGAAGTTCATTTGATGGTGAATTCTCAAATCTTTTTTGGTTATTGTTTAAAGAAAAATAATGTGCAAGACATGAAAATTTCCAAAACTTTGCTACTCCAGTTTCCTTGTTTCCAGTTGCAACACATGGCAAGGGTAATACATCAGTTAACCATTTTACGTACTGGACAGTGCTCCAAGACCAAATTGTCTTTCATAGCTTGAGTCTTTTACTTGAAGAGTATATAAACCCTACATTCATATATGCAAAAACCCACCTGTTTTATTATTGCATGTATGTAATTAGTATAAATAAGTTTGTGTCTATGTATACATACACATACTTCAAGAATCAAAGACAATATGCACTTTTCCTCTACCTGTACTAACAGGGTAGAAAATATAAGCAAAAAAACCCTGATACTGCCAATTAGTGGCATTTCCTTTCCCCCCCCATTGGCTATGAATTCAAATTCCCTGTAAAGTGAACAGACTCAACTGTAATAAAAATCAATTAGATATTGTGAATGATGAAAATGAAGGAAAGCAACACTCAGTTGAATCAGCTCCAGTTTGTTACCCCAGAGGTGGCACAAGTTGATATAATATTAAATGTGATTCATGCTGTTTAGACAGATGATATAAATATCTCGGGGAGACAGAGATAAATTAGTTTTATCCATCAAAACACTCTAGAGTCAAGATGTCCGTTAATAATTCAATGGTTCTGTGAAAGATTCCTTACTTATTTTTAACCAAATGGTTTCTCTTTTTTTTTTTTTTTAAGAACAAAAATAATCAGCTTTTAAGTAGGAAGATCTTTTAATAGGCAGAGCAAGTATTCTTTGGCTTCTCTAGAAGACCACTTTTCTATACGTTACTTTCCCAGTGTAGACTTTTGTACGGATACTGCAGATATCAAACAAAATTATACCCAAGACATGAACAGTTCCTTTCCATGAAACAACTTCCAGGGACAAAAAAAAAAAAGACAAAGGAGCTTCACATGTAGACACTAAAACCTGTAGACACTCTAGAAACCACATTCTTGTGCGAAAGAAAGATTTATAAATCCAGCAGGTTCGTGTTTGTGTTACTGTGCTGAAGAGCTGAAATAACTGAGTTAAATAAACCCCACTTCCCGAGTCTGAGCCGGTTCGGCGTGTGCTCTGGGTTGACTAACAAATGCTGTCCCAGATGATAGGTTCCCTTCGCTGGCTCCTTCCCAGGTCTGTGGCTGCAAATGACTATTGGTCTCCACGAGCCCAAACATGCTGATCCAAAACTGACTGAAGAAGAACTCCTGATTAAAGAGTTGATATCTAGCTTCACCACCACCACCCCAAAATGCCCCACAAATGCTTCAGGGTTTTTATTTTCAAAAAAAAGTGGCACATAAATTTATTAACAACTGTGCCTCCAAAGGCCTGCTCAGCAGCTACTTGATTTAAGCCAACTCGTCAAAGGATTTCTAGACTCCCATGCACGTGAGAAAGGAACCCGTGAAAACCCGAGGGCCTCAGCAGTTTCACCTCTTCGGCTGTCTGTCAGGAAGTCTGGAAACCTTGGAAGCCATGTTCGTATCAGAGCGCTCAAGGTTTCCAGCTGTGTATCTTAGTCCCAAAAACAGACAAAGGACTCCTCATGCTCCCGGTCTCAGATAGCTACAGTAGTGACCTGAAAAATGCAACACTCGCTGGCTATCGTTTGAGAAAAGCTCTTTCAAAAAGCTCTTTGAAGAACAATTTGAGGAAAGCTCTTTTCCTTCTGGATTCAACAAATGCGAAGTTTCCAATGAAGTCCTGTTTCACTCAAAAATTCCCTGCCGTCCCTACTGCCGTCACCGCCGCAGCAGGGCCCGGCCTCCAGCTCCTCACATCCCAGCCCACCCTCGGCCCATACTGGTGGCCATCGAGGTGCCGGATGCCCAGGGGCTGCCCCCGGTGCCCCCACGTGTCCTGCTCCTGGCTGTTCTTAAAGACGGAGCTGCGGACAGCAGGAACGGCCTGCTGAAGAAATCGGCCGCGTCACTGCAGTGAAGTCAGGGTTTCTAAACCACTGGGTATTGAAAGATGATTTGTGGGCAGAGCTGCTTTTAGTTCATCACTGGGTACCTGAAGAAAAAGTAGCATTAATGGGAAGTTTGTAGCTAAACCTTAAAAGCTTAGTTACTAAACTGAAGAGTTAGCTAAAGATGATATGGCTGAAATATATCCAGCTAAGTACGAACTAACTTGAAAAGTTACCAGTGTATCAAATCACTGGAAAAAAAATAATCAGAAAGTTATTTAGGGGCAAAGTTATGTTATACACACTGCACACTCAAAATGAATACAGCTGGTGCTGCAGACGAAGTAGAGCACAGGCTGACACCACCAACTTTGCTTTAAGGACTGGGTGAGCTCAGATTAGCAGTAGTAACGTTTGACCTGCTACATATGAAATAAGTGGCCAGGCTCACAGGCAATGCCTGGCGAGGATGCGACCTGCCCGTCTTTGCCTTTGTCTTAAAGTTCTCATGTGAACATCCTCTGGCTTGACAGTTGAAATGACCCGTAATGTTTACTTCTAAGGAAATCCTGTAAGAGGTCTGAAGGCCATAATGCTGGTGAACCTCAGCACAGACAGGATCCAGGCAGCCTGCCATGCCCTGGTTAGAGGTCTATCTGATGCTGCACAACTTAAGGTTGCCAGCATCTGAAGAGATATAAGATTATCTGTGCTATTCCCTTTTTCCTTCTTGTGTTATCTCCAATAAAAGGTATTTTAAACAATACCTTATGGAGTCTGAGTACCTTTCTTACTAGGTTCCATAACAAACCCCAGCACAGGCATGTTGCAATTCTCTGTAGCATTCTCAAAAAAAAAATCAGACCTTCTACAGTTTGCTGGTTAGCAGCTGGTCAAACAAGCCCACAGTAAACATGCCAGTTACATAAATATTACATGGAACAAGTCAGCTGGGTAGGACAGCTCCACAGGGTACAAAAATGAGTCTTCGATATTATTCACAGCATGGTAAACCTAATGCCCAAAAGGTCAAAATGACAAGCCTGGCACAATTTGCACCTGAGCTGTACACAGGAGAACCTACGCCTAATTCAAGCCAACTCACTGCACAAGGCCTGTTCGATGACTATGCAGTCACCATTGAGTCAGAAGCTAATAAATTTATGCTACATCTCCTTTGCATAGTGAGCTGGAGAGGAGAAAAGGGGACACGTACTCATAAAACGAGCCTCCCACAATGACTACACTTAAATGAAATTTAGTAGCATCATGAAAAGTTATCATTACTCAGTAATTGTGCTTGAGGAATGAATGACTGGTGATCCAATGACTTTTTTCAAACCAAGGACCTCCTAGAAGATGTACTTTCTTATCTGAAATAATTATATCTAGTGTTATCTATTAATGATAGATTAATTTTTAATATTTGTTATCAAAGTTGTATATATGCTTTACAAAACATAGTTTCTCCATAACTTCATGATAAGTATAGTTAGTTAATTGGAATGGAAGACATTTTAATTGATTTTATTTAATGGTGTTTTTACACATGTAGCAAATTAAGGGATGTACTTGCACATTCTTCCTACAGCTTTTGTTAAAATGCTTAGTTTAAAATAAATTCTTTGTGGGTGTGCTTTGCACAGCAGCATCTCAACAAGAAAGCATAAACAAAGTTAATGAGTTTCCTCAGATTTAAATCAAAAACATATTTTTCAGTCTTCTGGATAAACAGAAAAGTTCTCTAGTAATTTATGAATCCCTAAGCCAAGATCATAAATATCATTAAGACTCCCCTTTAGACCTATGTCTGGTAGGAAATCTGGTTCCTCTCTCTTCAAAACAATGCAGATGCACACTTGACACAGAAATTATAAATAGGAAACAACAGTTCCATAGCTTGTCACAGTATAGATTTAAATTATTAAATACCAGCTAGTAATCCCTGAAATTGAGTCACTAACCTCTCCAAAACTTTTGTTAGCATATGGGGAAAACTCATTACAGAAAGTGTGTAAAACTGGAGTATTCAAGCATGTGCTAGCTTGCAGTAATGTTTAAAAACAAACTGAGCATTGCATATAATTTCAATAGTCCATTGTTGGGGGAGAGGGGGGAACAACACAGGTGCATTAAAATCTCATTTTAGAAAGTTTTGAAAATATCTAACCACCAAGGACACATAAGAGGAGCATACCTCAGCATTCCAATGAAGAGCATGGGTCAAAATCGAAATATGATTCTGAACACATTAAGTTGTGCCCACATTTATCCATTCTTTTCAGCAGTGCCAAACGTTAAACAGATGCTTCTCGAGATTTATGTTGGCTATACTCTTCCCCCACTGTACTGCTAGGTATTAGGTTTTTCTTCCCTTGCTTTTTGAACATTAATCATCTCTTAATACTGTCTAATTTTTTCCCTATGCTTTTGGAAAAGATAAACATTTGTGAACTTTTAACCCGTTCATAGATTGTGGGGTTCTTTATAAGCTTTAAGAAGAATATAAAGTTCAGCAAAATAAAGACGGATCCTGTTTCCTAGAACATGCCTCAGGTTGACAGTTTCTTCTGCAGTCCAGCAGAACCTCCTGCAGCACCTCCTGTTTTTATCACAGTCTCCAAAGCACAGACTTGCCAATTTAACAAGTTGTGCACTGGCTCCTCGGTGAAACTAAAATAGACTTCACTTTCCAAAACATGCTGTATAGTATTTGGGAAATTTTATCCTTAACCTAACACAGATGGAAGGCTAAAATATATTGCAATCGCAGTCAGTCTTCAAAAGAGGTCAGGTCTGGATCAGTAGCACCCTGACTTCTGAAAATGTTGTAAATCCAGTGACAATTCAGCAAGAAGGAGGGCTCAGCAAGTGGAGCAACAGGAGGATTGGTAGAGAAATAAGGTATTCAAAACAGGATTCCTTAACAAATCATTACACCTTCCTTGCAAACAGGAAGAGAGAAGGAGGGGGAGAGGATGAAAAAACTTTTTTCTTTTAAAAACTTTTTTCCAGATATTTATTTAGAGATTATTATGAAAGCACTTTAGATTAGCCTGGTATCTGAGTACTATTAATTCTTACAAGGCCCTTCAATTCTTCCTGTAGAAAAGAATGCACTTGAGTTCCTTGGTTAAGTGAAAAGCTGGATCACCCTAAGCTTGTCTATACTCAAAGACAGAGAGAGAGGTGGATCCAGCAAGTGGCTTGGTTTGATTCAGATCTTAAGTAGGCCTGCTTATTTCCTGGAGGAAAAAAGTCTATACCAGGATGTACAGTATTCTTGCTTTACAGACTCCTAGACATTTTCCAGCTAATATGTTATCCTTTTCAGAAAACTCATCTATTTTGTCAAATATAGATTAGAACTTGATTTCTTCAGTTGCCTTTTGTGAAAACTTTACATATAGTTTGTGGCCCCTTGCCGATCTGCACAGCAGTCTGAAAACCAATGTAAACATTTTAGCAAGATAGGTAGGCTCCTAAGGTAGGTGCCTCAGGTACGTCACCAAAATTGGGTGGGTGAATATGCTCAGACCTTTCTGTAAAAGGCACGGTCAGACAATGTAGGGAGAGGCAAAGTAATGTACAGCTTTTGCAGAGTAGGCACTATCATCTTATTTATTCTTTACATCAGATAACTTAAAGAGCAAAATGAAAAACTACTTGCCCAGAGACACAGTGAGAAAATAGCTGGCAGGTGGGAACAGGGCTCCAACTGCGATAGTATGCACAGATTACCATCCTTTTAAACAAAGGGTAATCAGCACAGTATTACATGCTTTTAAAATACCGGAGACTGCAATTCATGGCAAGCTGAAATTAACTCTATTTTTATTCCTTGGTTTGAAATAAATCAGAGAAATCTCTTAAACTAGAGGAACATAATGGATAAAAGGTGAACAGATTGTTTTATTTGCTTTTAAAACATTGTTTCAGATTCCCAGTGTAAAAAGCTTATTTCTAGGTGTGGGTGGTATAATTGAACCAATCAGTCCTTTTATGTTGTTATTCTCCTTGATGCACATTTAAATGTAGTGCTAATAAGTAATGAATTTAAGGGGAAAAAAAAAAAAAGAAAATCAATCCAAACAATTGAACGACATTTTCCATTCCTGACAAAGTATGAAGCACAGGGAAAAATATATCTCAAAGTTCTGAAGTAATTTTGGGTGGAGTCCTGAACTCTTTTAATTTCAGGTATTTATATAGTTCCATTGCCATGTAATCTTAGCATATCACAATCTACTATTAGGTGTTTGTATGGCCATTTACATTCACGATGCCCCAAAATTGGGGGGGGGGGGGGGGGGGGGGGGGGGGGGGGGGAATTACCCATGCTTTACAGATAGGGAATAAAAGGTACTGGAAAATATGGAAGACAAGTGAGTTTAGCTAATGTTCCCAAGGTATTCAAATGGCAGAGTGAGCCAGGCTCTGCCTTTACACTCAGGCCGTGTAAATCAGAGGTCTTGTCCCTACACTTTGCACTGTGTGCTTCCTTCTTAGATCAGGTAGCCAGGAAAGAATGGAAGAGAACATACAGAAAGAATCCTGTAAGCAGAGAAGGAAACAGAAGAGACTGGCCTGCTGAAGTCAACAGCCAAACTCACATTGATTTTCACACATCTGGTTTCAATCTCAAGTCTAATCAATTCCACTCATGACATGGAAGTCCTCTCATCTAATGAAACGATCAGGGGATCTTCAAAACCTCAATCACAGCAGCAGAAAGGCAGGCTCTTCTAACAAAGGATGTTGGGTAGCTTTTAACAAATCTTTCGCATACACAGACAAAAAGACAGATTCTCTGTCAGCTTTCAAAAGAGAAAATTCTTAAGAACTTTGGTGGCAATAAATGAGAAAAGAAGAGCAAAAAAACCCTCTCTTAAATTAGGGATTCAGTAAACAAGACTCTTATTGTTCTTCTAAGTCTGAGTTTGAGGTGAAGATGATGAATCTTTTAAAGGAGACAATAGGAAAAAAGGAGTCAAACAGTTAAAGAAGTTTCACCAGGCTGGCTTGATGATAAAAGAGTATTTTTTTTTTCTTTTTCTTTTTCTTTCTTTTTTTCTTTCTTTCTCTAGGCTTTCTCTTAATTGTACACTTTAAAAACATTTTAAGGGGGAAGGGGGGGGTGGAAGGTCTAGAAAAACTAAAAGGAGTCAATAAGGAAAGTTCAGAAATCAAGGATAAAAACAAGGCATTTCTGCTTCTGACTGAGACACGCTAATAGGAACTCTAACACAACATGTATTGCACTCATAATTCTTCTGCTCATGCTGGTTATTCATGCCTTTTCAAGCATGACATAATCACAAGCCCATATAGTTACAGCAAGACCTTGACTAGTCAGAGAGTTAAATGGTTATTAATAGAATTTAAAGAAAAGACAAAAAGAAAGAAACTAACTTGGAAAAAGAACCTACTAGAGTTACAGAAAATAAGAATAATGCAATTAATCTTTGTTAAAATACTGCCTTGAAAGACAGAAACAACTCCAGGTTCCCCTGTTCCCCCTTTTGGTAGCATGGCTTTGTTTCACAAAGTTTTTCCAATGTGTAACCCTGACTAACTTTCATACTCCATGGAAAATCAATTATCACAGAAATTAATAATGTCTGCTTATTATGGATATGTTGGTTGTTCTAGGAAGTAGATCAATTTGAAAGATAGATTAGACAAGGTCAACAAATTCATGCCAACACTCTGAAACTTATGAATATGGATAAGTGTAAGACTGACTATGATGGCTTAGACCAACAAATGTAAGTGAATGACACATCAACACAACGACTTTGCAAACGGTACTTAAAATATTAAAATCCAAGAGGAACATACTTCTCCTTAAGTAAATATCCTCAGTCAATGCTCCCCACATGAAAGAAAAAAGAAGGGCTGAAAGGGGAACGTATAGTATTGGAGAGGGGAGGAGGGGATAGGAACTGGGTAACACCATCAGGGTTGCTTTAAGTGCATCAGGACTATGGCTGTAGGGGTAGGCAGAGGATAGTGTTAAATACAGCATATGTAAGGAACCTAGAAGCAAATGAAGAAGAAATGAAAGAGTCTGAGGGAGTGAACAAAGCAACTAAGGAAAGAAAAGGAGGCACTGATGAGTAGTCAGGACTGGGATACAATGTGGAGCACAGGGAACAAAACCACAGGACTACAGAGAGGCTTCAGAACAAAGGACAGAAAATGAAAAGGGAAGGTGAGAAAATACAGACAATTGTTAAAACATATACTCAAAATGGAGAAGGAAGTGAAAGAAGGAGGAAGAAAGCAGTGACATGGGGAAGAAAATGCAAAGAAGAAAAAAAAAGTATAAAAAAAAAAGCTTGCCAGAAAGAGTCAACCTTGTCAGTCAAAAGGATGAGATGTAATCACATCAAGAATCAATTCTGGCCTTGCAGAAGATATTCCCGAACAGAATGAAATTTCCCTAAAGGAAATGCCTTTATAATAATAAGAATTAACAAATCAATAGAAGAACTGTTTAATTTTCTTGCCATTAGTTCAAATTCATGTTCCCTGCAAAGAATGTCTGAATGACAATCATTGAGCAAAGCAGAATCTCATTTATATTACAGTTGCCAATCAAAGCTACAAAGCTACAAAACGTATACAACCAGGATCTTTGGCAGATACCTACAATATAGCAGTCCAAAAGAGAAAACTGAGTTAGATCATACTGGAATAAAGGAAGTTTTATTCTTTAATTGAATACAAATTAGTCAAGCATTCTCTGTTACAAACATTTTAAAGTAAAGGTATATGTAATAAAATATGACGTTCTTGAAAAATGTGTATCTTAATGAATTCAGGAAGAACACTGCTTGGTTTCATACCAATTAGTGGATATTTTTTTAAATATTGGAAAGGCTTTAAGATCAGACAAACAAAACAAATTGTCACACATGCTTCTAATTGCTTCTACATAGCCCACCCAAATGCACATCTAATACTCAAACACAATTTTCTCTCATCTAGAACGACTGATCACTTGCTGTTTTTTTGGTGTTGTTTCAGGAATGCCCTGAAAGATGTCTTCCTGTGACCTCTCCAATCCTCAAAATCCATAATCCTTTCCCTTTCACTTCAGTGTCCACAGCATGCAACAGAGCAGAAGCAAACACTGAACCTACTCAAAATGCTAGCTAAATTCCGTTGCCACATCCACACCCCTCCCAGCATCAAACCCCTTGAATAGAAGTGCTGATTTTCAAAAGCCAAATTGTGTGCATTACAGAGCAATTGTGAGTTTTGTTAATTCCTACTAAAATCAATGGTCTTCAGAGGTGTTCAGTACATCCCAGCAAAAAGCTCCCCCAAAATGTTTCTTTTTTCCCCACATGGGGCTGACAGCCCACAGAAGCAGCGGGGTTTATGTTCTGTGGGCATGAATTATTGGTTAGGAAAAGAAGTTTACATTCATTTTAGAAATACATCACAGACAAACTGCGTTGGAAGCAATTTAGCATTCCTACTAGTTAAACTGCCAGATCTTTGCAGATTACTTTTAAGTGCTATGTTGGTAGGCACACTTTGCCTAGCAACAAGTGCCCGATTTCATTCCATTTCCTGCAGACACAATAGAGGTGCATAAATTGCTTCAGGCTTTAAGCATTCAGAAATTATAGCTGCTGCTCCAAATGTATCTAGTCATAAACTTTCTTGCACACAGATATCGTATATAATCTCTTTACATAGATGAACATGTCTAAAGATAAACACGCGAGGGGCTGTTGGTTTGTTTAGGGTTATTGGGTGTTTTTTTTCTCCAAATGCCTGTGGTTTTCCAAAGACAAAGTTACATTACGTATTAGCAAAAATATTTTTATAAACCCGTATTTAGAATCAGAAGACAATATACTAACATACCTAGATACCAAGGAGACTGTAACAGACAGAAAAGTATTTAAGAAGTCAGACTATAAAGTAGAAAATTAGTAATACAGAAATATTGTAGGGAGCTAGCCAAGTACAAGTGTTTATTGGAAGACTGAGAGTTAGAAGATAAATCTAGGTGAAAAATAGCATCTGCTAGCACAAACCAAAAAAACTTGACTATGGAAAGCACCAGCAGAAAGAGTATTCATTAATAAAGACAGGGTCTATTGATCGTAAAAGGAGAATGTGAAAATATTTCAGGATATGTATTCTGCATGAAAGTAGATATTTTGAAAGAATGGAGATCTGGAAGATACCTCTAATCAAACAGAAAATAAAACAATATTTAGAAAATATCACCTAGGTGGACCAGGTGGTCTGGATAATATTACCCTGTGTATTAGGTAGGTAGGTCTTTAGTTGTTCAGTGATAGGAGTGCAAGATCGCAGTGGAAAGGATACCATGATATTTGTGTGAAGTGAAAAGGAAGCTGGAAGAGATAGTGGAGAATAAGGTAGGGATAGGATTGGGAAAAGAAAGAAATATAGAAGTTCAAAACAGAAGAGTGCTGCGGGACTGTGCTCCTGCCTGCTCCTAGGTTAGCAGAAATAATTATAATTTTGCCTTCACACCCAACTTTTTATCAGGAGTATCATGTGAAATCAAAGGTACTAAAACATATGTCCTGAAAGAATTTAAATCCATTTTACTATCCCAGATAATGCTGTGACATTTCTCTTGCACTTAAGAGCTGGTACCTCCAATGGAACCTAGAACGGAGCAGGATCACGATTTTGAACAGAGTGTTTCCTGGTCAGCTGTTAGGTTGGAATTTCCTGTCACCAGACAAATAATTTTATTATTCTGAAGTTAAAAAATTCCAAAGCAACAAATAAACTACATCCCCCATCCCCCTGCCAATATTTATCATTAACTTAAGTGTTTATCTTCAGATAAAATCTGTTTCATTATTTATTTTTATTTCTGTTATAAAAAATTTAGTTTGCCACATTACTAAAGCTGGCCATGTAAATAAAAATAAACACTAGCAGGGAGAGTGCACAATTTCCCACTTAGCACTTTAACATATGTATCTGCTCCTCAATTTCTCCATGGATGTCTAAAAGAAAGAACAGTATGTAGACACTTTAAAGAAAGAGCTAAATATTATACGTTGTTTTTCTGTCATTAAACAACTCAGAAAGGTTACCTGGCAGTTTTTCCAATGCTTTTTCAGACAACTCCTTTCCACGTACAGGTATGTACACCCACCCACCCGCGTATAAAATATAGCTACATATATACCTATAAAAGTAACAATACTTTAATTAGCACAAAAATGTATACACCATTTGTGGAGGGTATTGCAAGAGGAATAGAACAAGATCATAACTAAAACAGATGAAGAAAAGGTATTTACTGTTGTACCTGCTGCCATAAAACATCAAAATTGATTTTTAAAAAATTCAGTGAAAATACATCAATAATGGGAAAAGCAGAGAAATGTAGTAGGTCTATTTTAAATAGTTTTGCAATAGGAAGTTGGCATTTTTTCAGTACAAATCATCAAACGCTAGGAACTAGATTTCAAGGAAGGCAATTAGACCAAACTCATTTTTGTTCTTTTTCTTTGCACACTCTTTTTCAATCTTTCACTTTTGTAAGGGTTTTCCTTAAACTAGCTTTTCTTCTGAAGGGAACTGAAAGATCAAATACTAATGGCAACAGGCTCTCATTATGCATACTTTTTTATTTATTAATTGAATATAAGAAGCAAAGTATCCTTTTTTCCTTTTTCATACAGAATGGCAGCCTTGGAAGAGCACTGCAATTTTATTAACTTGGCTTTTATACTGAATTTTCTGCCTTTATACCCTCCACAACAGAGCTCCATCAAAAACTCAGGAATTTCTAATCCTGTGGTTAGGCCTCACAGTTAGCAGGACTCTGCACATCAAGGAGAATTGCTTGAATTGGAAATGTTCCCTGCGTTTCAGGGACACACACATAGCACAGGCCTGAAACAAGGAACAATTTCCAGCTAGCCCTTTGCTCCTGTTTTGGCTGGGGACAGAACAACAACACTATTCAGTACAAGACGGGAAAAGAAAGCGAAAGGAAAAGGCCAACTGGAAAGTGATTTGGGTTCCCAGGAATACAATCATGCAGAATGGAACAGATTTTATGTTAATTTTTCTGAAAAGTTCTCTGTGGGCTTCTGTAAATCACATACATTTCTTCCTAGTTTTTCCAGTTTCCATCTGTCCTTCTGGAACATAGCCTGCTCTCCCCATCATTTGTCAAATTTGCTGCTTTTGAATGGAGTACACAGGTGACTCAAGGGACAATTCGACACTACTATTCTGAGTAATGAAATGACACAAAATTCTTTAAAATCTATCCTACCTTTATTGCTCTATGAACCACACTGGGACAACTGCCCCCCAAAATACATGAAGCAAATGTCAACAAAGATGACACCTCCCTCATGATCAACTGATGAGCATAATGCAAATTATACTACGAATTCCATCCTTGCATGTCTTGTGGTTTTATATTAGGATTACAAAATATATGAATAGGACAATTATTTCATTTCAATATCTACCAATTTCTTTCCTTTACTTCAGCAGGTTTTGGACCAAGCCCTAAACAGCTGCTAAATTCTTATGTTCTTCACCGCTTTGGAAGTGCTTTTCCTCTGTGTTAGTATGAACAGTCTTACAAAATGCCTCCAGACCTTCCAGCAATAACATATAGTGGGTCAGGATGTATAGGTTGGATTACACATGGGAATGTGCACAGGGGTAAGAAATACTGAAGTTTTTTTGTTGTTGTTTGTTTTTATAACAACAGTAATACCATTTTGATTTTTTTTCAGACTGTAAATTGCAGAATGCTGAAAGTACAGATCTGGATATGCAGTTTGTTTCAAATTGGGTTCAAGGTGAGACCGAGATGCAGCAACCAAATACTTCCCAGAAGATCCATGCACTATATTTGTGGCAGCTAATTGAGACTCCGTTCTTAGTCAAGTTACAAGAGCTTTTTCTGCATCCTTTAAGTTGTTTCAGTATGCATTTTCCCCTCCCCTACTTCACAGCCAGAATCTCTCCCTTTCACTATTTCTGGCAAAAATAGATCAGTGAGAAAATTCTTCTAAACATATTAACCCACTTTGTAGGAAGGGAACACCAGGACTTGAGTAAAGCTGAAATGCTAAATGTCTGCATGATCTTGAGCTGACCTAACACAGTAGACTTCCCACATACTATTAAGCTACAAAGCCAAGGGGCAGTCGTACTTCTAATACTGTGACTTTAATTTGCAGTGAAAACTATCAAAATGAAAAATAGTCTTGGTAAAATCAGATTTCATCCTCAAGATCTTGTGTCATCCACAGTCCCAGCTCATTCTGTCCTCGTACTCTAACTCAGCCTCCCTGAAGCAGACAGAAAGGAAAAAGCACCAGGGAACAAAATTCATCCTATTTTCAGTAGCAGTTTCCACCCTGATTTCACCAGGGCAGGACAGAAACATCTCACACAGTCCTAGCTTCCCACCTCTGTTTCAAGACTTGACTTATCTGATGATCTGAAACTGCCATGAGTGTTAATTAATGCACAGTAACTTCACAGGCTCCTGTAAGAAAGGGAGGACAGGACATTCTGCAGAGCCTCTTCCTCTGTAGAAGCCAGGAAATTTTTGTTTCAAATGAAAACATGAGGGGTCACTGTAATCTTAACATCAGTAAAAATGGCTAGAGGGGCTGTACACACTGATTTGACCCATCCTCTGTATTTGGGACTTTCTACAAATAATTCATTTTTAAGGTAGGTATTTACTCTACGGATTAGTCATGGATTCTCATACTTGTATAAGAAGCTGTAGCTATAAGTCATTTTCTGCCCTTGCAAACTCTTGCAGCTGCACATGTGGATCTAAGGCTTGCTATGACCCTTCATTGGTTTTCTCAGCTTTTCAGTAACAATTTACAATTTTAGAGAATGTTTAATTTTCCAAGTGTTGAACAAGTGAAATAATTTCATTGCAACATGCCATGGAAATCAGGTAAATACAACATTATGCATGCAATTTAGAGGGGGCAATTGCTCTAGTAAAGCGAGTTTCAATTTCTGTGTAGTCAGTTTTTATTTGACTTTGTTAACCTTCCAGTTGTTTGTTGGTACTGCTTTTATCATCACTTTGTCTTTGCTTTTTCCTACTAAAATTTTCATGTAAAGATTTATTACAGAATGATTACTTTTAGATATCTTACTTTGAATTCTTTATTTCTTTTTCAGAGCCATCTGAATGCTCCTGTTGCTCTCCCGACATCCTTTGTTATTGGCTTTGTGGAAAATACCCATGCAACTCTGATGACATTCACTGCTAGCCCCTGCTCACACTCCCATTAACTCCAGTTGGACTAGGACTTCGTGCATAAATTAACAATATTTCCTATATGAGAGGTAGAAAACAAAAGATCTCATGATACTTAAAAGTTATAATTGGTTTTAAGTGACAGTACTTGGATTCAACAAAGATAGGACTATCAGATATAAATCATTGTGTAAACAAATGTTCACTGGTGGAGCCCACTTCCAGTGAGCTCTGAGAAGCTACCTGCTGGAAATAGCAAAATGGATGTGTATGCAATAACAAGGTTGTTTAGATGGACATTTGCCAGCAGTTTGCTACACAGGTACATCTTTCCAAATGTATAACCAGTCAACTTGAGCAGACATAACTGAATTTCATTACTGTATTTGTTTTATTACTAGTAAACTTGCTGCTAAGGCAGGAGTTTGAGAAGAATGACTTCAAACTCTGCTGCCTACCTAGGAAAGACTTGAGGGCTAATAGAGCCCACACCATTCAGACAGTTCAAGCCATCCATTTGCTGAGGCTAGTCATTATACAGATGTTAGCAAAATGGAAATGAGAGGTTGCCTAGGGCAAAATACATGTCCTAAACCGACAGTGTCTGGCAGTCGATGGATCTAGCAATTTTGTTTCCGTAGTTAATAAAACATGACTCTGCCAATTATCATAACTAATAGCATGACAAAATGGAAAAAACAAAGTCTCTCTCACACTTACATGTCTAAATAGCTAACTGGGATTTTCCAAAACTGAGCACGTCAACATTCAAAGAGATGGGAGGGGAGAAGGACAACAGAGACTACATACATTTCCATAACTTTTGTAACTCTCTTCTGGTTGTCTTTGTCCAGAGGGATACAAGTACACAATTAGTTAATATTTTAAGCAGTAATTATGACAGAGCTTAGAAGACACCAAGCTCCAAGTGTCCCAAGAAGGAAGGCAGTATCATTACCCTGTTTTTCTGGAAGCAGAACCTCTGACTGAACATCACAGGGCAAGTCATTGGCAAAGGCAGGACCTGAGAGCAGGTCTCAAGCCCTGCTCCAGTTGTCTGTCCCTTAAGCATTACATTCTGAATTGGTCCCTGTCTCTCTCTAAATCCAGCCCTCATATGTGAGTTTCTTATGTCCCATATGATTTCTGAATCTTCTCTGTTGACTGGAATGAACAATGATAAGGAGAGTAAACTGGAAACCTAGTCCTTTGCATGTCCCATCAGTGGGCATGTCTGCTTGCATATAATTTCTAGCCTTGGAATGCCAGAGCTCTCCAAGGGTCATTGTTTTAACATGATCCCAGTGAGATTAAAACAGGAAAAGCCTAACAAGCGAAAAATTTCTGATGTTAGATGTGCAAAAATGCACTAATCCGAATGTTCTACTTAAAAACCAGTACAACTCCGACATTCAAAAACCCTTTCTTGGTTTACTTTTTAATTTTTTTTATTGGGTAAGGCTTTCTGTATACCTCTGCTTTGCTATTTTTCCTCCAGAGGTTAAAATAAATCTCCCAGCTTTCTATGGAACTGCACTGTATCACTTCTTGCTGACACTGAATTGAAACATACAGTATTCTTCCCTACAGTCTTTGTGCTATAATAATCTACCATGGCATGCTCCCATCTCAGCAGTCTAATATCAGCGGATATTTCTCTAATAGTCTAAAAATTAGCATTTAAAATCTTAATTGCTTCCTGACTAATGATGAAAATGATGAGTTAAATGTGCAAGAATTATTTATAAAGTGCAATGGCAGACTAATTTTCTCTTCATATTTTAAAAATACAGCAGCCAGTGAGGACTTTTAGAGCAATTAGTAAGGTAGACCATACAAGTCTGTGCATGTCAAGCTTCTGTAGTTTGTACTCCATGCTTTTTTGGTCCCTAAGGGTAAATAGTGTCACATTTCTTCACCTAAGATCTATTCCTGCACTTGCCTCACTTCACCTGAAGTGTAAAATCCCAGGCAGAACACACTATATCTATCGGTTTCTGCTCCCATTGTAGTCAATGTGTGAGCTCTCTGTTAAATACAGTGGAACCATGACAGCTTAAAATACTGTTATTCACAGTAGGACAAAAATCTTCAAGCACATAGTTTCTCCTTAAAACAGAGATTAAATATGGCCACCTGACCAGAAAGACTACTAGATAAATTCACCTTCAGTGTTTTTTAAACTTCCAAACTGGATAATTCACTTCTGTATGGACTCAGTGGGGAAAAAGGCGATAGTTACAGTGGCGTCAAGTTTAACATACACACATTACCACAAACAGCTGCACAATTTAGCAATAGACTTTTTTTTCCATTGTTCCTTTAACACTTAGAATTCTCTTAGGTTCATACACTGTAGGAGGATGAATGAAGCCCCTAAATTTCAGTATGATACAGATTATGCAAGACAGTTTCCTACAAGTTAAAATATACACATACCTATATAATTTTACTGCATGGTACAGGAAAAAAAGTATGTATAAGTTTTCTGCTCAACAAAGAGAGAGACTGGGTTTATAAGAAGCAGTCACTTAAACTGGCTTCTCTGGATTCCCAAAATATTTCTACTGCAAGTTCCACAGCTGTGGTTCTGGCTCCCTATTCATTGCCTTGAAAGCCACGAAAACTTGGTCCTTTTCTTCAACTTTCAGTCTGAGATTCCATCCAAGCAATACCTGCAGAACTGGTCTACCAGGAATGACTCCTGAGCACTCATACTTCAATTTCTTTCAAAATCCAGAGACAAATTCTTTCTGATTCATCTATTTGGAAAGTCACAGAGGAAAAGCCATTGTCTGATTGTCAGGTTTCCCTGGCTTTATTTGGTGACCTGTTGAAGAAGATATGTGTCCAAAAACCTAACAATTCCTTCCCAACAATGCAAAAGACAACCTAAATATGATAGCCTTCTTTTACATGCCTGTGCTAGCCTTTTTTGGGGGGGGGAGGGGGGTTGGAACAAAAAAAAAAAAACCAAAAACCACCCACAATTGTGGACACCCCTCCAGCTAGAGCACAAGAGACCCCCACTGCAGTTTTGTTACTGTGTAATAGAAAAATCACAGCTGACCCAAAATGATGCATGGAAAAAACATTATTTATTTCAAAAAGGAAAATTAAATCAAAATCAGTACCAGTAAGGAGTAGTATCAAGGTTAGAGAATAAGACAATCACTGAAAGCACATAAAGAAGATAGCGATACAGAGTTAGGAGATAAAAGTAGAATGCTACAGTGATAATTTATAGTCAATTTTAAAAAGCCAGCTTCATTTTTAGTGTCACACTCCTCTTTTGAGAAAAAAAAAAAACCAAGATGAGTGAAATAATTCACTCTTATGTACCTCTGCTGGCCTCAAATTATCACTCTGGCAAGAAACTGGAGCTTTGTACCATAACCTACTTTTAGCCTATGCAGATCTAGTGTAGACTGAATTAATTCATCATCAGTATTCATTTATACTGAAGCGTCTATGCCTAGAAGTGGAACAGGCATTTTAAGGAAGAAAAAAATTAGTCTAAAAAAAAAAAGAAAGATAGATAAAGGTATTTGACTACTGCTTTTAAAAGAAAGGAAAGTAAATTAAAGCTGCGTTTGCTTGTTTGGCCATCACTTTTTGCAGCAGTTATGCTAAGGTCGCAGTTATTTTGATAGCACCACAGGGAACATATTTTCACATGGGTGACATATTCTTGAATAATTGCTCCAGTGTATTAGGAATAAAAGCATTCAAAAGTGGCTACACAGGGTTACTTTCATCTTTCCCAAATCTGAATATGTCAGACCCTGCTCCAGCACTGCTTTTCTTTCCATTGACAGTTCACTAACACAGCAGCACAGCACATGTTTATGTACATAAATAGACAGGAGTGCTGCCAGATATGATACCACTCAGACAATTTATATTTAAATTATTGATCTGGATTCATTTTAAAGGCTGATCAGCTTCAATCGTTGAGTTTAATTTTAAGAGGCTGGAACAAGTCTGTAGGTCCTCACAAAATCTTTTTCAACTTTTCTGCTTTTTCTCTACGTAGCATTTACATAAATCTTCAGTTATTGCAGTTTAGAAATTGTCTCCTATTCAACAGTTTTATCCACAGGCAAACCATGATTTGGGGATCTCGGATGAAGCAGGCAGGCAGCCTGTGCACCACACAGCCCTGATACGCGTAGGAACTCTGTGTGTACTACTATATAGCAAAATTAGAGAGAAGTAACAGGTGGAGTCATGAAGACTGACATTCAGCAGGTGTAACCGGATGAATGGTCTGGCTGTAATAAAACAGGCTAAAGAATTACATGCTGAAGAAACTGCCTAAAACCCTTACAATCCTATTAATACCTAGGCTTGCCACCTGGTCTTGGCATATGAAGCAGAATTTGCATCAAAAGAGATTAACGTTGCCTCTGGGGCTAGTCAAATTTATTCTAGCAAACTAATGTGAAGCAAATAACTCTCCCTAATAGCATTTATATAAATGAGACAAAAGAGATCAAAATTTAAATATCCAACAAGATTATGTTACTCATCTATTGTCTAGGGAAAGAAAAACTCACAACAGAAACCATAATAATAATAAAGTATGAAAGTAAGCACAACCAAAAATGCCATAATCATCTCTCACTATAAACAGACCTGATCTGTAAAAGCAAATGTGGGTATAAGGCACCCAACTTCTAGTGTTTTTCCAAGCACAGCCATGTAATAGAACAGTGTAGGTGCACAGAACAAAATTATTTAGAGCATTCTGTCAATAGGTAAATGATCTATTGATAGGGCAGTTGGTTGGAAAATATTAGCAAATTATAACAGACTATGATGTTGAAAATGCACAAACGTATCCATTATTCCTTGTCAGTGTGCACAGAGAGGACAATGTTATTGACAGAGCTTGGTATACTTTACAGGCGTTGTATATCATCACGATGTTTGCTCTTGATCAGCCTTATTCAAAGTATTACTATCAGGACTTCCCCACTTCCAGCCATTTATTTTTCCTGAAAAGCTATTTTACTTTTTCAGCATACAGGATGCTTTGAGAAATGCTGCCAGATATCCTGGGGCTTTCTCTTGGTAACTGCAATTGCAAAAAATTGACATACAGTATGCTAAGATATATTTTGTGCAAATACTGTCAGAGAGTAATGCTCTCCAGGGCAGTAAGTATCACGGTTATCAGTGTTTGGACAGCACACATCATAGTCCTGACTGGGATTTTTCAGCTACTTTATGTGCTACATGAAAACACAAAGAGTTTACTTTTATTTTTAATTTAAGTGAACAATTTATACTACCTCCAAACTTTTCTTTCCTGTCACCTGTGCTCTTTCAGTGATATTCCAAGCAGAACTTCCAGCATATAAGCTTTCCCTAATAAACTTAAAGCCTTTTAATTATTGCCTTTATCATAAAAAGAAAATCAGAAAAAAATGGCATTAAGGAACTCAAATCAATCTGCCAAGAAAAACCAAGTCATGAGGCAAACGAGGAAACAGCTCTGAAGCTGGCAACACATTTGTCTGCAGAATCTTCTAAATAACCAGATGTTTCTGCTACACAAGCACACCCAGAGGTCAGCACAGGAATCCTACCAGTGATAACTACAGCACAAAATTAATGACTAAAGCTTAATTTAGGGAAAATGTTTATTTCAGACCATGCTTTCACCGACTGTTATCAAGGATGTTTAGAATAATCACAGGAGAAAGAAATTTACCAAACAATTGATAAAGGTATCTCTAATCCATTATAACTACGGCTAACCTGTACCAAGTAATTGAAACAAATCCATTTCTGCAATATTTTAATAAAGATTTCTGGGACAAGTCATAAAAATAACTAAACCAAGTTCACCAATGTTTCTGTAGAGTAACAGGATGCTTGCATATTAAAAGTAGAAAAGTAGTTAAGAGGCTGATGACAGAGTATGACTTTATAGCCTTTACAAAACCACAACATTTAGCGATATCAATGGGAATTGTTTCTTTGACAAAATTGCAAGACACCCTCTTACAGCCATCCCAATAGAGCAAAATTATAAGCACTGCCCTTAATTTCCATTCTTCTTTTTCTCTGTACTGAAATAGCAGAGGCATTAAAAAATTAAAACTTCTAGTCATCACAGATGTGATCCTTTCACTGCTCTCTGCAGCACTATATGCTGAAAATTTTTGTTGACAAAATGTAACTAATAATTCTAAAACAGCCTAGAGCCTAGATTGAATTCCTATGTCTCTAATTACCAAACATAAATTATGAGGTTTTTCTTTCTTTAATGTTTGAACTTGTTACTGTTTTCCATGGGAGAAGAGAGAAAACTTAAATGGTAGCAAGTACAACAGAAGCGAGTTAAAGTAAATATAAACATTCATTTGGATCCCAAATGATCCTACAAAAATTTTAAACCTAACCTTTGGCATGAAGTCTGAAGGCCTACATGAATAAAATCTCTTCTGGCACTGAAAGGAAAAGCAGTATAGGTTTTCAAAGTTCACAGACCAGGACTTTGCTCTTATAAGGACTGTAGTACTTTTACATATGGCACGTACGCATTAAACTTAAGCTTAAAAGATGTTTAAAACTTACTGAAATTTATTCCACTTCCGAGGATTCTACCAGTTACAGAAATATTCCCCAACATTGAAGGTTGTGATTCAAATCGAAAGAAAGAAAAGGATTATTGAAAGGTATTTCCACATATTGTGGAGACCTAAACCAGAATATTACTAAGGCTAATACTATTTCAAAATTTAACTCTTTTAATTGAGTGTATTTTGTTTTCAAAAGCACTTTTAAGCACCTTTTTTACTTCATTTCTAAAGAGGTTTGTGAAAACTAGAGGAATAACCGGATCTGTCTTTAAAATGAATTGAGACCTTTGTTTAAAAGTAAAAGCCCTTCCTCCTCCACCAGTAATATCAAGAAAAGCACCTGAGCTCTCAAGGTCTTGACCCTCACCCCCAGAGCCATGTAGTCACGCTTGATACGCTCCAGGTCTCCCCGGTCTGTAAGCCATGGAAGAGCAGCAGGGTTAATAGCCTAAGGGCTGGCCCAGGCTCAGCAGTCTCTCCACGTGTCAGGTCCATGCCCCTGGCCAGTGACAAACCACCCTTGACAGCAGATTAGGGCACCAGACTGTGGCTTCCATTCCCTACCACAACAATCCCTTGCCGCTTTCTCCTGGTGCTGCTGCGTGGCTCAGAATCATCCAGCTCTGGTTCTTCGTTGAAGACAGCTCCCAGCCTCTTACCTGCTACCAGGGCACTGATCCTCTTCTGTGGGTACCAGAAGTCACAAGCTTCCAGCCTTTTCCATCATTTCCCAGCCTGAAAAACAGACTCTGCCTGCCTCTCCTTCAGTACAGCTGAGCACTCAAGCTCCTGTAGCTGCACGGTCTTAGAGAAGACCTGGCCAATTCCCTTTCAATCATCTCTGATGCTGTGCAGTCTGCTGCCCTCCTCCTGCAGCTCCTTTACTTGGTGACATAGACCCTCTACCTGCAGCCAAGGACACCATCTCCCCATCCCCTGCCCCAGCAAGAGGCCCCGGGCACCCCCAGACGTGGAGACCTGCATCTTCTCTTGGGAGCACCGTCTGACTTGAGACTTCTGATGCTCCAGAAATAGTTGCTCCAGTTGGCACCGAGGACGATCGTGCCCTGTGGCGCATCACCACCAGTGCTCAGCACGCAGACGCTGTTCTCAGCAAAAGTTCTGCCTGTCCTTTCTACTGCTTGGTTTTCATTGCAGTTTGCTGATGGCTCATTATCATGAAAAGGTGTGCTTACCATTCTCTGCAAGCTTGCTGCAAAAGCAGTCCTATTACCATCATTCACCTGTGGGTTGATAACTGAATCAATACATTCATGATTTGCATTGAAAACACTTGAGTATATCCTGTATATTCATTAGTAGAATGCCTGTTAGCACCTTGAACAAAGTCACGATTCTTTGCTTGTTCTTTTAAATGGGGCCACGGTTCATTTCAGTCTCACTGCCATCGTCCTGCCATGACAGCATCTGCTGCTGCAGCTTGTCTTCCCAGCTTACGTGAAAAGTTTATCTGCATATCCGTTTTCACATAAGCCCTAACTCAAAATAACACAAAGATCTACTGGAAGGCTGGTGGTGCAAAGTGTATACCTGGTAAACATAAGAATATACACAGCATCCAAAAATATAAGTTTGTTTGTGAAAACTGTTTAACTTGTGACTTCCCCAGATTTGCATCTACTGATGCCACCAACTTGTGCCACTAAAAGACATTCTAAATTGTGCATTTAGAGACAGCATGAGGACACATATTCTTTCCTTCAGTAACTTAAAACCTTTTTTACATTCCATCACCCATACAAAGATGTTCTCAGGTAACAGTGTTTCAACAATGTCTGTTGCGAGAAATTTTGGGCAAATCTAAAAAGTCTGCAGTACTGTGAATGGTGTAATCATGTCCAGAGGACCCAGGGGTCCTTCCTCCCCTCCATTCTCCAGGACACGTCCTTTCTTCTGCCTGCATAAGGCAGAGGACTATTGCCAAGCTCAGGCTTAAAAAAAAAAAAAAAGAAAAAAGTTTAACATCTCAGAACTCTTGATAGGCCTTTAAGCAAAATTAATTCCTCAGCCAACTGCACTGAAAATAGTACTCCTCACAACAAGAAAAAAATCCAGTTAAATAGGAGCTGGATTTCTCCAGTTATCTGCAGGCACTTGAGTATAATAATCGCCTCTTCAATCCCATGGATCAGACTTTGTTCAGGTCTGAAGTTCAACAGCCAGTAACCATCTGGACAACTACTCACATGTATTGTTTAAACAGTTACTCTTTTGCATCAGCAGCTTTTAGCTTTCCTTCTGTGGCTTCTCTCCTTGCATCAGCATCAAAGGTCTTCTGTCTGAACTCCCTCAAAAGGCAGTCTCAAGCTATTTCCCAGCTGGAACAATACAGGGACAATCCTACAAAAAGCCTCCTGCAGCCACCACCTTGTTGCCTCTTGCCTTTTCATGCCTCGGAGAAGTTCAGAAGGGTCAGTTTCCTCTCAGTGCTTGGAAGCAAAAGCGTTTGCCCTGTACTGCCCGGCACTATACCTCACAATTCTCACTTGAAAAATGCTGACAAAAGGCCTGAGCATTGCCATGGAAACACCTTACCCAATATTGTGCTTTCTTGTAAAACTGTTTGCCAAGGGAGGCATGGGTCTGCTAAGCACTAACAAACTCTCATCTCCTAAATAACCAGCACATATTTTCCTCAAGCAGAATGCTTTTGCCACTGTTTTAAAGCCAATGCCACAAGCTTTTTTTCCTTGGAACCGCAAGTGCTGCTTGGACCCAGCAAGGAATTCCAATTTGACTAAGTAGGATTTAATTTTCTTCTCACCTCCTCAATCAGAAACCCCAAATTCGCACTGAGGTAAGTCTATAACACCAGCTATTGGTGAAAATGCCACCAGTTGTGAGCTTTACAATACACCTGCTCTTCTTATTGTAGAGGGCAAACCTCTAGCATCATTTAAAGCCCGAGCCGAAACATGGGAGAAAGCGAGATGATGATGCCACAGCAAACCTTGTCGTCAGTCTGTAAACTCCTTCCCTGCAGCTGGCCCACCACCCGTCCTTCCCTTGGTCAGGAAGGGAAGCAATGGCTTTCTACCGCAGCAGCAAATATCTTCCCAGGCAACAACACTTCACTACTTATTGCAAGTGGTGCAATTGATGGAATCTGGCAAGCAAGTTCCAAGGTCTTAGTTAAAAAAAAATGCAAATTGAAAAACTCATGAAAGGGACGTTAATGTTAAAAAAAAAAAAAAGCTCTCAAATTAGTAAATACTAGAATTAAGGCTGTTCATGAAGCATGAATTCAGACCCCTTATAAGTATTCAGTGTAATGGCTTTGCTCAATATTACAGAGCAAGCCATCTATGCAGCCAAGGAAAGAGAAAAAAAAAAGCCCACACAAAACCAAAAAAAGACCCCCAAACAAACATCAATGCTCCCCATGACCAGTGCAATGTTCTAAGCTAAAATTGTTCTTCTCTTCTAAACCTTTATTTTATTCACTGTTTATCCTGTCTTAGATGATGCAAAAGCAGAAAACTAGAAAACTAGAAAAAAAAAGTAGAAAGTAGAAAGCACTGCCCCTCTTTCCACCACTCCCATTAAGTGCATTTAGGACTTAATGATTTGTTTCTATAGTACATCACTCGTATTCTCCCTCCAGGCCTGTGCTTTGGAACAAGCTTCCTACAAACAGATACCACCATATTTTACTCTGTATTCTTACGTATTCTTTCACATTTAAGTGGATTGAATAGCATTTGCCATCTATTAACCCATCCATTTAATTTATCTAAATCCTTCTATAATCTGTCAGATTGCTTGGTTTTTCACTGTTTGCTACTGAATCTAATTGAACAGTATCTCAAAAATTTGAAAGTTTATCCATTAGCCTTGTCAAACTAATTAAAGTGCATAACGAAACCACAAAGGAATAAACAATAACCGTGTTCATAAATAATGAATTCTATTACCTCAGTATTATTTTTCTCATTTCAGACATTCTATTTAAGGCTAATTTTTGTTCATTTTTATTCAGTGTTATATTCACTTCCAGTTTTCATATTCAGTGGTTCATTCTATTCATAATTGATTTCCAAGGTGAAACCTTTCTAGGTACACACAGACCATCTAGTGTGAATGGTCAGTGCCAATTTCAACCAGCATTTTCCCCTCTGCTCATGCAGCCCGTAACTTTCTCAAAGAATCCATAGACAGCACATCAGTAAGATGCAATCATCTCTTCTTGTTACAACAGGAGTTGTTGTTAAATACTATTTTTTCAGGAATTCTTTTATGAGTTAATCAAAGTAACATCCACACATTGGCCACTTTCCATGGCAGCCTTGAGAGGTACGGTCTTTATTCCATGTAGGTCACTGAAAAGAGAAGTCTGGGTGGTAAAAGCTGGACACTCCCTCCTCCCTACCCCAAGTCAATATTACAAATTTAGTGATGAAAATAAAAGTTTGATGCTTTTTCCACTTCTTTTAATACTCTTGAGGTTTTCTGGCCCCTTGGACCTATTTCACCTAATCATCAAACGCCAAATCCATTAGCAGAAGATGGATCACGTAAGCATCACTGGTGTCAGTTAGACGTATCACTGTTCTAGGGTTATATGCCCTGATTATCATCCTAATATTGACTCACAAAACTTAAGCATCTCATGACAGCAAATAAAGCACAAAGAACCCTAGCTGTCTCCAGACCGATGCTGCAAAGCTGCTTTCCCCTTGTAAAAGGAGTACATTTAGTAGACTCATAGATTTATAGTGGAGACTGTTATGCCTGAACTGCAGAGGCCAGATGTAGTTGTCCATGCACTGAGCCAAAGACTTATTCTTGACTGAAGAGTTGGTTCATTTGAGCCAGAATAACCTATCAAGCTAGCGTGTGTAAAGCACACCCACGCTGATGGCTTCAACTCATAGGTCTGGATTGGAAAAATTCTGCCTCTGTGTTCCAAAATATACCTTTGCTAAAGACACTGAAAAATAAAAAAATACCTGATTTCCACAGGTGGCTTACTTCAGTTGCTACACCTTGTGATGCAGATGGTCCTTGAGCCTGACTGCAGGTACAAGGATGCCTCATTTAACACAGAAGTAAGGAGACAGGAACTCTTACGTCAGGTATTTCAGCCACAAGACTAAAAAGGCAAAGATAGCAACTGTAAACAGTAAATTTAGCTAAGGGTAGACAAAGCAGTGCAGGCAAGCTCTGGAATTGTGAACTCTTGTCCCAAGTAGCTCCGTACTCATTTCCAGATGCTGCCTTAAATGCCAGCTCAGTCCTGGGGTCTGTGACTGGAGCCAATTAAAACCAGAAAAGTGGTGCTCCTCCAAGGAAGAAAACCTCAAAGGGCAGGTAATTTTTGAGCTGTGTAACATCGTCTCTATTAAAAAACATGTACTTGTTTTCCAGTATTTAACTGTGGTCATCTCTTGTCTATATGGGAAAGGGTTTTTTAAAAGCTGTGGATATACTTTAACATAAACAAGTCATATCTTGATCATTTAAACAAATTTGAGTTCCTCCAGGGAAACAGTCTTTATCCTCCACCATGTGCCTCATTTTTGGTCCTTCTACTCAGCCTCTCCTTTACTGCACATTCTTTTTCAATTATCAATTCCTATAGTTCTGTTTATTGCTTCCTTGCTTATGTATTAATACTAATGTTAACAAATATCTTTATCGACCATTCTGCCAGTCTCTGTGTCTTGTAAATTGTGATCAATGTCCAATGCCTTTTTAAATCAGCAGGTCTCTATGAGAAAATAAATTGAATAGTGACTGTTATTAGATGTTCACTCAGTGATAGCAACCCATAAGAATTTTTTTAAACCCATCAAAAAAAATTAAATACATCAATAAATTAAGTAAATCCATCAAAAAATTAAGTGCCTGGTTCTGAGATTGCTTAATGTAGACATGAATGATAGTACGATTTTCTTTTAAATTGGAAGACTTTCAATAACAAAACAAATACCACACAAAAATGTAGTGCCCCAGCTGAGTAACCACTTTTAACAGCCAAACTTGTAATCGCTTCAAAGAATGAATTCACATTAATTTGAAGAAAAGGCATTTTAAAAGAGTCATTTCCATAAAACTAACCAGGCTGTTATAAATTATTTTCTTATTCTTTATCAACCCAATCGCTTATCAGTCATTCTATTATTTCACCGCAAACTTAGAATACCTTATAGGTCACCTAGATCATTCAATTTGGAGTTTTTTAAAAGTACTGTTATGCAGCACTCTTCAGTTCTTATAAAATAATGTGTAAGGTGAGCATTACCTCATAATTCTGGTGTGCCAGTTTTTCACACTTAAATGTTAAATGTTTTGATTTTCATTTTAAAATGTTTTTTTCCTAGTAAATAATGTTTAATTTTGCCCTTGATAATAAAGGGTCGAGGTGGTATTTTATAATCCTCACATGATATCAATATGTCATTCTTTCCAAATGCAGAAAATTAATACCCATTGAAAAAATTTGCCTTTTCTGCCAAAGTACTCAGCGGTGCTAAGAACTGCCACCATGTTCTTAATAAGACAACTGTTTAACTACCACAATCCAAGAATTGGGCACAATACTTGAAAGATGTGTTATTTTCAAATGGTTTCCCAAGGTGGTGGTCACAGTGGTAGTATTCTGTTTAATTGTATATTAGACTGTATCAGTGGGGCAGATACGCTGTATGTAATGGATGTAAACTAGTACAGGAGTAGGTGTTATTTGTCTTTCCTTTGGACACTTCTTGGCATGAAAGAGCTTTTTTTTTAAACTTAAAAAATGAAACTGCCTAAATTTGTAGTCTTAGATTCTATTTGCCTGCTTTATTTTTTACCTCAGGTATTTTGATTTAGTGTTAATAGACAATTTAACACATCAAAGCCATTTAAGCTTGCAGGTAGTAAGTCTTTCAGTATTTATGTTTCATCTTTGACTCTCCTGACGAAATTCTGTAAGAAGTAATATCTTGTAATTACGGGGAAAGAAGTGGATGAGGGAAAAAGGAAATAGCAGTGAAGAATCTTAAAATTTCTTTCATTCCCAAGGTACTATTTGACCCTTGAACTCATTTTTCTCATAGTCGCCAACCATTTTCTATTTGATTTTTTAATATTGATAATATTGTATACTACATCTGTTTTAATTAAACTGTTGATCAATTTTCCTTTTTCCATTAATTTCTATTGGTATCTAGTACTGACTGAAAAGTAATTAGTAGAGAATATTACTTCAGACCAACCTTACTAAACATTTCTTATATTTCACTTCAGATTACAGAAACAGCCAAGGAGATAAATGGAAGAAAGCCTTAACCAATATAAGCAAGCTGGGCTTAACCAGCATTAAAAGCCATTAATTTTAAATCAATAAGCTAAAAATAATTAGAAATGTAACTTTAAAGAAAAATAACCCTTGCAAAGTTAAAGTCTAAGTTGGATACATTTTTAGTGGTATTTATTTGAGTAATCCAGTGAAAAGAGGCATAATATGCAATTCCTCGCATTATCCTGGTCATAATAACGCAAAGTATGTTCACGGTAAAAAGGGCAGCTTTCAAACAAGTAAGGCAACAGGTCCCAAGTAAGATGGAAAATATCTTTTCCTAAGAAAACAGGGTGAGTTATAACTGGCAAGAGTCAGAATTTTAATTTAAGCATGCCTCATGAGAATAGACTGAAAGCAGTGAGGACAATAAAATGGTCCTTAAGTGTCAGTGCTTATTAAAACAAAGCAGCATCCAAGGAAAATATGTTACTTAAAGGAAAATAAAACCCAAATTTGTCCTAACAGTTTTAAATGCTGTTGTAGTCCTTTAAAAAGTTGCTAATGTTTATTCATACTTTTCAGTCTGACAAATTTTCCAAAAGTGCTATAAGCAACTCACATCTGCATATAATTTCATTACACTTCATTCAAGAGCCTGTAGTGATAATTTTGTAAAGCATATTGTTGACTTTCTCAAAGTACTGCTTCTTCTAAGGTTAATATCAGTAAGTATTTTTTGTTTCTTTTTTTTGTTGTAGTTGTTAAAAGCAACATGGATTTCTGAGTATTGGAGCACTACAGAATTTTTACTTTTCTCATCAAAGCTGGGGAAAATGTACCATTGTGTTACTCGACCAATTCATATGTACAGTCAACATTTTTTAAGATCTTTTTCTGAAAGAACATTAGGGTAAGGATAAGAGATGGTCCTAAAAGTAATGACTTGGCTTGGCAAAGGTTTTGCTATACCTTTTTCCTATAAGCTTTCAGTACTCTATTTTTAAATCAAAATCCTGTACATAGAAATCCCTGGGAGCATCCTATCCATTCCAGTAGTAAATTACAACATACATCCAATAATGCTAAAGCAAGGTTAGCACTATATCCCAGAAATATTAGAGAAAGAGTAAAAATGTAAAGGCAAGTAAAAAAAAAAAAAAAAAAAAAGGAAAGCCATTAAGCCATTAACTTCCCAATAGAAATATATAACTCAGAACTAAAAGATGAACCCAAAATCTTACACTGAGATCTTGTTCCTCTTTGAACTTGATCATTCCTGCATGTATAGAAAGTGTAACACAAGTCCTTGCTTCTCAGCAGGACAAAAAGCATGGGGTATCCCAAGACTTGCTGGCTTTTAAAATGTTTACCAGGATGGTGCATTAGGCCAAAAATGTGGATGTGGTGTGCTCATCTTCTTGTGCAAAGCCTAGACACTGTCTCTCCAGCTCTTGGTACAGATATAGAAACACATCTGTATTTCTTCTGGCAGCAGAGACTCCTTGGTCCTGCTTGCTTAAGTCCCAGAAACCAGCGCTGCCCTCCTCAACCCTCCAGTAGGTGCTACACACCTTCTGACATCCAGCAAACCTCTGAGTCTCATTTATCACCTGCCATTTGGGGACAGAGAGAAAAACTGTGTGGTCCCACAAAAAGTTAGACGTACACCCAGGAAACCCCAGGCGTACACGAGCAATATGCTTCTCTAGAGAGCAGGTACGGCTGCTCCGTGCCTCAAGGTGGGCCGCATTCACGTGCTGACCACCTTCGCTCCTGAGCGTGCGAGGCAGCCAGGCAATCGGCCGTCCTTTGGGGTCACCGCCATTAACTTCCTTGCAGGGGAAGGTTATTCATGGTCTTAACGTCTGGCCCACTTGGGGCAACCAGGGAGGTCAACCTTCCTCACTCTTAAGGCAAAAGGTCAAGGTGTAAACTGATCAGAACTATAGACACACAGAACTGAGAAAGTTTAAATGATTTATTTTTTTTTAAGTTAAAAAACGAAGTGGAACTCATAATAAAGAGACAATGTCAGAAGAGGTGAGAGCATCCCACTGAAGGGGGACTGCCTTAACTTAGTTTCTTAGTACTGGGGAGAGGCAAGGTTGTGCCTTCTGTTGCTGTGTCCATCTCTTGGCATTCAGTTTATGCAGGAAATCAGTTTTTAGTTGCTGCCAGACTGGAACCTCACACAGCAGCAAGTTCACAGTGCTATCCAGAACTTTGTAATAAAGCAAATCTTGAGCACCTCTTCATATTTACTGAGCAATGAAATATCACGCCAGAATTAAAGGGTGTTTCTGAAAATAGTTTGAATGTGAATCAGAGGATATTTCAGCAGATCCAATGGAGTAATTACAGGGTAGGAAGAACAAATAGACTGTAATAGATAAGTGAGACAGGCAATCATAGACAAACTGTTTACTTCCCCGCTGATAGATGAATAGAGCAAAGGGTCACCTAGGTGGGGGTTTTTTATTTAACTTTTTGCTGGTAGATTTATTCTTGATGTGAGGCTTAACAGACATGACCAGACTGACTATTTAGTAGCAATATACTAGATATTTGTAACACCAAACTGCTCTGTGGAAGTCTTCAACCACCACCTAAAATAGTTTTTTATGGAAGGATGGTAAACATTATGTCCTGTTTATAGAAGGGAGGATGAGACACAGGGAGTTTAAGCTAACCTGTTCCATAGGCAAATTGAGCTGGGGAGAAGTCTGGGACACAGAGAGAAGTTTTATGACTGCATCCTATGTTAACAGAGTGATGCTTGGCCCCAAGCAATAAAACCAAAATTTCTTTCTTTTTTTTTTTTTTATTTGAATGATGAAATTTTCATGTTCATTCCTTCAGGGTATCTTCAACTAATGAACTTTTAAGGTCTTGCAACTTCAAAAATGCTTAATTGCAGGACTAAGCAAGTCTATCCCTCTGCTTTCTGACATGTATCATGTACCACCTTCCACTCGTCTTCCAACAGGAAATGCCCAACAGTTCATCACACACTTCATGGAGAAACTCAGGAATAATCAACACAACCGGTTAGCATATATTCAACAGAAAAAGCCAAGTCTGCTAGAGGCTTAAGAGGTCAGAGAAACATGAAAAACAGAAAGTAACCTGGGGAAGATGGACTGATTGTGTGCTAATGAGATAGGCAGAACTAGCCTAATTAACAGCCCTTCCTTAAAAGACAACCTAAGACAAAATTTTTCTTTTCTGCTTCTGTGTTTATCTCAAGGCTTGCTTTTTTTTTTCTGATTTAAACTACAGAGCTTTACAAAACAACTCTCAGGATAAAAGCATTATGCTTTTAATAAAGAAAATGGCAAAATAAATCAGTTTAGTTCATAACCCATCTCTCCTCATGTCAAAAATTATTTTTAACTGCTTCTAATTTTTGTCAAATGAGTCAGATGAATTAAGCGCTATCTCAGCAGAAGTTCATCTGTACTTCTTTTGATTTTTTTAATCCCATCACATAGACATGTTTTGACTTCATGTCTGTGACAACCCTGAGCAACTGATCTCACTCCAAAGCTGGCCCTCCTTCAGCAGGACGCTTAACCAGCTGACCTCCGCAAGTCCCTTCCAACCTAAATCATTCTCTGATGCTATTTTAATAGACTGGCTACAAACCAGCCCGTTCTTTCTGTTTTCATGATTTAACCGATGCTGCTGAAAAAGATGGTAAAAAGTAAGAGCTCTTGAAAATGGACAAGCCTTACCTTGTGATGGCAAAATATACTATTGTATGTTTATAATAAGAGGTATATAGAAAAAGGGATATGCTTCAGAGAGGTTTTTAACTCATGTATTCAGTTTTTCCCTGACAAAATTTCTGCTTGACCATGAGAACTAGTACTTTTCACAAAAGCAAAAAAAATAACTGATGGAGTCTGACCTGTGATGGATTCTTGGTGGGGAGTACAGCTCTATGTGTACTGCTGAATTTCAGAAAGAAGCACTGAAATTCCTCCTTTGATCATAAAGGTAAGTCTGCCTGTAGTGTTGAGTGTGCAACATAATCAAAATTGTGACAAAAAGACAGCTGCTGTCAATAGCAGTGGTAAGAAGAGCCTGAAAATGCTGTCTCAGCACAGCTGATGTTAATATTCCTGAAGTTTAATTCTCCTAACCCCGTCATTTCTGCTGCTTGAAAAACAAATGCCTATGTACCCTCTGCTACTTGTACCTAAATCCCTTTTGCATGTTCTAGTTTCACTACTACCACTACTAACTCTGCAGGCAAAGTAATTGAAGTTTTGCAGGCAGGCAAAGTAATGAAGCAAACCGACTGTTGTTTCTAATAGGTATTAACAGCTGTATCTATGCCTATTTACTTCGCCCTCATTTCATCATCTAGGATGAAATCCTTTCTTTCAGCCTCTGATGAAATCCTCCTGCTCATCCTCTAGGATGAACAGTTGCCTTTAGGCATCCCCTATAGTACTTGTTCCAAAACCAATGTTTCTGTCAATTCCCTGTTCATTTACCAACTGTGCAATTCTTTATGGGATTCCGAGGACCACATCTCATTAATCAGGAACCAAAAAATAAGTGTTGAAAGTTCATGACGATACTAGCTTAAAACATCTACAGAGAGAAGCCCACAAATCTATTCAGCGGACTGCACATCTCCATACCACTTTTCATTCCCCACGATTTGTAAATCCCAGAGTGTTCTTAGGCTGTTTGCGAAACAGCAAAAGTGATCAAATTTCCCAGCCATGTTAAAACACAGGTGGAAATATGTTTAAGAGGAAACACAGAAATTGAGATTTGGACTGATATAAATAGTATATAACACACTATCTTCAGAGAGCCTTCTGTAGAACATCCTACCATTAGGTGTTTGGAAAGTAGCAGAAAAGATTAACTGAAATCTGAATACATCACTAGGACATCTTGCAAAAAAAAAAAAAAAAAAAAAAAGCTGTTTCAAGATGCATTTATAGACCAAGTAACTCCCAACAGACCTAATCTTGTTATATTACCTCTAGAGCTGTTTGAAAGCCAAGTATATCAAAATGGACCCTTGGCCGACATACATGCTATGCCAACAGAAAAACTGCATGCAAGAACAGCAGAACAGATGATACTTAAAAGCATTACGGATGCTTACATTCCATTTACAATACAAAGAATCTTTGGTTTTAAGTTTTACATCTCAAAACAACAAAAATTAAATATGACTTTACACGGATTTGTCTCTATAGAAACTAGAAGCATGAGTCTTAGTGTTTAGGTGGAGGTGCTCTGCTCACCAAGTCACTCCACTGCATTTGGACAGCATCTGTTCTAGTTCTCAAAAGTTTTAAAAGCCATGATGCAAGTATTATTTTTTTAACTGCTTATTTTACATGTTCCAGTATTTTGGGTGGGAAAGGAAATAATTTTTTTATTAAATCATATTTCTAAGTCCATTTACTATCACGAAGAGTGTGAAAGTGCTTTTATCATTACAGCGCTACCTTGGAAGAAGCCATTACTGGGGGGAAAGCAATGAAGACATTGAACTATTTTCATTTCCCTGCTCATTTCATTTTAATGTCAAAACATATCTTGCAATGCCAATACAATATGTTTCAGCACAGCAAACAAATAATCTTTTTTTGGGTCTCTCCCACATTTTTTTCCAGAAATATATCTTGTCTATCCAAGTGTCTAAAATAGGATTTTCCTGCCTAGCTGTTTGCCTGGAAAGGTGTTAGTATTTCCCTATTAATTTTTGGCATCTGCCAGTTTAGTCTCCCCTTTCTATACCACATGCACAAAGTCTTCAGGCATTCGTCTCCTTCATTTGCAGGCTGAATGAAACCACTGGGTTAGGAATTTTGTGAATGTTACCATCACAAAATTAATTCACTGTTTAAAAACTGTGCCTGCTATAACAGACCTACATTTTCCTGTTCTGAGGAACACTTCGTACTGCATGTTCTCTCATACATTCCAGCTGCCGCTTGTATACGAAGTCTTTACATTTGTTTCCAACCTTCAATCCTTTTCTTCTTCTCACTTTCACCACACTAACTTTCCTATGTGCATTTTGATTCTTTTTCAGCCAAGCAATAAGCCACGACAGAGCGGAACTCTTGGCTTCTGATGCTTGCCAGGAGGTGTTAGGAGGTGTGCAGCCAAGGTAATTCTCAGTCTGATCCATTTTTGAAAAAGCATTTAAAAATTCAAACTGACGGTTCAGAATACAAACAAAAGCTTGAGGTTTTGACATTGCTATGACAAAAAAAAAAGTGCCTAAGGAAAGCAAGTACTTATTATAAAGGTGTCAAGTAGATGCCCAAATGAAATGTTAGCTTTTAGGTAGCAAAGAGACTCTGTATATAGTGACATTAAAGTAGGGACAGAATTAGCAAAACTATCCATCAGCAGTACTATATGACTCACTGAAAGACATTTAAAACCATTTATGTGACTCACATGGGGAGGAAAGACAGAGCAAAAGGGGAAGAATAGTGTAGGGTGGGAATATCCATTATGCCAAGACACTATGGGACTCTTCAACACTGGCCTCCGTCACTACACTTGCGAGGTGACTGTTCTGTCGCACAATCCAGACGGAGTAACATTGCCCTCTAAAAGTACTGTCTTTCCTTCTGAGGGTAACCTAACAAAAAATTTTAAGCACCACAAAGTTATTTGGTTTTATAGAATACACAGTCCAGAAATGCAGATATTTCCTTTACAGCAGCTTCTGAAATCATTGTTTCTCAGCAGCAACAAATTGAATGACACAGTATCAGCAAGACCAAAACATAGCTCCACGAAGGGCTCGTCTGAAGGGATGTGGTGGACACTAGGCTAAATGAAAAGTTAAGCACCAATGTTTTCATATTTCTTGGATGTAGGAGAAAAGGAGAAGACTGGGGAAACTTTCTGTGGGGGTGGAACTCCCCATTTTCTTCCCAAAAATGTGCACAAGAAGTGTCATGAATAACATGTGCCTAGGCAACACAGGAAGATCAACAGAGGGAAAGAAGGAAGAAGAAACATTCATACAGACCTGTGCTGTATGCTGTGTATATAGATTACTCTGTGTATAGCTGGGTGTTTTTAAGGTGAAGGGAATAGTAGGGGCAATTCTCTAGTTCCCATTGATATGAAAGAAATCAGGTTGATAGAACTTGCACCCCCACAATAGCAATATCTTTTGCCTTGGCATCAATCTAGGTAATGTTTTCAGCTACCAACACAGGGTTCAGTTCACTGCCATCCAAATAACTAACTTTCTGAAGGGTATAATATTGCATTGAGACAATATAGGGAATGTATATCCTCGTGGCAGCACTTAAAAACCTGGCCTATTTCTATAAGTTTATTAGCAATGTAATACTACTTGCTACCCTTTTTTCATTATCTGACAAAACATTTTTACATATTTACTTCCAGTGAAAAATGCAGAACGGACATGTTCCTGTTTAAGTAGGAATATGTTATTTGCTGTTTAATGGAGCCAACAAGGACAAGGAGCTTCTAGAATATAATTTTTGTTGTGGTCTATATTGTGCTACATCAGACTGCAGGGCAACCATTCACTTTCCCTTGCTGTTTTGTGCATTTTGCCAGTTATCCATAAGGTCAGTGGTTGACTAAGAATCCATTTGTTTAAACAAAGCAAATAAAAAACAGACACATTTCTGTTTAATGCTTCCACCGCTAACTTTCTATCAAATTGCAAGGGTTGGATAAAAAATGTTTTCCATGACTCTGAGTTTGTTACAGAAGTCAATCCACCACTTATCTCTAGAAAGCATTAATTTGTGCCTCTCTGTTGAAAAGATGCTTAAACTTTAAACAAGCAAGCTTGTTCCCAGGATCGTTCCTGCTCAGAGACTTGGTAGTGGTCATGTAGAAATGTGGTCATTTAGAAACTTGAAACAGACACTCATATTATATAAAGTATTATAAATACTGCAAAAGACAAAAGTTCTTGGTCTTAACAGATTGAAATCAATGATTATGCATCCCTTTCAATAAATTATTATATTTAGAAACATAATAGCATGACAAAAACCATGATTATACTAGCACAGATCTACCTCACTAAGGCAGAACACCAGGCCGAGAATTGGTTTCACAGCAGCATCAAAGAAAATCAGCATCAAAGAGACCTCTGGAAGAGATCATCTGGTCCACTTCTGTGCCTGGAGGCACAAACAAGTGTATGTTGATGCTTCCTGACAGATATTTGTTCTTGAACCCGCCAGTGACAGAGATTCCACAGTCTCCCTAAGACAAGCTTTTTTACTATGGTCAAAACCATTTCTTCTCTTGGGAGTAAGAAAAGCAATGCACAGATAACTTGGAGTAACTAAAATAAACCGTAAAATTTCAGTGTGCTGTGCCACCTACTCGAGGAAGGAGAAAGGGGCGAAGCAGGAAGAAATGATGATACAGCAGTGTGTTGTGGTTTCAACCCAGCCGGTAACAAAGCACCACGCAGCCGCGCGCTCACTCCCCCCGCCCCGGCCACGGCCCCAGTGGGATGAGGAGAAAATATAAAGGCAGGCTCGTGGGTCGAGATGAGGACAGGGAGGGATCACTCACTGCTTATGGTCACGGGCAAAAGACAGGCTCGGCTTGGGGAAGAAACAAAATCAATTTAATTTGCTACCAGTCGAATCAAACCAAGGATAATGGGGAGTAAACCCCAACCCGAGAGCAGCTTCCCCCCCGCCCTCCCTCCTTCCCGCCTCAGCCCCACTCCCGGTTCTCTCTCCCTGGGGAACAGGGGACGGGGGCTGGGGTCGGTTCCTCACCCCTTGTCTCTGCCGCTCCTTCCTCCTCAGGGGGAGGAGGGCTCCGCGCCCGGCCCCTGCTCCGCCGTGGGGTCCCTCCCATGGGAGACAGTCCTCCACAAACTGCCCCGGCACAGGTCCCTCCCGCAGGCCGCGGTCCTTCAGTCCCAGGCTGCCCCAGTGCGGGCTTCCCCAGGGAGCGGCGGCCATCTTGGGGGGCACCCACCCCCTGCTCTGCAGTGGGCTCCTCTCTCCCCAGGCTGCAGGTAGGCGTCTGCTCCCCCGCTCCCCTCCGTGGGCTGGGGGGGGAACAGCCTGCCACCTGGTCTCCCCACGGGCTGCAGGGGCATCCCCTCCTTCCTCCCTGCCCTCGGGATCTGCACAGGGGTTCCTCTCCCATCCCGATCCCCCGACTCCCGGCAGGTTTCCCCTCTGGAATCTGTCCTCCCAGAGGCGGGTCCGGCTCCCAGCCGGGGAAGCTTCCAGCAGCTTCCAGCAGGAGCCGGCCCTGCGGACCCTCACCCAATATCAAAATCCCGCCACACAGCGTACACCTGATTTATGCCTATTTTAAAGATTCCGTGGTTTAGATTCATATCCTGCCAGGAGCCTCTACAACTGAACAACACCCACATGAATAAAGTATGAGGTAAGAAACAGTATTTAATTTCATACAACTGTAGTTAAATTCTACAAGGTCAGTGAATACCCAAGGTAGTTCAGCTCCTCTTGAAGGCATACCTCCTCTAAGAAAATATAGTTCTGGGACACAAGTGTAAGAGCAGAGGTCATTAGTTTGAGAAAAAGCCACCAGGACGTGTAAAGAGAGCCAAGGTGGGTCTAACTTCCACCCAGGTCCTCATGGAAACTGTTCTTTGATGAGCCAGAGGAATGGAGAAGGAAACCTGTGAAGAGCACTGCCAAGGAATTGGGCCAGACAGAGACCACCCAAAAAGCCGAAAAGACTCTGAGAACAGGGACTGGAATTAGGAAAAACAATCTGGCAATTGGAGATAACCAAAATGTTCGGAGTGGGGCTGGTAACTACTGCTCATACAGAAAAAGATGGAGGAAAAGCCAAGACAGCACCTGAAACCCTGAAAGACAGATGACTAGAAGCCCATATGAAGAGCCAGAGGAACTATGTGCTCATTTTGAAACACCTTGATAAATGATGTCCCAGGCAGAGTAAGATTATTTTAAAAAACTCTAACTATGAGTTCCTTTGATAGACACCCATGAAATAAAATGAAGTCTGTGGTCACTGTATTATTTAGACATAGCCTCCAAGATATTATCCTGCAAGAACTTCATTCAAAAAATTCCCATGTGATATGTCTCTTTGAAACCACCTACGGAGAAATTGTGCTATATTTTCTGTATAATATCTGTAAATAAAATCTCTTATAACCTGCATGTGTAGCAGACATACATTTAAGCAATTAACAGTTGCATTTAAAATGCAGTTTTCTTATTTACAAAGCAAAACCCCACAGAACTCATTTACAAAAGCATTAAGATGGTGAGGGGAGAGGGGATCGACACTTAACCTGCTCATGCAATTACAAAATCTTAATCTTATTGTGACTTTCCAAATCAGCAGGCCATTTAATAAAACTTGGGAGAGTTCTGTCAGTGTAACTGATTCCTTGATTAATACAGCAGAGTCTAACTCTTTGAAAGATTGGTTTTCATTTATCAGAATGTTTTCACACAAAAGTCTCACTTCTGCCAAGTCCAACTCTGCCAGTCTGGAGAAAAATTATTTTGGTAAATGTCCTGTCAAACTACCGCTGAGTAACATGTAACTCTTTAAAGTAGTGCAATATACAGAAGAAAAGAAAAACAAAACAGAAAATCATGTAAAATATTGTCAAGCTTAAAAGCAGTCTAAATTTTGGAGATTTCATTATTGTTATTTTGTTTTACCATTACCATTTGCAGGTAAATGACAGGGTCTGTATGATGCTGTTGTATTTCTCTTTGCTATTAACTGGAGATTCTGGTCAAAAAAGGGAAGGAAATGTGAGACCAATTCTCTGTTGGCATAACTGTATTGATTTCATTAGATTTATGTCAGCAGAAAACACAGGCTTCTGTTTAGATTAAAAAAAAAAGCCATACCATTTGCTTTTATTAAAACATTTTTTTAACCTGAAAAGTAGAGATGAGTGACAGGATCCACTCCTAAATCTAACAAAGTACATGACTGGGGTTTGGTAATTTTGCCAATCCCATCTCCAATCAATTTTTTGTTGTATTTATGCACACACAAAGCTAGTAGGAAGTTAAGCATTATAAATCTTGAAAAGAACTTCCACAATTATTTTTTATTGTGATACACAGATTTATGCCACAGTTAAACCTCTCTATTTAGAAGAAGCCACATACAAAAGAAAGCAGTTTGCAACCAATGCCAATGATATGCTCTAACATTTCTCCTCTATGATCCAATTAATTAAGAAGTCTTTGGAAAAAAGGGCAGTAGGAAATGTACCAGTCCCTCTCACTGGAAGATGATTCCCTAATGATGCCCTGGGAATGAGAAAGGATTATGTTTGGGAAAGAGAAGAAAAGTTCACCATATCTGGAGTTGGTGGAGGAACAGGTTACGCCAAGTGGCTCATTCTGGAAAGTTCTCAGATGGATTTTCAGTAACAGAAGCAGGAAAGACATTGCTCCAAGTGTTCTCCAGGGCACGCCAGCCTTAGGTTAAGCTGCAGTGGCTGAATCAGCTCGTGTTAAGAAGCTAAATGAGAGCTGGGCCAGCTAAAACTGATCTTTTATTTTCATAAAGGATAATTGTAAAAATGAAACTTGGGATTTCTGCCTTAAATAAAAGATTTCCACAAACAGGCTGTAGGCAAAGCTACATAAATGGAGAGTAGTTGTATTCAGTTGCAATTTCTCCTACATTCTCAATTCCCTTCTAGAGAAACTGCCCTTTCTGGAGGCGATGGGCAATTTTCTTTCAGTGATAGTTGGCACCTGAATTTCTTCCTAAGCACAAACTGGGAGTTGTTCTTCATGACACTTGCTATGTTTGTGTTGAGGATTATCTGTGGCTTGAAACAGAAGTGAGAATGAAATGAAATTCTTTCAAAAGATGGTCATCAGAAGTACCTGTCCTACAACAGTACTCTAATGAAGTGTTTCAAGACCATTTTCTGATTTTAAATATATTTCTTACTGGTTATCTGCTTACCACAGAATTTACCTGACTACAAAGGCAAGGGACAAAAAGCTAAGTAAATTTGTAATACTGACTTCTATGATTCTGTGAAGGAAGGTCCCAGCCTTATCACTGCAAGTCAGACTACAGTTGTACCATTAATTCATTGCAGCTATTCTTTCCAGTTTAAAAACTGCTTGAGAAAAAAACATGTCAGTGCAGATCGTTAGGGTAAAAGTGCTGTATGTTCTGAGAGCCTGCAGAAGTAGTTTTTTACATGTAAAGCATATAGTGATCAAAAGGCACAATTCTGCAAAAGTGTTCAGAACCACACTGCAACATGTTCTTATATGGCTTTTTGTCATGGCATTGCCACTGTTCAGCGTGATTTGAACCTCCTGCAAGTACGCTCATAAGACAAATTGGTTGTCCTTCTCCATTTCAGTTCTTCCCTGTTCCTGAAGTGAGAGGTCAGAACTTCTCCAGTAATCCTTCAAAGCATGCCTTTACAATCCACCATTTTGAGGACCGTTCTCTGGAACACAGTCTACCAGGCATGTCACTGCATCTGCAGTTGTCAACATTTCTTTACAATCTTTTCATGGTAAGCTTAAAAGGACATAAACTTAAAACCTTCTTTCTGTTTGAAAGCCTGTCATTCTGCAATAGCTTTGAAAATGGTTACTCTTAGCTTGATTAATCAAAGTTATTTCAGAATATTCTGAATGAACAAACTGTTTGTCTGACTGATTCTCTATGAGACTGACCTGCTACAAATTCACCTCCTTATTTATAGGTGGAACACTTTTAAGCTAGAAACAGATTGGGTGTTTTCATAAATCAAAGCTGCTCTCTACTTGGATAATCATACATAGGAATCAACAATTCAGTAGTATGTAATGCACAGACAGTTCTTTGGAAAAGGAATACATGACTATTATTTGCATGAATAGTATTTTTAGCATCTAAACATGAAAAAAAAAGGGGGTTTGACACAGTCTTAACTGATAATTTTCATACTATCACATTTTTTTCTTGCACCTGATGGGGACTCAGTGGTTTGGGAGTCCCTGAGCAGGACTCAGATACTTGGGCTCTCTCCTGAGTCTCACCATCAGTCTAAGATGATCAGGAGGTGTATTTTTGATCTCTGACCCTCAGCTTCCCCTCTCTTCAATATCAGAAGGCAAAGATATACTTTCTAGTAACTTGTTGCAAGAACTGCAAAGAAAGGTGTGTATCGGAGCTGGGTGCTGTGATCATTACAGTCCAGTGCCATACTGGACATGTTCATACCATCTGAAGCGGGGCTTGCATTCTTTTCTGGAGGGTAAAAAAATCTGTCCTCCTTGTATGAGCATGGCACTACCAGCTGATTTTACCATCAGCTTGTGGTCCCTAAGAATCCAGTAAATCCTGTTCAGAGGGAAGGAGAGATTACAGTTGAGAGTCTCAAACACATTTCAGACAAAAGAATGGACTAAGGGAAATGATTAACATTTATATCCTAGTTTAAATATGTTATCAAGTTTGTAAACTAAACCATTTCAAATGTCAGGAAGCAACCATTTCCCTCTTGTCATTGAAGCATAAGTCCACTGGAGAAAACCATAATGAATACAAAATCAAAAGGTGTATCATGGTGCAAATGCACAGGACTCTTCATTAGAGGTAGAGAGATTTAGAATTTCTTAACTGTCAATCACACAACTTCAAGATTTAAATAACTTTAATACATCCTTTTAATTAAATAGGAAATTACATGCAAACCAGGAAAAATACTTTAAAAGAGCTTTTTTTGCATTCAGTAGCCTCTAACTGTGGATCATGAAAGCTAACATCCCCAATATTTGAAGTGACTGACACTGCCTGGTTTAAAAGACTGAACTGGAGCTGCTGGAAGCAGACGACTGGAAAAAGCATGACTGAGGAAGGTGGACTGTGGCAGCCTGTTTGGGGCACAGGAGGATTTTCCCACAGCCTGCTCCCGCCTCTCTGCATCCCCAGCATCGCCCCCCAATACTGTGACCGGGTGCTCCAGCTACAACATCTGCTGCTGCATGCCGCTGCCAAGGCAAGAGTGTTTGACCGTAACATTTTCCAAATCACAAAGTTATTACTCGGTTCACTCCTGTCTGTGTCAGAGTTGGCACTCCCAGTCACTTTCTCCACAAAATGCCCCAGATATGCCTCCAAAGACTCTGACTGCCACTCTTTAAGACACTGGCAAGAAAATGCCCCAGATTAGATCACTGCTGCTACTCAGGTGGACAGGCAGAAGGGTGAATCAGGTCTTAGGAGCATTAGGAAAGTAGCTGCTCATTCAAGAAAGGGGACAGGTGCAACTACAATTAAACCCTCTTGAATTTTTATTCATCTTCATGTAAGAATCTGATCATGTAACTGCTTGAGTTGGTGTTCCAGCCCACTCTCTGTGTACCAACTCACAAACCCCTATCTGCAAATAAAGACTCACTCCATCACTAGAAAAGGAAGGTTTTAAATAGCCTTTTAAAATACTGTTTAAAAGAAGAACATTTTTTCATTACGTATTCAGACTTGGAGCAGAGGAGTGGAGGAAAACATACCTCACTGGGTCTGGATATGCATCTTTTCAATCTAGAATTATTGCTATGAGCAGGGCTTGCAAATGGTTTGGGCCAAAACAATCCTCTCTTTCTCGGGAAAAGTAGAAAACCTCAAAAAAATTAAAGAAAAGAACCTCAAATGAAAAACCTCGAACTCCAGCTCCTTCACCTTTGCCTTGTTCTTCATAGTCGTTCCAGCTTCAAAGGAAATTTGACTCCAGCAACACAACTGTGGCGCACCACAAAGTAACATGGCCTCCCTTCACCACCATATACTCCAGTTAAACCAGTGATAAGTTCCAGTACCACATACGTACTTTGGGGTCTGACTCCGCATGGCAGCCAAGCACCAGTTCTTTTTAGGCACAAATTGCCCTTTTTCCAGGAACAGCACTAGCAATGTGTTCCTTCCTCCTAAAAAAGCTCACGGAAACTTTTAAAATTAGTGACATGTTTCTTGTCAGGACAAACTGCCTGGGAACACCTACACTGAAAGGTCTACGGTCCAGTGGCAGAAGTGATGGATGGTCTGAAGCCCTTTACAGGACCAGCTATCAACAATAAAACTTTAAATAAGCATACAAAATCTTATGAAGCCAGTCAGTTTGTTTGACAAAGACCGTTATAAGAACGCTTACTGAAACCCACCAACTGATGAAGCAGGTAAGATCATTAATATACTCTTCTGTAACATTAAGAACACCATCTCTTTTCTATCATCCGTATCTTTTCCATATTAATGATAATGAAACACAAACGTTTATAAAAGGACTCAGTCTGTGAAAGCCATTTTGTCATAAAGGGCATGCTTTCAAATAAATAAAAAAAGACTTCAGTTCTTTTATCAGCCCGTGAGTAGCATGGAAATTCAAACCCACTTCAGAACACTTATTTATGTTGTCAAAACTTGCACAAAGCTTTGCTTTTTCTCTGCAACAGATAAGCTTGCCACCCCAGGCTAAAGAAGGGCAAAAGGTGAAGGAGATGCTGCTCCCCCGCCATTTTGCTGGCATTGATGGTGTGAGGGGCTGCATTCCAGCTCTGCTAGGTGCTGCAAAAAGCCTCTCCTTCCACATGCCCAGCATACTCAGCTTTTAAACTAGCATGTTTCCACGAGTAGTATCTGCAGATAAAGGTGCTCAAAATGAGGGCTAGGCGTTTAGCTACAAATTGTTTAATAAGGTACTTTTAAAATGTTTCCCTTCCAGTAATCATCTCCCTCACAGTGTCTCTCTCTGAGCTCCCTCCTCGTGCTTCGCTCGCCGCTGCTATGAACGTACACACTGCATTTGGAACTACAGCGACTGTAGATGTATCAAAGGCTGCTTGAGTTTACCTAGATCAGGTACCAACAGCATAAAGCTGAGACTAATACAGGCTTTAGTTTGTGCTTTGTCAGTCTGCCGGGACCTCGTGCACTTAGCAAGGCAACAAGCCTGCAATGAGGTCTATGCTATCACAATTTCACTTCTACTAGAATCTGGGGGACCTGTTTTTGAGATGAATAGGTATGCTATTATCACACCTACAAAACCTTGCTCCAGGAGGAAATGTCACTTAAGCCAAGTTCTGAAATCCAGACTAAAGCAAACCCGGTAAGAGAAGAACTGCAAGCTCCGTTTTCATCAGTAGCCTCTGGCCCTATTTTTAACTTGGTCTTTTTAGGAGCCTGTCCCTCCAATGACCACATGTGCCACAGCTGAATCTTCACAAATGTGGCCCCTGACAGAGAAGAGGCTTACACCTGTTCTCAAAATCCAGGGCTTTGAATTTCACTTTGGATCAAATGGCAATCAATGCAGGTCACAGACTGGCTTTTCTTCAAACTTGTAGCAAGAAATGCTGCTCAATGAAAAATCAGCATGTCAGACCTCCCTTCAGTATGAATACAAAGGTACAGTTGTTAGAGCATTTCCAGCTCGACTAAGATAGCTCTGCCTAAAAACACTATCCAGCTTTTGTGCAAAGAGCACTCCTCAGCTCAAAATGTTCTCCAAATTCCATTCTCAATTTCCTAACTCTCTCCAACTGATATATAGGGCCATATATACAATAAACTCACATGGATGCCTAACTACGTATTACATCAATACTTTAATTTGGATTTATCTTGTATTTCTACATCCACTCCTTCACAATTTAATTTTTCACTTGTGTTCTCTGCATAGTTTAAAGCATTACAGAGTGGAAAATCATGGCACTAGTATCTTTCTGTCCTTCACATAACTATGATAACACTTCTGGCTGTGAAAACCTACGACTAACACTGCCATTACATTGCTGAACTAGTCTCAAAATAGGTACAGCACTTGCCACAACTACAGCTTTGGAGAAAGAAACAGAAAAATCTTTCAGTGGCCTGAGCAGCAGCAACGAAAGTTCCCCAGCAACTGCTTATGGCAGTGGTAAATCCCGCAGTGCCACTGTTATTCAGTAGGTGTAAAAGGTATTTCAGTTTGGAAGAAAAATTGTTTATAAAATCTTTGTTAACTATGGAAACACAAAGACAATGAATATAGTTCCGAGCAAAGAGGAACCTTCTTCATATGTCACTCTCTTTGCTGCCACCGAATCATATCTGCCCCTTGATCTCACCAACTATGAGCAGAGCAATCATACTGTCTCATGTCCCAGCTGGCAATTTCCGTGGTCTGTTCTCTGGGAACATCTAAAGTGTTCCCGCTCCAGTTGGCCCTGGAAGCCTACGCTTAGTTTACTTTTTCTATCTTCATTAATCACAGGCACAGTAAAAAAGATTAACTAAAAAAAAAAATAATTCATTAACATTGATTTTCGTCTATACTGCAAAACCACAGAAGAATAGGTATCAAGCAGCGACGTGATAGGAATTAGTGCTGCATTCCACTTTCCTTTGAACACAACACAGGCTCCACTTATGCTGAGAAAGCCTGAGGCAGTATGAAACTGTCTGAGGTCAGAACTACTATTTGCAAATAAACAGCAAGAAATATATTGTCTGCTCTGAATGAAGCATAAATCCTCTGGGGTTTTGATTCAGTGTTTGATTCAGCCTTCCTCCTCTTAGGAAGAAGACCAGCAGCAAATGACAAAATAAAGACGTCGCCAACATTGCAAAGAGAATGACAGTATTGGGACTCCACTCTTCTTTCCTCTACACCCTATGATATGGCAGGCAGATAAAAAGGCCACTGAGGAGGACAGGAGACTCAGTGACTCAGACTACAGCACTTCATTTCTCTCTTCTTCTTTGTTTCTGACTCCATGGGAGATCACCTATTGCTTTATTAATCTCAGTGGGATAAAGGGCGACAAAAAAAATGATTGGAATTCCCTCTAAAGCACCTGGAAACATCATGGAAGGGAAATATGGCAGAGAAGTCTCAAGGGAGAGTAAAAGGACAGAGAGATTTGCATCTGCTCTTCTTCATTACTCATGGCATAATCTCTTTCCCATTGCTTATACAAGGTGATAAGAAAAATCAAATCATAAACAGATGGACATCTTCTCTATCTTCAGACCTTTCCTCTTCAACATATGGGTGTCCAAAGACTGGTTCTGAAAGTGGATCTGACCCAGAAGGTGCCTTGAAGATAATGAGCTGCATATTAAGCAACTAAGTATTTTGTTTAGCTTGGGACGGGAGAGGGAAGTGGGGGTACGTCTGAACGGACTGGCAGGGAAACACAGTTATATTTGGCATGAGTGACTCAAGCAACTCTGCCTGTCCGACTCTGAATATGAACATCACCAGTGGTTAGACACCTGAAAAAGGCATCCCTCTGGCAGCTTGAAAAGTAGCTTGTTTGAAACAGCATTAATCTCAAATACCATGGCTCTCTAGAGGAATATTCAATTAGAGTCTATAAGTTCTGCATGTGGTACCAGTCAGCGGTTACTGTTGTTGTATTCATCAGGAGAGACCCGCAATGAAACAGGACAGGAAATATCAAAACAAAACTAGGAAAAAAGAAAAACAAGGCAGGAAACAGGAATCGAACCGCAGTAAGACACTTTGGCTATTCACCTAAAGGAAACACAATTTCATCATCGAGTCAAAAAATGTGCTCAAAAATGCAAAGAAAGGAAAGCATATCATATATGGGAAATCAGCTTGGTGGCATAATGTTCAGAAACATCAGAAGATGTGGTTCACTGAAGGGTCGGGGGGGCAGGGGGTATGTTATTCATACAACATAAGGACCCGTTTCCTGCCAGTTATACTAGATCTGACCATCTTTTTCTATGGTCCCCTCTCCCATGTACACACAACTTAAAGTTAAGTCACTGGAAACGTGGGGGAAAAATGAAGAGGGCAGCAAGCACAGACTGAAAGGAGGATTTTCACCGCCCAGGTCCTGACTCCGTGTCCCAGCCCTGAAGGAGTTACCCAGGGCCACTCTCCCGCAGTGCTGGGCAGCCCTGGACTCCAACACAGTCAGCTGGACTTTCAGCACGGTTGTCAAAAAAACAAATCAAACAAGCAAAAACCCTAGGCCCTTCACAGCTGTTTCCCTCCCCATGACTTTGCACTGAATTTTTACTACTTTTTTCCAGAAGAGTGCATTTAAATTATTTGACATCTCAGTGGTAATGTGGCTCCAATACTCCAGCTACAGAAGGTGACCACTAGAAAAATTGTTTTTTAAAAAACATTTAATCACTTAACATTCACATCTTTGAACTGCTTCATGAAGTGCTACACAAAAGCTGAATATTGTTAGAAATCTCTCGGGTTTGTTTATCCTGTCAGCACCCCTTTCCATCAAAGCACTGACAAAACTTGCAGCCACTGCTCATGACATTAACAGGAACGTAACAGTGGAGTTTGTGGCAGAATATTAAAATTGAGGGCGCTTTCAGTTTCACTTTATACAATTACCCCAGCAACAACAGCAAGCATATTGAAATCACACCACCAATCAGAAAATTCACGTTTTGGACAGCGAGGCGCTGGAATGATTGGCAGACTCCCAACGTTTCTTATGTAACTGGACTAACTTCTGCTAACTGCAGAATCTATAAATCAGTTTCTCCACAAAACTCTAAAGTCATAGGTGCCAAATAGAAATATTTTCTCATAATCCCATCCTTGATCTTTTCATGTTATTATTGGACTTCTCACTCTTAGCTACATTGTTGCTAAAATAAGTTGCTCTTTTTTTCCTACAAAATTTGCCAAACCCATTGCTGGAATGCATTTGTATTGTCCTCTTACTAGGAGAATTCCTGTAACATTCCCATTGACCTAATTGCAGTTTTTGGCCTCAAAAGATGACACGTTTGTGTGAATCTGGTAAAGCTGTTGAAGCAGGGATACTAGAAATGAAGTACCCTTCTGGCCCCTTTCATCAAGCTCCAGCCTGAATCCCCTCAGGAATGTGATGGCATTTCTTCTCCCTGCTTTTTTCTAAAATCCTATTCTAAACTGCTTAAAAAAAAAAAAAAAAAAAAAAAAAAAAGCCAAAATCTGACTGAAATAGCCCAGAAACTTAAGTAAAGACAGCTGGAAAGATGAAAGGGTGATAATGTTTAGATGCAAACCAAGCAACATGTTCCAACAACTGGCAGGGACTAAATTCTGTCCCATAAAAGTATGTTATTTCATCTGTCATTAAAGAATACAGTGTCAGTTGGGAAATCTCTGAAACCACAAAACAATTACATTGTTTTAAGTCTCTATTTGGAAAGCATTATCATTACTTAGAGAAAAACAGAGTTATTGTATTTATATGCCCTCAGTGTGGTACCTGCTACAGCAAACCTTCTTTCTCATAGCAGGAGAAGGAAAAAAAAATAATTAAAGGAAAAAGTTCATTTTTCAGAGATAGTTTAAAGCCCTGGTAGATACCATATGCCATCATTAGGCGAGCAGTTCAAATGCAGCAATATTATATGAAAAAAGCAAGCAATACTGTGTCCTGTATTAGATTCAAAACACAGTTTGCAGAGCCTCCGACCCAAAGCGACTCCTGCTTTTGCCCCTGCTGCCGATGAAGCTCACTCTGGGGAAAGTCTCATTTTATGGCAGAGACGGTGCCTTTGACTTGTATCCTTTAACCTGGTGAAATCCTTGGATGTGCCCACAATCCCGTTTAGAGTCCTGGTTCAGGGACACATACATAACCGCTTCTTTACTGTTACCAGTGTGCTGTGTTCCCAACGTATTTCTGGTTATAATATATATTTTCTAAGCTTCTGTCACCACAGCGGCTCCCTTACCTGCACAGATCTTCCCATCGTAGATCTCGCACACCCAGTCGTGGCACTCGCAGAGCGGACCGTAGTATTTGCCGGACTCTGTCACTTGGCAGATGCAGACTCCACATTCGCATCTGCCTCTGTCACTGCACAGCTTCCCCCCCGGGATGCGGCACCGGAGCTCCGACTCGGTCCGGGACAGCCGGCACGAAGAAGGACTACCCAAACCGCTCCTGCGGAGGACAGCAAACAGAACAAGCTGCAGTCAAAGCCAGGGGCTGCAGCTCAGAGCCAAGGAGAGCTTGGTTCATGGGAAACCACCCTCTGGCCATGGCTTGAGCCGATCCCCGGAATATCATTTTTAATGCCACCGCTTTAGTTATGGTTGGAAACTATTACTTGCCTCAAATCACCCAGTTTTCTTCTCTTTCATCAGAAATCTCATTGCTACCTGTGGGAATGCTTATGTTGTATTTTACTTACCTTGTTAACTGCATTAGGCTCATCTTCTTTTTCATTATGCGTATCTGGTATATATGCATATACAGGTATAGTTTGATTATGTACCATGAAACATTTTGATCTGAATTACTCCAAAAAGTTTAGAAAAGAAGTATACACCCAAACTCTAGGTAGCATAACAGGAACACATGATATCAAAAAGCAAACCTATGGTCGATTCTAATACAATACATTTGCCAAAGTAATCCTTCTGGTTGTCAGATATATAGGATCCATGCTTTCATTGGAAAAGGAAACCAAAGTAATCGCTGCTTTCCATGCAACAGTGTAGTTTGTGGCTGTGGTTTTAGTAAAGTCAGCAGAATCCGGATGCTAGATCTGAAGATTTGCAGCTCTGCCACACAATTATACCATCCACGGGAGCCACACAGAGATGGCAACTTTCAGGACATACACAGGGAAAATCATGCGTTGCTCAATCAGGAGCTGGATTGTAGGAAAAAAAGAACAAAGGACTGGCCAAGCCAAAAATAGGTGTTCACGACGCTAGGGAATACTGAGGGTTCAGGTGACTGGTACCTGCACTTCTCAGACACTAGACCTTGCAGGTTCTGGAGCAAAGGAGCTGCTGGCTCTGCGAGCAGTGGGTGCTGGCCGTGGTGGAGGGGGAGAGCCAAGGGCAGGGTGCCTCGCTGTGCTGCCACACCAAAAAGCAGGAACGCACCGGGATTTGTGGTTAGGTGCCTGCTCCGCTTGGGCAGCAGAATTCCGAGGTTTGGGTGTAAAGGTCCATTGCCATCCAGCTCTCCCTCCTTTGCTGCTTCAAAGGTCTGCGTCTCAGGCACGAAATACATCATTGCAGATAACCCCCGCAGTTTGCACAACACCTCTTTAGGTTCCTCACGACCCAGAACGCTTCCCTCGGCATGACTTTTAAGCAGGCAGAGGGAAGAGCTCGCAAACCCCTCCACCGCTCCCTCCGCAACCCCAGCCTCTACGCTCCCGACATCTCATAAATCGGCCGCGACCCCCCCGGGAGGCTTCCGAGCCCCACTTACCGTAGGGCCGGGGGACCGGCCGGTGGCGTGGGGTGACCGGCCGGCAGCGAGGTGACCAGCAGCAGCACCACCAGCCCCGGCAGCCCCTGCGCGTACATGGTGCGAGCCGCTCTATGCCGCACCTGGAGCGCTCCCGCGGAACGGCCGGTCGGACAGACGGCCGGACAGACCCGCCGGGCGTGTGGAGAGCTGCGAGCCGGACAAGCCTGGCTCCGGGGCTGCTCCCCCCCGTGCTGCAGTGGCTCTGATTAGCTGCCTGGGAGCGGGATTTGGGCAGCACTCTGGGAGGGAGGCCGGTGCCAAACCCCAAAGTTTACAGTCTAGGCAGGGAAGTAATTAGAAACAGTTGTGCAGCCAGATGGTTTATTTTGATGTTTTAAAAACGGCCCATTCACAGATGTGAACGAACCATCTCATTCTCAAAGTGCAGGCACCGTAAATATTTGAGGTATGTGTATCCCCCCCGTCCGTTGACGGATGGCTGCTTGGGATAATCTGTGTAACGTGGTGGGGGAATCGTGCGCCGTGGAGAAGACAGGACCAGTGCTTCCCAGCCGCAGCATCCCTGCCTGGCTGCTGGAGCACCTTTCTCCCTCCTGCCTCCGCAGGTTCTTCCTTCCCGTCCTTTCCCTAAGGTTACCTGCTCAGGGCATCGCACCGCGCGACACCGCGGGCTGCCAACCTACACCAGCCTGCGTGACTGCAAATTAAAAAACATTAGTAGTTAGCCGTTTCCTGATGCCTCATTAAAACACACAGTACAATACTTCATCAGAGCAGTGGGAGGTTTTGGAAATGCTTTAAAACGAAGCTAAAATGAGGGATAGTCTCTCTAAATGAATAAAATTGGGCAGGAATGGCCACGTGCATTTCTTTATGCTACGGAAAAGTTGCCACACTTTTTGATACCTCTGGTCATCCCAGCACACACACACACAGAGATGCATTTTTAAAGCAGGCAGCTGGCAGAAGACACTTTCACTGGTTCCAGAGCCTATACTGGAGATTAAAGCCCTCGGTAGCTTTCTCAAAATGAGTAACTCTTTATTTTCATATTAAATATCTGGTATACCACAGATTATACTGTTCTAGAAAACATTATAAGATTTGGTTAAAAATCCTTTGACTCAGATGCTGCCTTTCCTGAAAGTGTAATTAGGTGTCTTACATTTTACACAGTGAACTCAAGGGTACAATTCCCAGGATTCCTGCTAACATAACTAGTGCTGCTAGTGATCTGCCTGCAAAAAAACCTGCATCAAGCATTTGACCTTGCTCTGCTGGTCTCACAGATGCCAAACAGAACCTTTAAAGTCTAGTTTGGGGCCTGTAAAATCCCATTCAGTTGAAGTATAAACTTTCATTGAAACACGGAAGAAGAGACTGGACAAAATCTGTTCTAGCATATTTGTAAATATACATTCTTATTCCCTGAAGACACACAGGTTAAAACCAAACGTGATTCCAATGGACTACTAAAACACAAAACTTTTGTCTTATTTTAATAGGTTATGTTGAAGTTGTGATGTGTAAAACTTTGCTCTCTACTTGTAGTGTACTATCCTCTATATGACACATAATTTTGCCCTAACGTATGATCAAGCAGAATTAGGATGTAAAAAAATCTAAAAGCCCCATATATAGCAGTTGCATATTGTATATTAATTTTTAACGGTTTTGCTGCCTTTTATAGTATATTCATATTGCAAATATGTTTCTCATGCAGCGCAGCTGGTAAAAAGCCTGTATTAAGAGTGATCTGTTGGCTTCAGTCTTGTGAATGTTTAGTTGTGCTAACTTCATGCATTTGACTTTGATGGATCTAGTGAAAAGGTAAGTAATATTTGTAGGCCTTTATTTTTGACAGTCCTTGAACTTTGAAGTCCATGCTTAACGCAGCACTGTGCGTTCTATCTGTGTGATAGTTTTTCAAATTTATTTGTAGTGCTACAATTGAAAAAAAACCAACCAACACCACCCACCCCCCTCAGATTTAAAAAGTGAGCACTTTTAAGAACAACATGGTAGTCAGAAATTGTACTGCCAGAAGTCTGGAGCTAGAGAAGAATAAATAGAAAGCTTTACATTTTAAACAATAGTAATTCCCTTTTGGCACTAAATTTATCTTTAATCCACAAACTAAAATGTTGCCATCTGTTCATCTTCCTCCTTTTTCCCTGTGCAGACTGGTGCTGATTGATAGGTATTCACGAGACCTTCAAGCAGCCTGTAAACTGTAACTTCAAATGTATGAGAAGACATCCATCATGATATGGACCTTATTGCTCTCTTATTTTTTATTTACTTACATCTGTCAAGGTTTTAAGTGGACCTTTCGGCTGTGGACCTTTTGAATTTGGAGAAGGCAGAGTTACACAGTCCAAGGGTGCAGTGTTTAAAATGTGCACCCAGAGCTTAAGTTTAGTGATTGTTTTCATGTGTATGTGCCTCTAATACAATATCTCAGTGCTCACGTACTGGAATTTAACCTTTGCTCAGATTTATTATTTAATCATTTAAGCTTAGAATGTTTGTATGCATGCATACAAACAGCAGAGTGAGCAGCTGCGTGGTGCTTCGTTGCTGGCTGGGGTTAAACCACGAGATGTGTATACACACACGCACACACAATCTATAAGGAGCCAGTCTCCTTCTAAACGAGAACCTGACACGCTGTCTTGAGGACTGCTCACTTCCTTTCAACCACTCCTGTACATAACCTTAAGGAGCTTTGCTGTCCACTGGATAACATACACCTACGCGAAGCAGAGCACTTGTATAATGCTACTTTTCCTACGTATAGAGTTTCAGACTAAGGCTTCAGACCGGTAGGTGCTTAGGAGATGTACACTTTAGAGGTGGTAATGTCACTACCTGCAGAGTAAAGGTAGAGAAGAGAAAGTCAACACAACACTGAGGAGGAGGAGGAGCTGGAACATACTGCTAATACTGAACAGCCTTTGGAAAAGTAGGCAATAGGTTTGAATAATACTTGTCAGACAAGACATGTCTTCAAATAAAGATGTGGAATCAAGAAAATAAGTGCTGTTAAACACACCTACACTTGAACCTCAGTTTAAGTGTATCGCTATTAGTGCTCTTATTAAAAGTCTGCAAGATCTGGTGTGGTCAGAGATTGGGATAAGCGTTTCTCCTGCAATTTCATTTACCAGCAGAGGAACCAGTAGTGTAATTTCCTATCCAAACTGGTGATGGCTATTTTGTGGTTTCATAGCCTTCTGAACTGTGAAGAACTGTGATATAACATTATGTGTGAAAACAAAGTTGCAAGCCCTGGGGTAGACTACGTAATTCAGAGGCAGTGATATGTTTTTAATTTTTTTTTTAAAGGCAAGCAATATCTTAATTTTGCCAGAATTGTTTTTGTAGTAAAGCGAATTAGAATAATATTAAAACATAAGAAAAAAAAAACATAAGAAAACGCCTTTTTATTGTAAGAGTGGTTTAATACTGGAACAGGCTGCCCAGAGAGTTTGTGGAGTCTTCAGCCTTGGAGATATTAAAAAGCCATCTGGACAGGGTTCGCAGCAACTGGCCCTAGGCGACCCTGCTCTGACCAGGCGGGTTGGACTAGACGATCTCCAGAGATCCCTTCCAACCTCAAATATTACATAATTCTATGACTCTCATGACATACTGTGCTACTGCACAAGATTTGATTTGGTGTGGGGAGGCAGATGGAGTCTGCCTACTCCTTTATTACAGCCTCTTAGTGGCCAGCTTAATTTTGTTGTCACTTTAACAAAGCTGTTAGGTTTGCAAACCACATTCCATGCCATTTTTAAGGATTTTGTTTTTTTAACGAAACAAAGCAAAAAGCACATCCAGTGAAGAGTCTAAGCTTAAAAAAAACCCTGGAGACCACCAAAATTTGTCAAATAATGTTCCTGGGTTTCCATGGAAGCCATTTTAGTAACACCATGGCTTTACATCAGTGAAGACATTGCAGAGGCATTGGCTTACCTAGCAGTTTTCTAAAATTAACCAGAAGGTGAAAATCCCACATATCAAACAAGTTATTATTTCTGCATAAAACATGGAATGAGGATAGTTGGAAGCTTCCAGTGATTCTTCATCATTTCTGTCAACGATATACAATCACTAAATGAGATGGCCGTAACGATCTATGACAAACCACTTTAACACCCATGGACAAAACTACTTGATGGAGTTAAAAAATCTGTCTAAATTAAACAGTTCAGAAATGCGTACAACTGTTGAGAGTCATCGTTGTGCTAGCTGGTGGCATCCTTGGAAGGGAGCAAGAGACAAAGTATGCCGGAGCTGTGCAGAACAGAAGACCTTTCGTTAACTTTGCTGACATGACATGGAATCTGGGACAGCTGATGGTATCACACAGCGAACAGAGAGAGCTTTTGGAGTTACAGCATCAAGGTGAGAACAAGAATAAAGTTGAGCTGGCCTGAATGTAGCTGGCCTGGATAGTAGTGAATATAAGCTACCCAAACAGTTCATAGGCCCACATTAATCACGATGTTATTATGTTATACTCTAGTGTAAAACCTTAGCTCACTCTTTTGGGTCCCAGCTGAAACTTTAAATAGGAGGTAGGTCTTTTGTTTGTTTAATGTTTACTAGGTAATTCCCCTAAACAGCAATAACACCCTGCTTTCACAGAGGCCTGAAGGAAGCATAAGCTTTTTAACATGAACTTGCAATACAGCTCAGAATGCCAGCAGTAATAGTAGTTTTAAAAAAGCATACTACTGCATTCTTAACCATTTAGCACTTATTTCAGAAAGGGAGTCAGGGTCTGGTGTAATTCAAGCTAACAGTGTTTTTGAAGAGGCCAAGAAAGGAAGTAAATGGGCATGTCATTTTCCACCATAAATTCTCATTCTGCAGTCAAATTGTCCCTTACTTCTCAAAGGGACAACGTTCCTTGCTGCTGGGAATCTTGAAAAATCTAAAATAGTGGCAAATGCAATAAAAATAATGAATGCTTGTGATTTTTGTATTTTTTTAACTACTTACCTGAATGAGTTGCAATGAGAGATCATTCTCATCTTTTTGACCAAACAGTTGTTTCTAAGGATAGTAAATTAAAAAATAGATACCGCTGACTTCTTAGAGGCAAAACTGCAGTAACTCAGGTTGAGTGTCTGAGTTGAACATATGCACACCAGATTCTCCAGGCAACAGCAACCATCTCACGTAGTTTCAATGCTCTGTCTTGCACTGGGTCCTGCTGCTTGTTATCAAACCAAAAATGAAGGAGAGAAATTAAGAAAAACGGAAGGGCGGGGGAACACCATTATTGCCCCTCTTCTGAGTACTCAGTAATTTTCAAAAGCAAACCAAAGACATACTTAGTTAGTTGTAGACCTAGGACCCTCCTTAAGGTTTGAAATTTTGAAAGCCATACTCCACGTCCTTTATTCTGGTTCATCACTGTTGACACGGGTCACAGACATTCAAGAATGACAGGTTTGTAATCCAATCCAACCCAAATTACTCATGAATATTAACCGATCTCTTGCAGTCGTTCATCTGATGTTGCTCCATGACCATTTCTGTTATGGTTACACGCTTCAGAGCGAGCCCACCTCTCAGCCTGAGCCACACAGAGCAGACAGATGGGAGAAAGCCGGGCTCCTGGGCTGGTTTGAAACATGCGGAGTCCTGGCAAGACCGGGGTGCTGCTCAGAGTGTGCAGAGCAGGACTTCAGACTAAGGGAGAACTTCGTGGTAACTGCCATTAAGATGACTAAGGACTTTGGACACCCTGGGGCTAGACAGCAACAAAGCAGGAATAGAGCAGGGTTTGACTTGTATCCTATGCCTAAATGATTAAATCTTCCTTTGGGTCTGAAGTTTAATTCTGAATTTCTAAATGACATTTTGTGACCTTTTTGAAAAGCTCAAGCATCATTTCAAAATGAATATTTCATGAATTCTGTTACTCATTATGGAATATCTGAAATCTGATCAGGCAGTGCATTCTTTCCTAAGTGGTAAATCAAATTCCAACAATGGCATTTCCAATAAGCTCAGCTCCTTGGGATGTTTTTAAAATTTGTTTACATTACTCTCCAACTCCTTAACAGATACTTATGGAAAGTAAGGACAGAGAGCTACAAATTAAGCTCAAATAAATTCAGAAAAAAAAATAATCCATAATTTCACTATTTCTAATGTGGCTTTACCTCTTTTCAACCACAGTAGGATAATTAAAATACACATATCGCTGTGCAAACACTTGTATTTATACAGATGCCAGCAAACTGAAGAGTAGCAATTGGATTTTATAAGACTGAACAGTTGATCCCCAACCTGTGTTGGGGACCTACTAGTGTTTTCCCTTCTTAACTCTTGCTCTTCCTCACTGAAAATGGGGAAGATGAGGATGTTCCTCACTTGCCTGCTTTGGTGCACTCTAGAAACACTTCATTCTAATTTTTACCCTTTTAATTGCTTGAGTTAAATGCACTCCAGAAAAAAAACCAAACAAACCCAAAACCAGGGCTTGAGAGCTACCCAAATTCCGCCACAAAACTAAGTAGATGCTTTGCATTCCCTCTTTTTCTTCAGGACCGACTGAGTGAGCAGGTGTAGGAAACTTCAGTTTGCTAATCACCTTTCATCCAGGAAGATCTTACTGTGTTTGCAGATCATGTTACAGAAATCAAAGTGATAGGTAAGGCTGAGAATTCTCCCCTTGAATCACTAGTATCAGTCCTCTGGAATTTTCCAAGATTTCCCTTTAAATGGAAGTTTCCCCATGGCCAGTTTCAACCATGTGTTGAAGTTTGAAGAATGAATACGGAAATTCCTTTATCTGTTCTAGATTTATAGAGATGAAAGGTAAATCTTTACTAAGATATATCTTTCCTTTTGATCTATTTCACATTACCATAAAGTAACATCTTAAGATTAACTCCCAAATTCAGTCCTTATCTGTGTGTTTATGGCTTGCTCTTTAAGTCAATGGGAATTTTCTAAATCAGAATAAAATCAGACTTCAGCCCTAAATATTAAACATTGGCATGGACTTCAAATGACTGACAGACTCTTTGCAAAATTATATCAGCAATTTTAGAAATATCTAAGTTTTCCACTTTATTCTCATGTATATGATATATGCCACTCCAGTCCTAAAATGTTCATAATTGCTTTTCACATGACAGATGTGAATGTACATTAGTGGTGAAACAGCAAAGCAAGAAAGGGCTTTTTCTTGCAAACAGCAGACCTTCACTGTCTGCACAATTCTTTAAATGGAAGACACTATTATTTTTCCTTTGCACATAGGCAGGTACATCAAGGCATCAAGGGCTAAACCCTTCTTCCAGCATTAGCGTCATCTGATGCAGGTCGTGCTGATGGACAGGCTGTCCAAGAGAATCCAACCTCCTGCTGAAAGCGTGGGTCCCCATTAGTAGCCTGCGGTTCACAGAGGCTCAGTATGGGCAGGTAGAGCAAAATTTAACACTGTGTTACCAAATATGATACCAGGTAAAAGTAGAAGTTTGAAGTACATAGGGAAATATGTATTCTATAATACAAACCACATGTAAGGAAATTAATCCCCTTTTATATAGCACTCATTAAACAGTATCTAAAATGTCGAGCCCCCCTCCAACACATGAAAGATATTAATACGAGAGTTTGGTGGCAGGCCACCAAGGTGGTTGGGGCTGGAGCACTTGCCCCATGAGGAGAGGCTGAAGGAGCTGGGCTTGTTCAGCCTGGAGAAGGGAACAGCTTTGGGGGAACCTAAGAGCAGTCTGCCAGGCTCTATGAGGAAGCTGTCGGCAAGACGAGGGTGCATAGCAGGAGGAGGAGGAGAGACAATGGACAAGAGAGGGTCCGACTGCGTGTCAGGAAAAAATCCTTCACTGTGAGGACAGTCAAGCACTGGAACAGGTTGCCCAGGGAGGCTGCGCAGTCTCCGTCTTGGGAGGTTTTCAAGCCCCAACTGGATAAAGCCCTAAGCAAGCGGTGTGATCGCATGGCTGGTGCGATCGCATAGCTGAGCCTGGTTTTGGCAGACTGGTCAGACCAGATGGTGTCCCAAGGTCCCTTCCAACTGGAATTGTTCTATCAAGGATTATTTTTCCTAGGCCAGTATACCCCCAGGAAAACTGTTGCACAAAGTCACATCTGCTGGCAAATGCTGATTTCTTTTGCTTAGATATAGCTGCAACGTTTCACTATTTGCAATGGTCAGTTTTCATTTATGAGATGCTATCACCAACAGCATAATGCTGCCTAGCAACTTATCCCAAGTAATAAAATATAACTGGGGAAGAAAAAGACAAAACGTGAAGAGTATTATTTGTAAGCATGTTTATTCTTAAATTGATTTGTCGTCCCCCCCCCTTTTTTTTCCCCCATGAGATATCAGCTGGCTGATTGCTATCAAAGACACTAGTCCTGCAAACACTAAAATTAGGTGCTTAAATTTACAGGAATTGCTAATGCTGGTAATGCATGCACATAAGCACTGGCAGGACTACATCCATAATCCTGAGGCCAGCTCCCTAGCTAGCTTATTAGTTTTTGTTGTAAGCGTCAAATAGATATAAATCTAGAAGAACTTAATACAATTTATGCCATATGCTTTCATTCTGCTTTCTGGGGTATTTTGCTAAGGGTTTTGTTTTTCAAATCCTATTCCATGTCTTTAATGCCATCGTAGCAACGACTGCGTTTGCAGGATTACATCTTTAATTTTGCTAATTTTACAAGCTCCAGGTGGCTCTGGGCTCACATTATTTCCTATCAGCTACTTTCATTTAAAGACAAACTATAATTTACAGAAATTTTACCTTTTTTTTTTTTTCTCCCCAAGAAGATAAAAATACAGATTGGAACACAGCAACTTCATTTAGAGAAACCATTTTCCAAGTAGTTAGTTAGTTAGTTATATAGTCATTCATTTGTGGTAGCTCTGTGCAACAGGTGATGCTATTTTACGAATTTATTTCACCGTGGAGCTCAAGACTGAGCCTTCATTTGGCTCTTTGGTAATCTGAAAATTAACCAGACCACCCAGCTGATGCTACCAGTAAAGTTAACGCCCTGCAGCAAGCAGAGAAGCGCACAAGTACCAAAAAAAAAGCTCTGAGATGCGCAACGAGGGTTTCTCACCAAAATAAGAAAACTACCCCAGTACTTGAAGCCCGTCCTGAGGGAAAACCAAACCAAACCACCCCAAAACACCTACTTTTTTGCCTGCTCAGCCTCGCCGCCGCGGGAGTCTTTGACGTGAGGCGACCACCGGCCGCCCTGGCCTCACCCCCTGGCTCCCGGCTCGTTAAGCCGCGTTTCTTCTTAACCGGGAGGCTTTAGCAACCTGAGGGCGGGAATTTTGGGTTTTTTTGTGTTTTTTTAACAGGCTTTTTTTG